>NC_060184.1:17911787-18511787 GCF_021184085.1 Oncorhynchus gorbuscha
GCCTTGCATCTACTCATGATAATGTGCTCTTAGGGTGGGTATCCTCACACCATTTTTCATTCTGAGCTTATTTGTTAGCTATCCATCTGCAGTGAAAAGTAACATGACTGACAATAGTGAGGGTAACTACAAATGAAGAGAATACTCTCGATGTGTTCTCACAATTAAAGCATTGGAAGTCATTAGATTCACTAAAAGTCACTGATTTCCAGAAAAAGGATGAGGTAGACTATGTTAAAGCACTGAGGAAGTTATTTTCACATTCTACTAAACAACTGCTTAGCAACAGCTAGTGTTATTGTTTCAAATCCTTCCATTCTTTTATTCATACTAAGCTGTCATGTGAATCTTGGTCAGCGAGGTGCTCTTCAGGACAATGCTTCTTCTTCATGCCTCAGAATCTGAAGTGAACTGTGGCAGGCAGAAATGCAGTGCAGCACTCCAAAACACCAGAGCATAGCAGATCAGCGCTAGACATGGCCATGTTTATGTACATGGCTCACAACTCAAGTGTAAATGTATGAATGTAGCACTCATTTTGCTGACTAGAACAATGAAAGTCATGAATGGAAAATAGGAGTTTGCGATGATTACAGTTTCCCCGGGGCTCTGGTCTAAAGTAGTTAGCTATGTCGGGAATAGGGTGCCATTTGGGACGTAGAGAATGAGAGCATGATTACAGCACAAGTCCAGCCCACCGCTGGAGAGAGAAAGCAGAGCAGTCCTGGCTGGTGGTGGTGTATACCACTCATTAGTACTGAGCTCAGTTCCCCTCAGGGGCCCTGACTATATACTGGAAGTCAATCCTTTTCCACAGGGGCCTCCAGGGACTATTTAGTCTCAGGATCCTGTTTCAGCACTATTGCACTGTGGCCCCTGTCACCCCCCAAGCCCCTGTGATGTCATCCACAGGGGCAGGTCAGGGAAATGAAAACCCAAATGGATCATTTATTAAACTGTCCAGTTCATCCAGGGGGGGATGGTTGTCCAGAGATTTGAGCTTCTGTTGTTGTGATGAAGTATTCTAACACCGGGGGCCCCTGGTTATCTCACACATGACTTACAGTCACAATGAGAGACCGAGCCCAGCTGAGTATCAGATTACATTATTGTTTTCCATGGTGATGCTATTGTGTTGTGTCTCCCGATACATTTAGTTTACCCTAGTGACACTGAATGCATCAAGCTGAGGTTTCCCTTTTATTGAGACAAGCATGTGTGGTCATGGTTGGAGCTATTGACTTGGTCACGTGTTTGTGCTCCTTACCTTGATGAAATCAGGGAGGTGCTTATGGGACGTAGTTCCAAGAACATTTTTTTTAATGAAGAGAACACAATCATTTGAATCTGCTATTAGCTAACCTAATTTTGGATGCAAACAGCTCACTCCCCCAGGTATTTTGGATTCCGTTATTAACAATTGGCTAGTTGTATTTGGCTCGATGAGCAACACACCGCAGTTCAACAGAACATGATAGAAGGCCTAGGTCAGAGCATACATCCCAATCAAACAACTGCACTAGAGACTCAACCTTTTATTAAGTATCCATGAATGACGAAAGTAAAAAAAAACACTTCTAAATTGGTTACCATGAGGATGCAGATGTCAAACAAATACAAGTTCAGAACTAGCCAAGAATCCCTTTCCAGTAATACAGAAATGCGATGACTTATTTGGCTTAGAGGGACCTATAATGCACGATCAAATGTGAGTATGCTACTTAAAAACGTGAAAGTATTGCAACTATTTGAGGCCAAGTCAGCCTAAGTCACAAATATTGTCAGGTATATTGACTGCCCTCTAATTCTAAAAGAGAACACCACAACATAACCGTTGCAATAGGAATAAGTGTGAAGGTTGAGCTCTCTCAGAGATATTTATAAAAGGAATTGCCGAATCGTCTTCGGCTCTCTCTAACATTGAGGTATATAATTAACATCTCTCTAACACTGAGCTATATAATTAACGTCTCTCTAACATTGAGGTATATAATTAACATCTCTCTAACACTGAGCTATATAAATAACGTCTCTCTAACATTGAGCTATATAATTAACATCTCTCTAACACTGAGCTATATAAATAACGTCTCTCTAACATTGAGCTATATAATTAACATCTCTCTGACACTGAGCTATATAATTAACGTCTCTCTCTGGCACCGAACTATATAATTAACGTCTCTCTGACACTGAGCTATATAATTAACGTTGCTCTGACACTGAGCTATATAATTAACGTCTCTCTCTGGCACCGAACTATATAATTAACGTATCTCTAACACTGAGCTATATAATTAACATCTCTCTAACACTGAGCTATATAATTAACGTCTCTCTAACACCGAGCTATATAATTAACATCTCTCTGACACTGAGCTATATAATTAACATCTCCCTGACACTGAGCTATATAATTAACATCTCTCTAACACTGAGCTATATTGTTATCATCTCTCTGACACTGAGCTATATAATTAACGTCTCTCTGACACTGAACTATATAATTAACGTCTCTCTGACACTGAGCTATATAATTAACGTCTCTAACACTGTGCTATATAACTAATATTTCTCTGATACTGTGCTGTATAATTAACGTCTCTCTGACACTGAGCTATATAATTAACGTCTCTAACACTGTGCTATATAACTAATATTTCTCTGATACTGTGCTATATAATTAACGTCTCTCTGACACTGAGCTATATAATTAACGTCTCTAACACTGTGCTATATAACTAATATTTCTCTGATACTGTGCTGTATAATTAACGTCTCTAACACTGTGCTATATAACTAATATTTCTCTGATACTGTGCTATATAATTAACGTCTCTCTGATACTGTGCTATATAATTAACGTCTCTAACACTGTGCTATATAACTAATATTTCTCTGATACTGTGCTATATAATTAACGTTTCTAACACTGTGCTATATAACTAATATTTCTCTGATACTGAGCTATATAATTAACGTCTCTCTGACACTGAGCTATATAATTAACGTCTCTCTGACACTGAGCTATATAATTAACGTCTCTCTGATACTGAGCTATATAATTAACGTCTCTCTGACACTGAGCTATATAATTAACGTCTCTCTGACACTGATCTATATTGTTATCATCTCTCTGACACTGAGCTATATTGTTATCATCTCTCTGACACTGAGCTATATAATTAACGTCTCTCTGACACTGAGCTATATTGTTATCATCTCTCTGACACTGAGCTATATAATTAACGTCTCTCTGACACTGATCTATATTGTTATCATCTCTCTGACACTGAGCTATATAATTAACGTCTCTCTGACACTGAGCTATATTGTTATCATCTCTCTGACACTGAGCTATATTGTTATCATCTCTCTGACACTGAGCTATATAATTAACGTCTCTAACACTGTGCTATATAACTAATATTTCTCTGATACTGTGCTATATAATTAACGTCTCTCTGACACTGAGCTATATAATTAACATCTCTCTGACACTGAGCTATATAATTAACGTCTCTAACACTGTGCTATATAACTAATATTTCTCTGATACTGTGCTATATAATTAACGTCTCTCTGACACTGAGCTATATAATTCAAATCCAATTTATTTATAAAGCTCTTCTTTCATCAGCTGATATCTCAAAGTGCTGTACAGAAACCCAGCCTAAAACCCCACACAGCAAGCAATGCGGGTGTAGAAGCACGGTGGCTAGGAAAAACTCCCTAGAAAGGCCAAAACCTAGGAAGAAACCTAGAGAGGAACCAGGCTATGAGGGGTGGCCAGTCCTCTTCTGGCTGTGCTGGGTGGAGATTATAACAAAACATGGCCAAGATGTTCAAATGTTCATAAATGACCAGCATGGTCAAATAATAGGTCTGGTACAGGCAGCAAGTCCGGATAACAGGTCGGGATTCTATAGCCGCAGGCAGAACAGTTGAAACTGGAGCAGCAGCACGGCCAGGTGGACTGGGGACAGCAAGGAGTCATCATGCCAGGTAGTCCTGAGGCATGGTCCTACGGCTCAGGTCCTCCGAGAGAGAGAAAGAAAGAGAGAATTAGAGAGAGCATACTTAAATTCACACAGGACACCGGATAAGACAGGAGAAGTACTCCAGATATAACAAACTGACCCTAGCCCCCGACACATAAACTAGCAGTAAAACCTTGAAATCAGTCCTTGCCTTAACAGGAAGCCAGTGTAGGGAGGCTAGCACTGGAGTAATATGAACAGATTTCTAATTCTAGTCAGGATTCTAGCAGCCGTATTTAGCACTAACTGAAGTTTATTTAGTGCTTTATCCGGGTAGCCGGAAAGTAGAGCATTGCAGTAGTCTAACCTAGAAGAAACAAAAGCATGGATTATTTTTTCTGCATCATTTTTGGACAGAAAGTTTCAGATTTTTACAATGTTACGTAGATGGAAATAAGCTGCACTTAAAACAGTCTTGATATGTTCGGCAAAAGAGAGATCAGGGTCCAGAGTAACACCGAGGTCCTTCACAGTTTTATTTGAAACGACTGTACAACCATCAATATTAATTTTCAGAATCAACAGAAGATCTTTTTGTTTCTTGGAACCTAGAACAAGCATCTCTGTTTTGTCTGAGTTTAAAATGAGAATGTTTGCAGCCATCCACTTCCTTATGTCTGAAACACAGGCTTCTAGCGAGGACAATTTTGGGGCTTCACCATGTTTCATTGAAATGTACAGCCGTGTGTCATCCGTATAGCAGTGAAAGTTAACATTCTGTTTTCGAATGACATCATCAAGAGGTAAAATATATATTGAAAACAATAGTGGTCCTAAAACGGAACCTTGAGGAACACCGAAATTTACAGTTGATTTGTCAGAGGACAAACCATTCACAAAGACGAACTGATATCTTTCCGACAGATAAGACCTAAACCAGGCCAGAACTTGTCCGTGTAGACCAATTTGGGTTTCCAATCTCTCCAAAAGAATGTGGTGATCGATGGTATCGAAAGCAGCACTAAGGTCTAGGAGCACGAGGACATTAAAAGGTTAATTTACCACCTTCACAAGTGCAGTCTCAGTGCTATGATGGGGTCTAAAACCAGACTGAAGCATTTCATATACATTGTTTGTCTACAGGAAGGCAGTGAGTTGCCGCGCAACAGCTTTTTCTAAAATTTTAGAGAGGAAGTGAAGATTTGATATGGGCTGATAGTTTTTATATTTTCTGCGACTTTTTGGCTTTTTCAAGAGAGGATTTATTACTTCCACTTTTAGTGAGTTCGGTACACATCCAGGGGATAGAGAGATGTATATTATGTTCAACATAGGAGGGCCAAGCACAGGAAGCAGCTCTTTCACTAGTTGGAATAGGGTCCAGTATGCAGCTTGAAGGTTTAGAGGGCATGATTATTTTCATCATTGTGTCAAGAGATATAGTACTAAAACACTTGAGTGTCTCTCTTGATCCTAGGTCCTGGCAGAGTTGTGCAGACTCAGGACAACTGAGATTGGGAGGGATATGCAGACTTAAAGAGGAGTCCGTAATTTGCTTTTTAATGATCATGATCTTTTCCTCAAAGAAGTTCATGAATTTATGACTGCTGAATTGTAAGCCATCCTCGCTTGGGAATGCTGCTTTTTAGTTAGCTTTGCGACAGTATCAAAAATACATTTCGGATTGTTCTTATTTAAAAATAGGATGATCGAGCAGCAGTGAGGGCTCTTTGATACTGCACGGTACTGTCTTTCCAAGCTAGTCGGAAGACTTCCAGTTTGGTGTGGCGCCATTTCCGATCCAATTTTCTGGAAGCTTGCTTCAGAGCTCGGGTATTTTCTGTATACCAGGGAGCTAGTTTCTTATGAGAAATGTTTTTAGTTTTTAGGGGTGCAACTGCATCTAGGATATTGCGCAAGGTTAAACTGAGTTCCTCAGTTAGATGGTTAACTGATTTTTGTCCTCTGACGTCCTTGGGTAGGCAGAGGGATTCTGGAAGGGCATCAACGAATCTTTGTGTTGTCTGAGAATTTATATCACGACTTTTGATGCTCTTTGGTTAGGGTCTGAGCAGATTATTTGTTGCGATTATTGTGGTCTGATAGTCCAGGACTAAGATCCACAACATTTATTCCATGGGACAAAACTAGGTCCAGAGTATGACTGTGACAGTGAGTAGGTCCAGAGACATGTTGGACAAAACCCACTGAGTTGATGATGGCTCTGAAAGCCTTTTGGAGTGAGTCTGTGGAATTTTCCATGTGAATATTAAAATCACCCAAAATTTGAATATTATCTGCTATGACTACAAGGTCCAATAAGAATTCAGGGAACTCAGTGAGGAACGCTGTATATGGCCCAGGAGGTCTGTAAACAGTAGCTATAAAAAGTGATTGAGTAGGCCGCATAGATTTCATGATTAGAAGCTCAAAAGACAAAAATGTCGGGGTGTTTTTTGTAGTTTGAAATTTGCTATCGTAAATATTAGCAACACCTCTGCCTTTACGGGGGATGTGGTTACTAGTATAACCAGAAGGTGAGGCCTCATTTAACACAGTAAATTCATCAGGCTTAAGCCATGTTTCTGTCAGGCCAATCACATCAAGTTTATGATCAGTGATTAGTTCATTGACTATAACTGCCTTTGAAGTGAGGGATCTAACATCAAGTAGCCCTATTTTGAGATGTAAGGTCTATTTCAATAATTGCAGGAATGGAGGAGGTATTTATTATAGTTATATTGCTAAGGCGGACACTGTCATGTTTAGTTTTGCCCAACATAGGTCCTGGCACAGACACAGTCTCAATGTGGATAGCTGAGCTGACTACACTGACTGTGCTAGTGGCAGACTCCACTAAACTGGCAGGCTGGCTAACAGCCTGCTGCCTGGCCTGCACCCTAATTTATTGTGGAGCTAGAGGAGTTAGAGCCCTGTCTATGTTGGTAGATAAGATGAGAGCACCCCTCCAGCTAGGATGGAGTCCGTCACTCCTTAACAGGCCAGGCTTGGTCCTGGCATAACCCTGATTTTGCCCCCAAGTCTCATCTCTCGGAATAGCCTGTGGGGGAGCTCTCATCTGTTACTGACAAACAACCAAATATGACCATCACGGCTCGCCAGCCGTGATGATGCATGCAACTGGCAGGACTCCCTCATCTCATCCTGGAGAGTCATGGAAAGTTCTCTTGTCCTCTTCCCACACAGGGCTTTATTTAAACATAACTCAGTCTAGGGTGTCACAGGCATAGTACACAGAGTCAACTAAGGTAGCCTAACTACTGAAGGTTCTAACTAAGGTCCACCAAGAGATCAAAGAGAATGTTGTGATGTGAGTCAACATGATGGGAGTTACACATCACAATTTCACTCAAATCCGTTGATGGAAAGAATGTTGATTGTTTTCTGTTGCTAGGCTAGAAACAGCCATAATTACAATGTGGATTACAGCACTTGTCAAGACAGCGATCCACTTGGGAATCCCAGACCAGACCTGATGGTTTTCTTCATCTAATCATAAATCTAATCTGCATTTCAGTCAGTTGGGTTAATTTAGCACCCTCAGCTGGTAGTTACCCTTATTCACTCTGGAACTTCTGCTCTTTGAAAATAAGTGATAATGAAAAAATGACTATTGGTAAAGACACAACACAACAACTTTCTAGTCTACCGCCACAAGTTACTGCCTGTCCACCGCACTTAGCAGTAAAAACAAGATAGCATATAACCGAGTAACTACAGTGTTCTACAACTAGGTATCCATTCCTTGGATGCTCAGGAAATAACACAGTTCATTGATAACTATGACTGTCAGTGAGGTAAAGTAAGTATGGAGTGGAGCTGTGATTTATGAATGAAACCCAAAAAAGGGAGAGTAGAAAACCTTCTACAACAGGGTCAAGAACCCATGTCTTGTGGAAAAAATGTGCCTCTAGACTGAAAGGGCAAAAGAGCAGAACCTAGAGTGCCTGTGGCCTTCCCCCTCAGCCTGGTCTCATAGACTAGACATAGTAAACGTAAATCCAGTACACTAAAATTAGAGTATGATACGTTACGCTTGAAATGGTTACATAAGACAGATGGTTAGTTAAGGCAAAAGTAGGGTGGATGGGTGGGCACATAACACAAACGTCTCGGTTGCGAGCTCAAATCTCATCACGGACATCTTTAGCTTTTTAGCTAATGAGCAACTTTTCAACTACTTTCTACTTTCCAGCTTCTTTGCAACTACTTAGTATGTTAGCTAGCACTTCCCCTAACCATAACCCTTTTAGCTAAGCCTTCCCCTAACCCTAACTTTAATCCTTTTACCTAACCCATCCCCTAACCCTAACCTTAACCCTTTAAACTAACTCCTACACTTAACTCTAAACTTAACCCTAACCATAACCCCTTGCCTAGCTAACATTATCCATCTAGCTAATGTTAGCCACCTAGACATCTAGCTAGAATTCGTAACATATCATACATTGTTCAAATTCGTAACATTTAATATGAATTGTAACATCTTCGTAACAACCAAATGGGTGATGGACATACAAAAATTAATACATACCATACGAAATGTAACATATCATACTAAATGGAGTGTCTCGGATTTACTTACATAATAATACGAAATGCTCCGTGACCAGGTTGTCTCCCTGCATACACGCCAAAGGAATGGGTGATTGGCAGTGTTCGAAGGCTGTCTGTAGTAAGTCATTTTCCAATATGATAGGAGGAGAGGAGAGGCCAGTTTATGTTCCCTGGAAGCGTGAGTGTTTCTCAGCCGGGGTTTCCGGATGTGTCTCTTCTGCTGGGAAAAGTGCTGTGTCGTGAAAGACTGAGGTCAAAGGAGAGTGGGGGTGTTGGGGGTAGTGGTGGTGGTGGTAGTGTAGGTAGTTGTAGTGGTGGTGGTGGAGGTAGTGGTGGTAGTGGTTATGGGATTGGTGGTGGTTGTAGGGGTAGTGGTGGTGGTGGTATTGGTGCTGGTCGTGCTAGTAGTGGTAGTGGAGGTGGTGGTGGTAGTAGTAATGATGGTGGTATTGGTAGTATTAGTGGCGGTGGTGGTAGTGGTGGTAGTAGTAGTAGGGGCGGTGGTGGTAGTGGTAGTGGTGGTAATGATAACAGTAGTTGTGGTAGTGATGGTGGTAGTAGTGGTAACAGTAGTGGTGGTAGTGGTGGTAGTAGTGGTAACAGTAGTGGTGGTAGTAGTGGTAGTGATGGTGGTAGTAGTGGTAACAGTAGTGGTGGTAGTAGTGGTAGTGATGGTGGTAGTAGTGGTATCAGTAGTGGTGGTAGTAGTGGTGGTAGTAGTGGTATCAGTAGTGGTGGTAGTAGTGGTGGTAGTAGTGGTGGTAGTAGTGGTGGTAGTAGTAGTGGTGGTGGTACTGGTGGCATTGGAGGTAGTAGTGGTGGTGGTGGTGGTGGGGGGGGGGGCAATTCTTCATGGGTTTGATCTCATTTATGAGTTGGCTCTTAGCTGGCTGTTACCTAGATTTCAGTGAACATTTTACGCCCAACTAAAGACCAATGAATACACTGCTGAGTCACCACTGACTGTAACTGTACCTGACCAACTACTACTTGGCCAAGCATTAGAAAATGGCAAAAGAGAAAGGCTCTATTTTAAACCCAAAGAAAGCTGTGTTAGAGCTTCGAAGAGCCTTAGCTAACTGTTAAGTTCTTAGATGCTGCCAGACAATGGAAGCTGCGGGGATGCAGTTGATTCAGCCGGGCCCTCTCTAATTAGCCGAAAAGCTTTGATTTACTTTGCCCAAGCCCAGCATGAGTTTACTAGTACACATTTAGACATTTTCCATACGTTTTCCTGACCACAATCACCAATTTAGCGTAATGAGAAACAGGCCACTGCATTAATCTTCTGTGTCATATGTCACCACCTAACCCTACATGTGAATGGGATGAATGTGTGGAAAATGTGAGGGCTGCAGTCATCATGCCTGATTCACTCAGGTATGCTTAGTTCACCTTTTGTGCAAAAACATTCTCAGAAGTATCAGTCTTCAGTCTTTCTGGATGAGTGCATCATTACATCAAATCTTCATCCTGAATTCAAATAGGCACATATTTTCAACAATTTAAGAAAATAGTAATGGTACTCAGTGGTGAAAAATGACCCAGTTGTCATACTTGAGTAAAAGTAAAAATACCTTCATAGAAATTGGCTTAAGTAAAAGTGAAAGCCACCCAGTAAAATACTGCTTGAGTAAAAGTGTAAAAGTATTTGGTTTTAGGTATACTTCAGTATCAAACGTAAAAGTATAAATCATTTCAAATTCCTTATATTGAGCAAACCAGATGGCACAATTTTATTGTTTTCTTTTATTATTTACGTATAGCCAGTGGCACACTCCAACATTCAGACATCATTTACAAACATAGCATGTGTGTTTAATGAGTACTCCAGATCAGAGGCAGTAGGGATGACCAGGGATGTTCTCTTAATAAGTACATCAATTTTAGCATTTTCCTGTCCTGCTAAGCATTCAAATGTAACAAGTAACTTTGGGTGTCAGGGAAAATGTATGGAGTAAAAAGTATATTATTATCTTTAGGAATGTAGTAAAGTAAAAGTAACAGTTGACAAAAATATAAATAGTAAGTAAGTGCAGATAACCCCAAAAATGATTAAGTAATACTTTCATGTACTTAAATATTTTACACCACTGCTTGTATTTCTAACTACAGAGCTGGATATAACCAATTCTATAAGGCCTCAGTGGTATGATGCCAGACTATTTTACACTCCCAGAAGCAGCATTTTCCACTTCTGCAGTGCTGGCTGGAAGCATCCGTGGTAAGCTAAGACTTAGTGTCCCAAATGCCACCCTATTCACTACATAGTGCACTACTTTTGACTGCCTGTGGTTTTACATTGTAAGCCATAAAGAAAGTAACCTGACGAATGGGCAAATCTGCTGCACTATAAGTAGAAAAGTTTTTGTGTGAATGTCCAAATCCTCTTCTCCTTTGATGCAGGTATTTTCAGTAAGAAATCTGCTATGGTAGCTTTATAAGGTCAATAGGATCATCATGGACTGTTATCAATGCTTTAAGTCACAGCTCTTTATCATCTTATGACAGTAATTTATATGTTTTATCTACAGAGTCTTTACCCTCAAATCTGGGGTAGGAGACATTTGAACAATGTAAGCTCGACGAACAGTTCAATCAATCAATCAAATGTATTTATAAAGCCCTTTTTACATCAGCAGATGTCACAAAGTGCTATACAGAAACGCAGCCTAAAACCTCAAACAGCAAGCAATGTAGAAGCACGGTGGCTCTGAAGAACTCCCAAAAAAGGCAGGATCCTAGAAAGAAACCTAGAGAGGAACCAGGCTCTGAGGGGTGGTCAGTCCTCTTCCGCCTGTGTCGGGTGGAGATTAAAAGAGTACATGGCCATTTAAGGCCAGATTGTTCTTCAAGATGTTCAAATGTTCCTAGATGATCAACAGGGTCAAATAATAATCACAGTGGTTGTAGAGGGTGCAACAGGTCAGTACCTCAGCAGTAAATGTCAGTTGGCTTTTTATAGCCGAGCATTCAGAGGTCAAGACATTAGGTGCGGTAGAGAGAGAGAGAGAGAGAGAGAGAGAGAGAGAGAGAGAGAGAGAGAAAGTTGAAGTAGCACGTCCGGTGAACAGGTCAGTGTTCCCTAGCCGCAGGCAGAACAATTGAAACTAGAGCAGCAGCACAACCAGGTGAACTGGGGACAGCCAGGAGTCATCAGGCCAGGTATTCCTGAAGCATGATCCTAGGGCTCAGGTCCTCCGGGAGGGGAGGGAGAGAGGGAGAGAGAGAGAATTAAATTCACACAGGACACCAGATCAAATAAAATCAAATGTTAATTAGTCACATGCGCTGAATACAACTGGTATTAACCAACAATGCAATTTAAAAATATATATACAAATAACAATAAGAAATAAAAACTAACATGTAATTAAAGAGCAGCAGTAAAATAACAGTAGCGAGACTATATACAAGGGGGTACTGGTACAGAGTCAATGTGCGGGGGCACAGGTTAGTTGAGGTAATTTAGGTAATATGTATATGTACACTACCGTTCAAAAGTTTGGGGTCACTTAGAAATGTTCTTGCTTTTGAAAGAAAAGCTATTTTTGTCCATTAAAATAACATCAAATTGATCAGAAATAGAGTGTAGACATTGTTAATGTTATAAATGACTATTGTAGCTGGAAACGGCTGATATTTAATGGGATATCTACATAGGCATACAGAGGCTCATCATCAGCAACCAACGCTCCTGTGTTCCAATGGCACGTTTTAAATGATCATTAGAAAACCCTTTTACAATTATGTTAGCACAGCTGAAAACTGTTGTTCTGATTAAAGAAGCAATAAAACTGTCCTTCTTTAGACGAGTTGAGCATCTGGAGAATCAGCATTTGTGGTTTCAATTACAGGCTAAAAATGGCCAGAAACAAAGACTTTTCTTCTCAAACTCATCAGTCCATTCTTGTTCTGAGAAATGAAGGCTATTCCAATATGAGAAATTGCCAAGAAACTGAAGATCTCCTACAATGCTGTGTACTACTCCCTTCATAGAACAGCGCAAACTGTCCCTAACCAGAATAGAAAGAGGAGTGTGATGCCCCAGTGCATAACTGAGCAAGAGGACAAGTATATTAGAGTATCTAGTTTGAGAAACAGATGCGTCACAAGTCCTCAACTGGCAGCTTCATTAAATATTACCCGCAGAACACCAGTCTCAACTTCAACAGCGAAGAGGCGACTCTGGGATTCTGGCCTTGTAGGCAGAGTTACAAAAAATAAGCCATATCTCAGACTGGCCAATAAAAATAAAATATTAAGATGGGCAAAATAACATAGACACTGGACAGAGGATCTCGGTTTCAGCCATTTTGAGCATGTAATCGAACCCACAAATGCTAATTCTCCAGATACACAACTAGTCTAAAGAAGGCCAGTTTTATTGCTTCTTTAATCAGAACAACAGTTTTAAGCTGTGCTAACATACTTAATTGCAAAAGGGTTTTCTAATGATCAATTAACCTTTTAAAATTATGAACTTGGATTAGCTAACACAACATGCCATTGGAACACAGGAGTGATGGTTGCTGATAATGGGACTCAGCCGTTTCCAGCTACAATAGTCATTTACAACATTAACAATGTCTACACTGTATTTCTTATCAATTTGATGGACAAATTGTGCTTTTCTTTAACAAGGACATTTCTAAGTGACCCCAAACCTTTGAACGGTAGTGTAGGTAGAGTTATTAAAGTGACTATGCATAGATGATAACAACAGAGCGTAGAAGCGGTGTAAAAGGGGGGGATGCAAATAGTCTGGGTAGCCATTTGATTACATGTTCAGGAGTCTTATGGCTTGGGGGTAGAAGCTGTTTAGAAGCCTCTTGGTCCTAGACTTGGCACTCCGGTACCGCTTGCAATGTGGTAACAGAGATAACAGTCTCTGTATCCTTCCTGTTTGGTCCTGTCCGGGGGTATCATCGGATGGGGCCACAGTGTGTTCTGACCCCTCCTGTCTCAGCCTCCAGTATTTATGCTGCAGTAGTTTATGTGTCGGGGGGCTAGGGTCAGTTTGTTATATCTGGAGTACTTCTCCTGTCTTATCCGGTGTCCTGTGTGAATTTAAGTATGCTCTCTCTAATTCTCTCTTTCTCTCTTTCTTTCTCTCTCTCGGAGGACCTGAGCCCTAGGACCATGCCTCAGGACTACCTGGCAGGATGACTCCTTGCTGTCCCCAGTCCACCTGGTCGTGCTGCTGCTCCAGTTTCAACTGTTCTGCCTGCGGCTATGGAACCCTGACCTGTTCACAGAGCATGCTACCTGTCCCAGACCTGCTGTTTTCAACTCTCTAGAGACAGCAGGAGCGGTAGAGATACTCCTAATGATCGGCTATGAAAAGCCAACTGACTTGCTGCACCCTCGCAACTACTGTGATTATTATTATTTGACCATGCTGGTCATTTTTGAACATTTGAACATCTTGACCATGTTCTGTTATAATCTCCACCCTGCACAGCCAGAAGAGGACTGGCCACCCCTCATAGCCTGGTTCCTCTCTACGTTTCTTCGTTGGTTTTGGCCTTTCTAGGGAGTTTTTCCTAGCCACCGTGCTTCTCCACCTGCATTGCTTGCTGTTTGTTTTAGGCTGGGTTTCTGTACAGCACTTTGAGATATCAGCTGATGTAAGAAGGGCTATATAAATACAATTGATTTGAACAGTCTAAAACTAGGGTGGCTGGAGTCTTAGACAATTTTTTGGCCCTTCCTCTGACACCACCTGGTATAGGCGTCCTGGATGGCAGGAAGCTTGGCTCCAGTGATGCACTGGGCTGTTCGCACTATCCTCTGTAGTGCCTTGCGGTCTGAGGCTGAGCAGTTCCCATGCCAGGCAGTGGTGCAACCAGTCATTATGCTTTGAATGGTGCTGCTGTAGAACCTTTGAGGATCTGAGGACCCATGCCAAATATTTTCAGTCTCAAATCAAACCAAATCAAATCAAAGTTTATTAGTCACGTGCGCCGATTACAACAGGTGTAGACCTTACAGTTAAATGCTTACTTACAGGCTCTAACCAATGGTGTAAAAAAAAGTATGTGTGTGTGTGTGTGTAGGCAAGTAAAGAAATAAAACAACAGTAAAAAGACATTTGAAAAAAGAGTAGCAAGCTATATACAGACACCTGTTAGTCAGGCTTATTGAGGTATTATGTACATGTAGGTATCGTTAAAGTGACTATGCATATATGATGAACAGAGAGTAGGAGAAGCGTAAAAAGAGGGGTTGGGGGGGGCACACAATGCAAATAGTCCGGGTAACAATTTGGTTACCTGTTCAGGAGTCTTATGGCTTGGTTGTAAAAACTGTTGAGAAGCCTTTTTGTCCTAGACTTGGCACTCCGATACCGCTTGCCATGCTGTAGTAGAGAGAACAGTCTATGACTGGGGTGGCTGGGGTCTTTGACAATATTTAGGGCCTTCCTCTGACACCGCCTGATGTAGAGGTCCTGGATGGCAGGCAGCTTAGCCCCAGTGATGTACTGGGCCGTACGCACGTATGCATTCTTCCAGTTTGTGGTGAGTAATTGCAGTTCTGTTGTTCAGAAGATATTTTCAAGTCATAAGAGACGGTAGAGGCAATATTATGTACAAAATAAGTTTAAAAAAAGTTACAAACAAAGAAAAAAAACTGAATTGGTTAGGGACACGTTAAACGTCAGCCTTCTTCTCCTGTGCCTTCTTATGATAACATTTACATTTACATTTAAGTCATTTAGCAGACGCTCTTATCCAGAGCGACTTACAAATTGGTGCATTCACCTTATGACATCCAGTGGGACAGTCACTTAACAATAGTGCATCTAAAAACTTAGGGGGGTGAGAGGGATTACTTATCCTATCCTAGGTATTCCTTAAAGAGGTGGGGTTTCAGGTGTCTCCGGAAGGTGGTGATTGACTCCGCTGTCCTGGCGTCGTGAGGGAGTTTGTTCCACCATTGGGGGCCAGGGCAGCGAACAGTTTTGACTGGGCTGAGCGGGAGCTGTACTTCCTCAGTGGTAGGGAGGCGAGCAGGCCAGAGGTGGATGAACGCAGTGCCCTTGTTTGGGTGTAGGGCCTGATCAGAGCCTGGAGGTACTGAGGTGCCGTTCCCCTCACAGCTCCGTAGGCAAGCACCATGGTCTTGTAGCGGATGCGAGCTTCAACTGGAAGCCAGTGGAGAGAACGGAGGAGCAGGGTGACGTGAGAGAACTTGGGAAGGTTGAACACCAGACGGGCTGCGGCGTTCTGGATGAGTTGAAGGGGTTTAATGGCACAGGCAGGAGCCCAGCCAACAGCGAGTTGCAGTAATCCAGACGGGAGATGACAAGTGCCTGGATTAGGACCTGCGCCGCTTCCTGTGTGAGGCAGGGTCGTACTCTGCGGATGTTGTAGAGCATGAACCTACAGGAACGGGCCACCGCCTTGATGTTAGTTGAGAACGACAGGGTGTTGTCCAGGATCACGCCAAGGTTCTTGGCGCTCTGGGAGGAGGACACAATGGAGTTGTCAACCGTGATGGCGAGATCATGGAACGGGCAGTCCTTCCCGGGAGGAAGAGCAGCTCCGTCTTGCCGAGGTTCAGCTTGAGGTGGTGATCCGTCATCCACACTGATATGTCTGCCAGACATGCAGAGATGCGATTCGCCACCTGGTCATCAGAAGGGGGAAAGGAGAAGATTAATTGTGTGTCGTCTGCATAGCAATGATAAGAGAGACCATGTGAGGTTATGACAGAGCCAAGTGACTTGGTGTATAGCGAGAATAGGAGAGGGCCAAGAACAGAGCCCTGGGGACACCAGTGGTGAGAGCGCGTGGTGAGGAGACAGATTCTCGCCACGCCACCTGGTAGGAGCGACCTGTCAGGTAGGACGCAATCCAAGCGTGGGCCGCGCCGGAGATGCCCAACTCGGAGAGGGTGGAGAGGGAGGATCTGATGGTTCACAGTATCGAAGGAAGCCGACAGATCTAGAAGGATGAGAGCAGAGGAGAGAGAGTTAGCTTTAGCAGTGCGGAGCGCCTCCGTGATACAGAGGAGAGCAGTCTCAGTTGAATGACTAGTCTTGAAACCTGACTGATTTGGATCAAGAAGGTCATTCAGAGAGAGATAGCGGGAGAGCTGGCCAAGGACGGCACGTTCAAGAGTTTTGGAGAGAAAAGAAAGAAGGGATACTGGTCTGTAATTGTTGACATCGGAGGGATCGAGTGTAGGTTTTTTCAGAAGGGGTGCAACTCTCGCTCTCTTGAAGACGGAAGGGACGTAGCCAGCGGTCAGGGATGAGTTGATGAGCGAGGTGAGGTAAGGGAGAAGGTCTCCGGAAATGGTCTGGAGAAGAGAGGAGGGGATAGGGTCAAGCGGGCAGGTTGTTGGGCGGCCGGCCGTCACAAGACGCGAGATTTCATCTGGAGAGAGAGGGGAGAAAGAGGTCAGAGCACAGGGTAGGGCAGTGTGAGCAGAACCAGCGGTGTCGTTTGACTTAGCAAACGAGGATCGGATGTCGTCGACCTTCTTTTCAAAATGGTTGACGAAGTCATCTGCAGAGAGGGAGGAGGGGGGGGCGGAGGATTCAGGAGGGAGGAGAAGGTGGCAAAGAGCTTCCTAGGGTTAGAGGCAGATGCTTGGAATTTAGCGTGGTAGAAAGTGGCTTTAGCAGCAGAGACAGAGGAGGAAAATGTAGAGAGGAGGGAATGAAAAGATGCCAGGTCCGCAGGGAGGCGAGTTTTCCTCCATTTCCGCTCGGCTGCCCGGAGCCCTGTTCTGTGAGCTCGCAATGAGTCATCGAGCCACGGAGCGGGAGGGGAGGACCGAGCCGGCCTGGAGGATAGGGGACATAGAGAGTCAAGGGATGCAGAGAGGGAGGAGAGGAGGGTTGAGGAGGCAGAATCAGGAGATAGGTGGGAGAAGGTTTGAGCGGAGGAAGAGATGATAGGATGGAAGAGGAGAGAGTAGCGGGGGAGAGAGAGCGAAGGTTGGGACGGCGCGATACCATCCGAGTAGGGGCAGTGTGGGAGGTGTTGGATGAGAGCGAGAGGGAAAAGGATACAAGGCAGTGGTCGGAGACTTGGAGGGGAGTTGCAATGAGGTTAGTGGAGGAACAGCATCTAGTAAAGATGAGGTCGAGCGTATTGCCTGCCTTGTGAGTAGGGGGAAGGTGAGAGGGTGAGGTCAAAAGAGGAGAGGAGTGGAAAGAAGGAGGCAGAGAGGAAAGAGTCAAAGGTAGACGTGGGGAGGTTAAAGTCGCCCAGAACTGTGAGAGGTGAGCCGTCCTCAGGAAAGGAGCTTATCAAGGCATCAAGCTCATTGATGAACTCTCCGAGGGAACCTGGAGGGCGATAAATGATAAGGATGTTAAGCTTGAAAGGGCTAGTAACTGTGACAGCATGGAATTCAAAGGAGGCGATAGACAGATGGGTAAGGGGAGAAAGAGAGAATGACCACTTGGGAGAGATGAGGATCCCGGTGCCACCACCCCGCTGACCAGACGCTCTCGGGGTGTGCGAGAACACGTGGGCGGACGAAGAGAGCAGTAGGAGTAGCAGTGTTGTCTGTGGTGATCCATGTTTCCGTCAGTGCCAAGAAGTCGAGGGACTGGAGGGAGGCATAGGCTGAGATGAACTCTGCCTTGTTGACCGCAGATTGGCAGTTCCAGAGGCTACCGGAGACCTGGAACTCCACGTGGGTCGTGCGCGCTGGGACCACCAGAGTAGGGTGGCCGCGGCCACGCGGTGAGGAGCGTTTGTATGGTCTGTGCAGAGAGGAGAGAACAGGGATAAACAGACACATAGTTGACAGGCTACAGAAGAGGCTACGCTAATGCAAAGGAGATTGGAATGACAAGTGGACTACACGTCTCGAATGTTCAGAAAGTTAAGCTACGTAGCAAGAATCTTATTGACTAAAATGATTAAAATGATACAGTACTGCTGAAGTAGGCCAGCTGGCAGTGGGTGCGTTGTTGACACTACACTAATCAAGTCGTTCCGTTGAGTGCAATAGTTTCTGCAGTGTTGCTATTCGGGGGCTAGCTGGCTAGCTAGCAGTGTTGTTTACGTTACGTTGCGTTAAAAGAACGACAATAGCTGGCTAGAAAATCGCTCTAGACTACACAATTATCTTTGATACAAAGACGGCTATGTAGCTAGCTACGATCAAACCAATCAAACCGTTGTACTGTAATGAAATGAAGTGAAAATGTGATACTACCTGTGAATGCGACCGGGTAGTTGAGTTCTATACAGAAGACGTTGGCTAGCTGTTGGCTAGCTAGCAGAGTCACCTACGTTAAGGACGACAAATAGCTGGCTAGCTAACCTCGGTAAATTAAGATAATCACTCTAAGACTACACACTCTAAACCTAAACAACACAATTATCTTGTTGGAGCGAGTGGTTGTTAAAAGTATCAGGGCCATGGGACTTTCTCATGATGGAAAAATACAGAGAAGCATGAAGACAGGAACTGTTCAAATTAGTTGGGAGGGGGGCACATTCAGAGCGGGGTGTTGCGAGAACAAGCGGTCTTTTGTTAGATAACAGGAGCCAGGTGCGAGACAGGAGAATTTCACTAGATATAACTAGATATAACAGGCTGACTCTAGCCCCTCAGCACATATACAATTGCAGCATAGATACTGGAGACTGAGGCGGGGTGGGTCGGTGGACTCTGTGGCCCCATCCGACGATACCCCAAGACAGGGGCCAACCTGGGAGAATATAACCCCACCCACTTTGGGATATCAACAGACCACCAACTTACTACCCTGAGACAAGGCGGAGTATAACAGGACAGATGTGTCGTCCGCATAGCCAGGTCGCAATTGTAAATGAGAACTTGTTCTCAACTTGCCTACCTGGTTAAATAAAGGTGAAATAAAAAATAGCAGTGAAAGTTGACATTGTGTTTCCGAATGACATCACTAAGAAGTAAAATATATAGTGAAAACAATAGTGGTCCTTGAGGTACGCCGAAACTTACAATTGATTTGTCAGAGGACAAACCAGCCACAGAGACAAACTGATATCTTTCCCGACAGACAAGATCTTAACCAGGCAAGAACTTGTCTTTGTAGACCAATTAGGATTTCTAATCTCTGCAAAAGAATGTGGTGATAGATGGTGTCAAAAGCAGCACTAAGGTCTAGGAGCATGAGGACAGATGCAGAGCCTTAGTCTGACGCCATTGAAAGATCATTTACCACCTTCACGAGTGCAGTCTCAGTGCGGTGTTTTGTGGGATTGTTTATGTGTAGTTGCCTGTTCCATAGCTTCACATGTCGTTTGCTCTTTATTGTTTTTTGTGCGTTTCACAAATTAAAAGATGTGGAACCCATTTCACACTGCACTTTGGTCCAAGTGTTCTTACAACGATCGTGACAGTAAGGTTAGATTAAGATCCTCAGTTAGGTGGTTAATCGATTTTTGTATTCTGAACATTCTTGGATAGGTGGAGGGAGTCTGGAGGGGCATCTAGTCAGTGGTCAGGTAATTCCCTGTCTAGGTGTTGGTTGTCTTCAACCTCAGTCAGTGGTCAGGTATTCCCTCATCTAGGCATGCCATTCTTTCCCAATCGCTTAATACTGTCGAGGACTCAAAGAATATGTAGAGCACATTGTTAAGAATTCTCCCTTTTTCCAGGGACATGGTAAAGAGCTATCAGAAATGAAAAGCACACCCAAGCTCCATACAGTTGAGCTTTGCAGCCAGCACTGCCTGATGTAAATTTTGCAGATGACACGAGTATGGATAGAAAAGGTCAAATGCAAGGCTCCATGTCTGCATCAAGGGTATTTCATTTTATGCATTTCTTTAAAATACTGGAACCCTTTCAAGTAAGATTTATGTGTAATGTCTACTGATGTTATTAAGTCAAGCTGTGTGTAGTATGTACTGTGTGTCAGTCCTCAGATAACATTATGATGCTTATCGATTATAATCATTTAAAAAAGTTGCTGATTCTCAAATAATTATATGGAAAAACTGTAGTTCCCCCTTACTGTATTTTTCTACCAGTAACAGTTATACTGCATCTGCTTCATATAAACACATATAATTAGCCAGATCACATATGCCATATTTTGAATGTGATGTATGGTTGTCTTAGCTACCTACCTTACTTGAATGCACTGACTGTAAGTCGCTCTGGATAAGAGTGTCCACAAAATGGCCATAACAATGTTGCGTTTTAAGGTGATATAACAATCATATCCAGAAGATACATGTCATTGCTTAAATACCAGTTGTAATCCTTTCTCATATCACAATGTATGGTATCCAAGACATATACATGATATATTACATATCATGACACACACCATTAAAACAAACCCCACTGTGGTAATTTGGCGGGAAGCTTGGTGCTACCCACTCCCCAGACAAGAAGACAAGATTGTTTCTACTTAACCTTATGTTAACCCATGCATGCACTGTATCTGTGAGAGATGAGCTGTGAGTAATAACATGCACAGAGTATTTAAGTATGGGATATGATTTGGGACGTCTGGATGGGCTCTGGTCATCCATTTGACCATGCTGGTCATTTATGAACATTTGAACATCTTGGTCATGTTCTGGATGGGCTCTGGTCATCCGGTGTCTACACTGTCCTTCCAATGCTTGCGTGTGGAATTCTCACAGATACAGACAGAATGTTGGACGTGTTTTTTTTCTGATAAATTTGAGCGTCTGATTCCTCTCTGTCCGTCTGTCCGTGAGGTGCCACATACCATGGGTTTCCAGATTCCACAGAATTATGTGCTCTGAGGAATTTCCATTTGATGGCTCACTTTGAACATCTGAACTCCACATGAAGCGAGCTATCTGGTGAGATGGACAGACCCTCAGAATGATTTCATAGTCCATTGTCTTTTCACCAACACCAGAGTGATGATACAGTTAAGCTCTGTTGTGAATTGTTATGTGTTTAAACAATCGCACATGTTAGTCAGACAACTCTATGATACATCTGTTTGAGCTAAAAGAACACAGAAATTCCCATGATGACACTTATAATCACGATCTCTGGAAGAAATTAACACCAAGATCTTAATTCATCTCATGTAACTCATATTGACTTAAATTTGAATGGCCCACACTGATCTTATCCATCTTTTTGACATAATGAAAGGCAGAACCTATAGTTAGTGACTGAATTTTGGAACAATGAGATAGATTGTAAAAGAAACATATGCTGAAGAATTTGTTTTAGATGTGTTCACTGTGGGATGAAATGTGAAACACCAGAATCCCAAACTAAACACAGAACTATGAGGTCTAGATCCTGAGAAGCAAATACCAGTAGATATAAATCGTCTTTGCCTAATTTATGAAACGAGCATTGCTAGTGTAGATTTACAGGTAACTGCCAAAATAATGGAAACACCAGTAAATGAGGTAAAGTATATTTAAAGTAGGTGCTTTCACATAGGTGTGCTTCCTTGCTGAATTAATTAAGAAATTAACATCATGCTTAGGGTGAATAGAAATGCCCAGTTGCCCATTATTTTGTCTACCATGGCTCGAAGAAGAGAGCTCAGTGACTTTGAAAACAGGGGTCTCAAAGGCGGTGTTTAGACAGATTTTTTGCCCCACTAATTTGTCTTTTGACCAATCACATCAGCTCTGAAAAAGATCGGATGTGAAAAGATCTGATGTAATTGGTCAAACGACCAATTAGTATAGAAAATATCAGAATTTGGCTGCCTTTCTAAACGCAGCCAAAGGAGCATATGGGGTTTAAAGTGTGTGTGTGTGTGTGTGTGTGTGTGTGTGTGTGTGTGTGTGTGTGTGTGTGTGTGTGTGTGTGTGTGTGTGTGTGTGTGTGTGTGTGTGTGTGTGTGTGTGTGTGTGTGTGTGTGTGAGGTTCTCAGACTCATTGCGCAGAAAAAAAATCATTAAAACGTCTTAGGGCTAGGCCCCTTTTTCTCCACTTCCTGTCTGAATGACTTTCCCAAAGTAAACTTCCTGTAGCTCAGGCCCTGAAGCCAGGATATGCATATAATTGGTACCATTGGAAATAGAACACTTTGAAGGTTGAAGAAATCTTAAAATAATGTAGGCGAATACAACACAATAGATATGGTAAGAGAAAATCCAAAGAAAAACCAACCAGAATATTTTGTTTTTTGAGAGACCATCCTCTTAGAAAGGCAAGTAAATGGTCATACTGAATATTAGCTCTCTGGACGCAATTCATAAGGCTTACGCAGGGTGTCAGCAGTCTATGTTCAAGGTTTTAGGCTTGTAAAAACAAATAAGATATATCAGTTTTAGCAGGACACAGTCTTGTGCGCGCCCTGAAGAAATTGTGCACCTAATAAAATCAGTTTCCTATTGAACATACTTCTTTCTGTAAGAAATATTATAGTTTGATTACATTCTAGGGTATCTGAGGAGTAAATAGAAACATATTTTGACTTGTTGAAAGAAAGTTTAGGGGTAGATTTTCAGATTCCTTTCTCTACATGTTGAATGAGTGGATTACTCAAATCGATGGCACCAACTAAACAGACTTTTTGGGATATAATGAATAATTTTATCAAACAAAACGACACTACATGTCATAGCTGGGACCCTTTGGATGACAAATCAGAGGAAGGCTTTCAAAAAGTAAGCGAATATGTAATTGTTATTTGTGAATGTATGAAACCTGTGCCCGTGGAAAAATATTTTGATGTGGGGTGCCATCATCAAACAATCGCATGGCATGTTGTTGCCTTAATAGCTACTGTAAATCGGACAGTGCAGTTAGATTAACAAGAATTTAAGTTTTCAGCCGATATAAGACACTTATATGTACATAAATGTTTAAAGGTGGTGAAGGTAGGAAACAACATCTCCACTTCACTGACCCTCAACACTGGGGCCCCACAAGGGTGGGTGCTCAGCCCTCTCCTGTATTCCCTGTTCACCCATGGCTGCGTGGCCATGCACGCCTCCAACTCAATCATTAAGTTGCAGACGACACAACAGTAGTGGGCTTGATCACAAACAACGACGAGACAGCCTACATGGAGGAGGTGAGGGCCCTCGGAGTGTGGTGTCAGGAAAACAACCACTCACTCAACGTCAACAAAATGAGATGATCGTGGACTTCAGGAAAAAGCAGAGGGAGCACCCCTATCCACATCAAAGGGTCAGCAGTGGAGAAGGTGGAAAGTTTTAACTTCCTGGGCGTACACATCACAGGAAAACTGAATTGGTCCACCCACACAGACAATCGAGACCATCCTGTTGGGCTGTATCACAGCAACTGCAACACCTTCAACCGCAAGGCTCTCCAGAGGGTGTGCGGTCTGCACAACGCAACACCGGGGGCAAACTACCTGCCCTCCATTACACCTACAGCACCCGGTGTCACAGGAAAGCCAAAAAGATCATCAAGGACAACAACCACCCGAGCCACTGCCTGTTCACATCGCTATCATCCAGAAGGTGAGGTCAGTACAGGTGCATCAAAGCTGGGACCGAGAGATTGAGAAACGGCTACAAACTCAAGGCCAGCAGACTGCTAAACAGCAATCACTAACTCAGAGAGGCTGCTGCCCACATTGAGACCCAATCACTTTAATAAATGGATCACTAGTCACTTTAAACAATGCCTCTCTAAATAATGCCACTTTAATAATGTCTACATATCTTACATTACTCATATCTTACATTACTCATATCACATGTAAATACTGTACTGTTTTGTGACCCAATCAGTGGACACTTTAATAAATGGATCACTAGTCACTTTAAAGAATGACACTTTAAATAACACCACTTTAATAAAGTTTACATATTTTACACGACTCATATCACAAGTATATACTGTATTTTATACCATCTACTGCACCTTGACTATGCCGCTCGGCCATTACTCATCCATATATTTATATGTGCATATTATCATTCCCCCTTTAGATTTGTGTGTATAAGGTAGTTGTTGGGGAATTGTTAGATTACTTGTTAGATTTGTGTGTATTTGGTGGTTGTTGGGAATTGCTAGATTATTTGTTAGATATTACTGCACTGTTGGAACTAGAAGCACAAGCATTTCGCTACACTTGCATTGACATCTGCTAACCATGTGTACGTGACCAATAACATTTGATTTGATTTGGGTGCGTTGTATCGTTGTGTAACCCTGGCCCAGTCGGCCATCCCTCATGTTTGCTGTCAGCAGTAGCATGCAGTGTCGCTGTTCAGGGAGAGGGGTAATGGTGGGTAATTAGTGTCTGTCTACTGCAGTGTGGAGCAGCCTGTTGTCACACACACAATACCCCATTATGTCAAAGTGGAATTGCGTTTTTACGAATGTTTACTAATTTGTAAAAAATGAAAAGCTGGAAAGTCTTGAGTCAATAAGTATACAAACCCTTTGCTATGGTAAGCCTAATACACCTAAATACACTATATATACACCTGTTGCTGACAGGTGCGTAAAATCTAGCACACAGCCAAATCTACTGCCAATTGACAACCATTGGCAGTAGAATGACTTTACTGTTAATGTGAAGTGGAAACGTCTAGGAGCAACAACGAGTGCTGAAGTGCGTAGTGTGTAGAAATCATCTGTCCTTGGTTGCAACACTGACTACTGAGTTCCAAACTGCCTCTGGAAGGAAAGTCAGCACTTGAGCTGTTCATCAGGAGCTTCATGAAATGGGTTTCCATGGCCGAGCAGCCACACACAAGCCTAAGATCACCATGCGCAATGTAAGGTGATGAGTGATGTAAGGCTTGCCAAAATTGGACTCTGGAGCAGTGGAAACGCGTTCTCTGGAGTGATGAATCTAGGCTGATGATGCCAGGCTACCTGCCCTGTAAAGTTTGGTAGAGGAGGAATAATGGTCTGGGGCTGTTTTTCATAGTTCGGGCTAGGCCCCTTAGTTCCATTACGGAGTACCACTCTCCATATTTTCAAGCATAGTGGTGGTTGCATCATGTTATGGGTATGTTTTAAATCATTAAAGACTGTGGATTTTTTCAGGATTAAAAAGGAATGGAATGGAGCTAAGCACAGGCAAAATCAGGCAAAATCCTGGTTCAGTCCAGGAAACCTGGTTCAGTCTGCTTTCCAGATACTGGAAGATTAACTCACCTTTCAGCAGGACAATAACCTAAAACAAGGCCAAATCTACACTTACATTTCTTACCAAGAAGTCATTGAATGTTCCTGAGTAGGGCTGTGATGGTCAAGAAATGTTGTCAGCCGGTGTCTCACGGTAATTGACCGTGTAATTAACATAAACACATTTAGCATTTCCTGGCTTCCACGCTTAGCCTACAAGCCACTGATGCAGACCTTTGGAACATCTACATTTTGAATAGTCTAATAAATCCATGTAATATAGACAGGTCTAAAGAAAAATGATGCGAAGAAAATGCAGTCTATTTCAGAAAAACAGAATAGCATACTCTGAGTTTGTTACAATAAACTAGGAGTGGTGGGTGGAATCAGGTGCAGAGAGCAGGGTTCAGTCGTTTGTCAAATTTATTCACCGGCGCAACAAAAACGGTCACGCCAACACAGGGCGTATTCAAGTTACCAATCCAAACAACAGGACAAAAATAGTCCGGAGAATAAAGACACAAACAAATAACACCACCCAAGAGAGTAACAAGAAACAAACCCGCACAAATACCCAGCGGGCCTAGTGCCCTTAAATAGCCTACAAACAAACCCTAACACAAAACAGGTGTACCCAATAACCCAATAACCAAAAACAAACGGAAAGGGAATCGATGGCAGCTAATAGGCCGCGACGATGACCGCCGAGCACCGCCCGAACAGGAAGGGGCACCATCTTCGGCGAGGTTCGTGACAGTACCCCCCCCCCGACACGCGGCTCCCGTAGCGCGACGACCCGGAGGACGAGGCGCGGGGCGATCTGGGTGGAGGCGGTGGAAATCCCTCAAGAGGGAAGGATCTACAATGTCCCTCCCCGGTACCCAGCACCTCTCCTCCGGACCATCCACGAGGTACTGCAGGCCCCTCTCGATGTCCAGAGGCGGTGGAGGGACCTCCGGTACCTCACTGTCTTGTAGGGGACCAGCTACCACCGGCCTGAGCAGAGACACATGAAACGAGGGGTTAATGCGATAATAAGAGGGAAGTTGCAATCTATAACACACCTCGTTTATCCTCCTCGGGACTTTAAATGGCCCCACACACTGCGGCCCCAGCTTCCGGCAGGGCAGGCGGAGGGGCAGGTTTCGGGTCGAGAGCCAGACCCTGTCCCCTGGTGCGAACACCAGTGCCTCACTGCGGTGGCGGTCAGCGTCTCTCTTCTGCCGTTCACTGGCCTGCCTGAGAGAATCCTGGACTGCCCGCCAGGTCTCTCTAGAGCGCTGTACCCACTCCTCCACCGCAGGAGCTTCGGTCTGACTCTGATGCCACGGAGCCAGGACCGGCTGGTAGCCCAGAACGCATTCGAATGGTGACATATTCATGGATGAATGCCAAAGTGAGTTCTGGGCCAACTCTGCCCACGGGACGTACCTCGCCCATTCTCCTGGCAATACGACCTCAGAAACCTACCCACTTCCTGGTTTACTCTCTCCACCTGCCCATTACTTTCGGGGTGATAACAAGAGGTAAGGCTGACCGAGATCCCCAGATGCTCCATAAACGCCTTCCAAACCCGGCTTGTGAACTGGGGACCCCGATCCGAGACGATATCCTCTGGAACCCCATAGTGCCGGAAGACGTGGGTAAATAGAGCCTCTGCAGTCTGTAGGGCCGTAGGGAGACCAGGCAATGGGAGGAGACGGCAGGACTTAGAGAACCGATCCACAATGACCAGAATGGTAGTGTTCCCCTGAGATGGGGGAAGATCAGTAAGTCCAACTCCCATACCACTGGGGCCACCAGCCGAGAGGCTGGAAGGATGGGAGTGGGTTCGATGATGGACCGGTTCTCGGTGTCATAGAGACGGGACAGCGCATCGGCCTTAGTGTTGAGGGAACCTGGTCTATAAGAGATAGTAAATCTAAAACGTGTAAAGAACATGGCCCACATAGCCTGACGCGGATTCAGTCTCCTCGCTGCTCGAATATACTCCAGATTACGGTGGTCAGTCCAGATGAGGAAAGCGTGTTTAGCCCCCTCTAGCCAGTGTCTCCACACCTTCAGGGCCTTTACCATAGCTAGTAACTCCCGGTCCCCCACATCATAGTTCCGCTCCACCGGACCCAGCTTCTTAAAAAAGAAAGCGCAGGGACGGAGCTTCGGTGGCGTGCCCGAGTGCTGAGACAGCACAGCTCCAACCCCAGCCTCGGACGCATCCACCTCCACTATGAATGCTAACGAAGAGTCCGGATGCGCCAACACGGGAGCCCCAGTGAACAGTGCCTTCAACTGGTTGAAGGCTCCATCAGCCTCTGCTGACAACCGCAGACACACCGGCCCCCCCTTCAGCAGTGAGGTAATGGGCGCCGCTACTTGACCAAAACCCCGGATAAACCTCCGGTAGTAATTGGCAAACCCTAAAAACCGCTGCACCTCCTTTACCGTGGTCGGAGTCGGCCAATTACGCACAGCGTTAACGCGGTCACATTCCATCATCATCCCGAGCTGGAAATGAGATAACCCAGAAAGGAAACGGCTGGTTTGGAGAACACACATTTCTCAGCCTTGACGTATAGGTCATGCTCCAGCAGTCGCCCAAGAACCTTGCGCACCAGGGAAACATGCGCGCCGCGTGTGGTAGAATAAATCAAGATGTCATCAATATAGACTACCACACCCTGCCCGTGCAAGTCCCTGAGAATCTCATCTACAAAGGATTGGAAGACGGCTGGAGCATTCTTCAACCCATACGGCATGACGAGGTACTCATAGTGGCCTGATGTGGTACTAAACGCTGTTTTCCACTCGTCTCCTCCCCGAATACGTACCAGATTATACGCGCTCCTGAGGTCCAGTCTTGTGAAGAAACGCGCTCCGTGGAATGATTCCACCGCCGTAGCGATGAGAGGTAGCGGATAACTAAAACCCTCTGTGATCTAATTGAGACCTCGATAATCAATGCACGGACGCAGACCTCCCTCCTTTTTCCTCACAAAAAAGAAACTCGAGGAGACGGGTGACATGGAGGGCCGAATGTACCCCTGTCTCAGAGCTTCCGTGACATACAGTGCCTTGCGAAAGTATTCGGCCCCCTTGAACTTTGCAACCTTTTGCCACATTTCAGGCTTCAAACATAAAGATATAAAACTGTATTTTTTTGTGAAGAATCAACAACAAGTGGGACACAATCATGAAGGGGAATGACATTTATTGGATATTTCAAACTTTTTTAACAAATCAAAAACTGAAAAATTGGGCGTGCAAAATTATTCAGTCCTGAGCTGCCCCTCAGTCCTGAGCTGCCCCTCAGTCCGGAGCTGCCCCTCAGTCCGGAGCTGCCCCTCAGTCCAGTGGGGCCCTTTAGTAGGATTGCCAGTCCTAGGTTGGCGGCGAGGGTCGCCGTTCCTAGGAGACCACAAAAGCGGACTAAGACTATGGTGGAGTGGGGTCCACGTCCAGCGCCAGAGCCGCCACCATGGACAGACGCCCACCCAGACCCTCCCCTATAGGTTTAGGTGTGCGGCCGGGAGTCCGCAAATTTGGGGGGTACTGTCACACCCTGACCTTAGTATTCTTTGTTTTCCTTGTTATTTTGGTTAGGTCAGGGTGTGACATGGGTGATGTATGTGTTTTTCCGTCTTATCCGTTTTTTTTGTATGTTTATGGGGCTGTTTCCTTTCTAGGTAAATTGTATGTCTATGGTTGCCTAGATTGGTTCTCAGTTAGAGGCAGCTGTCTATCGTTGTCTCTGATTGGGAACCATATTTAGGCAGCCATATTCTGTGGGTATTTTGTGGGTGTCTATGTATGTTGCTTGTTAGCACAGTTCTTATAGCTTCACGGTCGTTTTTTCCCGTTTATTTTGTATTCAGTGTTCAGTGCTTTCTTTAATTAAAATATCATCATGAACACATATCACGCTGCGCTTTGGTCTACTCCATACGACGATCGTGACATCATAGCTTCCACAGCATTCTGCAGCAATACGCCATCATATCTGGTTTGCGCTTAGTGGGACTATCATTTGTTTTTCAACAGGACAATGACCCAACACACCTCCAGGCTGTGTAAAGGATATTTGACCAAGAAGGAGAGTGATGGAGTGCTGCATCAGACAACCTGGCCTGGAGATGGTTTGGGATGAATTGGACCGCAGAGTGAAGGAAAAGCAGCCAACAAGTGCTTAGCATATGTTGGAACTGTTGGAAAAGCATTCCAGGTGAAGCTGGTTGAGAGAATGCCAAGAGTGTTAAAAGCTGTCATGAGAGCAAAGGGTGGCTACTTTGAAGAATCTCAAATATAAAATATATTTGGATTTGTTTAACACGTTTTCCATATGTGTTATTTCATAGTTTTGATGTCTTCACTACTATTCTACAATGCAGAAAATAGTAAAAATAAAGAAAATCCCTTGAATGAGTAGGTGTGTCCAAACTATTGACTGGGACTGTATGTGTGAAATGTATTTTAATTTAGAATGGACCATTATCATGCACCTGTCTCAAAACAGGGGCAGGAAGTAAATAATACATGTCATCTATGCACTTGGTTCGTTTTCATGCCAGCCAGGTAGGTGATACTCCTGTTTTACAGAGAAGCAATGTGCTTAATATTAGGAAATGTGATAAATAAATATAGGTCTAGCCTATAGAAAGCTGATGTGATCCTCCTCTTTTTAATAGAGGCTATCACTCTGTTTTCTCATGCAATTGCATTGCCTAAAGAAATGTTGCGCAACATTAGCTCATGAGTTCTCATCAAGTGTTTGATTTGATTTTGCAATGATGTCTGAGTGATTAGAGGGACAATTGAGTGCTGAGTACAGGGCAGTTAGCAAGTTTGGTAGGCTACAAATTACCATTAGCAGCATCAGAGCTTGGAGAATTCCAATTACCATGACTAAAAGGTGACAGGTGACTCGTGACCACCGGTGTGGAGGTAATACCTTAAAAGCACTATATCGGAGAAGCCGAGTTACAGTTTTGATTTAAATGTACTTGAAAATCTATGGCAAGATCAACAACCACTTTGACAGAGCTAGAAGAATTTTGAAAAGAATAATGGGCAAATGTTGCACAATCCAGGTGTGTAAAGTTCTTAGAGACGTACCCGGAAAAGTTCCAAAGAGACATACCCAGAAAGACTCACAGCTGTAAAGGTGCTTCTACAAAGGTGCTTCTACAAAGTATTGACTCAACGGTATAAATATTTACTGTATGTAAATTAAATATTTCTTTATGTAATTTTCAATAAATTAGCAAAAATGTAAAAACACATGTTTTCACTTTGTCATTATGGGGTATTGTATGTAGAGGGGTGAGAGTGATTTATCTGTGATCAAGTCACTTTGCTCTTTTTGAATGTCGCAAATACTTTGTATTTTTGGCTGGGAGAAGTGAGAGTTTTGAGATTAGAGTGAGACACTAACAGCCTGGTAGTGAACGGAGGGTGTGTGTGTGTGTGTGTGTGTGTGTGTGTGTGTGTGTGTGTGTGTGTGTGTGTGTGTGTGTGTGTGTGTGTGTGTGTGTGTGTGTGTGTGTGTGTGTGTGTGTGTGTGTGTGTGTGTGTGTGTGTGTGTGTGTGTGTGTGTGTGTGTGTGCTTATGCGTACATGCGTGCATGTGCGTTTGTGTGTTGCATGTCGTCTGCAGACATTCAGCACAAGCATTTGTTTACGGTGCCATCATGCTTCTTCCTTTGATCATCACCAACAAAACTACTCAGATACTAAGTTGAATGTGAAGTCTGATTAAGTTAAATGGGCAGCAGGGGCCAAGAAAGGTGACCTCATGTGTATGGCACTGTGGGAAGATAGCTACACAGCAAATTGGCCAATGTTACCTAATGTGGATTTTTCAGTGTAACATTTCTAGTGTTGATTCAGGTGTTAAATTAACTTAGTAAGTGTTACATTAACACTCACTGGTGTAAATGAAACTCAGTGTTGATTGTAATAACCAGTGTTAAAACAAAATCATGGGCATCATTGTAATATTTTCCAGCATGCTCTATTGCAGGTAGATTTTCATATATTTGACACACCTGCTCTATGTAGTCTCATGTCTTTCCACCCGGCAGTCATTATGAATGCAGGTAGCAGATCAATAACAATTCCCAATGTTAGATATCCCCACTCTGACTGGACTCCAATAGGAATTACACATCACTTTGCAAGCAAGCATAATGGGACTTGCAGGCTTGATGTTGCCTCTAAACCACAGGTTTCAGGCCACCTCAAAATAGGCCTTATGAAACATGTGCTATATTGTGTTAAGTAATTACATTTTAGTGATAAATTTGCTCAGGATCTCACTCAGGGAAGGCCACAGATAACTGAAAATGGATGAAAGAAACAACCATTTGTCTGTCGCGAACAAATACAGTCATGGTTGGTAAACGCTACAATTCACTCGAAAAGCAATGCATTCTGGGATGTATGCAAATAAGGCTTTACACTAAGCAGTGTGTTAACTTAACGGTGAAAAATGTGGACCTGTATTGACACAGGACAAGTGTTAAATGTTAAACTCTCAGTGTTGATTAACACAGGATAATTTAGAATTGTAGTGTAGTGTGGTTATTCCTTCATAAACTTACTGCAGCCCCAATAATCGTAATCGATTACCAATTGGTAATCCAATACAAATATTTCATTTTAGCATATGCTTCTGTTTAAGTGTCATACTTGCCCCTTTAGATAAAGGCCATTACATGTACTTGAGGTAATGTAACGCTTCGTAAATGACTTGAAAATTGACCTATTACAGAAGCTTTGAAAGAGAACCCTCATATCTGATGAATGAATGTGACTGATACGGCTTATTCTAAGACACAGTTCAAATCTCTCATCTGGAACTACTTCAAATGATTCACTTTCAAGATCTGATTTTCATGATCATTTTAAGTGGCATAAGATGTCAAATATTTATTTTCCAAAGTGAAGAATATTACAGCATTTAGGCAAAAACAATTTGTTGCATTACTCTACCCATGACCACAGCACAGTTAACTCTGGCATCCAAAGATATGTCATAAAATCATGCCACACTGGACGCTATGGGTTTCTATTAAGTGTGAAATGCAGCTGTTACATGAGTTCAAATGAACTTGGATAGTCATGGAATAAAATAACCAGTAATGGGACCCTGCCTTCCCTACAACATAATACCTTTTCCTCAGCGGTGGTGGAAAATAAATGGTTGTAAACATTTCAATTACAACAAATGAGTTAGAAGTGAAACATGACAACGGATATTCCCACAATTATATGATTACACAGGCAGACAAATGTGCAATGCATGTACACACAAAGTCTGAATTTTATTACCCTAGGATCTCATAGTGTTTGGTGCCAGCTGTATTCATCGCTACGTCTACATTTTGAATTTTCCAATTGCTATAGGGCCTTGGAATACTTTCCAACCCAGCTATGTAAACATTGCTCAACTCTATTTTCCACTCATTAAAAGCATTATAACTTTAGTGTCACTGCAAATCTACACATGATAGTACACTAGAGATAAAGTTCACACAGGGACGATAGATTGTACACTACCGTGAACTACCTTGAGCATGACCGTCCATGTGTTTTATAATTAGGTGAATGTGTCCTTTGGGGTTTAATAAAACTCCATGAGTGGACTTTCTGTCTCTAAACCAGAGAATCATATTTCATGCTATGATACATTTCTGTATTTGAACAGTAACAGTTCCTCACTTTTGGCATATTCAACTCAAGCTGGTAGTGGGCTGATACACAGAAGGTTCAGATGCATGTTCACAAACCCACAAGTCTAGAATATTGTGGTGTATCTGTTCAACCATGTTGTGTCCAGATGTCCTAATTTTCTTTCGCATATCTACAATTCTATGTCAACTGGATTATATTGACATATAGGACTACCCTTTCAACTTTTGGACTGTAAATGACCCGGGGAAATATACACTTTGGCTGAATCTAGACTAGACTGTGATTATTAACCCAGCCGTAGTGCTAGCAAGTAATTCCAGCCTTGTTTCTCAAAAGGTAAACCATAACAAAATGTGTCCCAGATGTGCACTAGATTTCAGAGATAGATAAAAGCCTGCTCACATGGCTGTGGATATAGCATGCTAGCTCATTGTTGTCATTATACACATTAAGGCAGATTGATAGCAGCAACAGCCCTTTCACAGTAAAAGGAACGGCACAGTGAGAGTGTGTAAAGCTTTCTCTACGGTCTCGTCAGTGATATAAACAAAGTCTGGAATGTCTTAGACTGCAGGTGGTCTATAACCTTGGAAGCTCCTCTTGATTATCTTTCCTATTCAACATGCACAACTTCATGGAAAAGGCTCATACATTTCTTTGCGTCTTAAATGTTCCCAAAACTTGGCTTGGAGATTTATCCCTCATCCCAGACTCAGTATACCCATTGAGTGTGTAGCGGTAATGAATTTCCAGACAACGACTGCTGCTTTATGGCAGGAATGGGGCGGCAGGGTAGCCTAGTGGTTAGAGCGTTGGACTAGTAACTGAAAGGTTGCAAGTTCGAATCCCCGAGCTGACAAGGTACAAATCAGTCGTTCTGCCCCTGAACAGGCAGTTAACCCACTGTTCCTAGGTCGTCATTGAAAATAAGAATTTGTTCTTAACTGACTTGCCTAGTAAAATAAAGGTAAAAAAAATGTGAGGAGCTATGTGGAGAGTGGAGGACACATGGAAAGATGCAGAAAATATGAAACCAAACACTGAAATACTACAGAACATTCACTGACAAACATAATGTCACATCACACGGATAGGAAACTGTAATATAAATCTATATGACGACTAGCCTATTGTGGCTAATGTTAGCGTGAATGCAACCCTGGAGGACCTTTGAATTGTTTGTCATGGGAGAGATGCAGACCTGGGTTCAAATACTGTTGAAAACTTAAATACTCTTTCCTGCCTGGAGTGCGAGATGGGCGGGGTGTTGTATGACTATTCTATTGGTTCACCAATTAATCAATCAATCAAGCCCAGCTAAAATATTTGAAGTAATATTGAGTAGTATTTGAACTGACATCATTCAGAGGTCATTCAGAGAGGACAAGTGTACCTGCCTGAGTAGATTGGGGGGTATGAGCGTTTAGCTCAGTGCAGATGTTGCCTGTAATCCATCTACATACGTTCACTGTGGAGGACGACGTCATCGATGTACTTATTAATGAAGCCTGTGACTGATGTAGTAAACTTCTCAATGCCATCGGAAGAATCCTGGAACATATTCCAGTCTGTGCTAGCAAAACTGTCCTGTATCTTAGCATCCGCTTACGAATTGAGTGTGTCACTGGTACTTCCTGTTTGAATTTGTCCCTGTAAGCAGGAATCAGGAGGATAGAGTTATAGTCAAATTGGCAGAGGGTGAGGGAGAGCTTTGTATGTGTCTCTGTGTGTGGAGTTGACCATGACAATTTACAGTCTAAGGTGACATCAAGAAGTTTATTCTCCTCAACTGCTCAACAGCCACACCATTCATTACCAGATTCAGCTGAGGTTTAGAATTTAGCGAATGATTTGTACCATATTCAATGCTTTTAAATATATTCAGGATTTGTTTATTACTAGCCACCCATTCCAAAACTGACTGCAACTCTTTGTTTAGGGTTTCGGTGATTTCACTAGCTGTGGTTGCTGACGTGTACAATGTTGAATCATCAGAGTACATAGACACATGGGCTTTGTTTAATGCTAGTGGTAGATCATTAGTAAAAATAGAAAACAGTAAAGGGCCAAGAGAGCTGCCTTGCGTAATACCACCTTCTACATGTTTTACATTAGAGAAGTTTCTATTAAAGAAAACTCTGTGTTCGATTGGATAGATCGCTCTCAACCCATGATATGGCAGAGGATGTAACACCATACACATACGTTTTGAAAATAACACATTATGGTCAATAATATCAAAGGCTGCACTGAAGTCTAACAATACAGTTCCCACAATCTATTTCTTTATCCCAATCATCAGTCATTTGTGTCAGTGCAGTACATGTTAACTTCCCTTCTCTATAAGCCTGTTGAGAGAAAAAACATTGTATCTGGTCAAACACATTTTTTTTTCAAAAGTTTGCTAATAGCCGGCAGAAAGCTGATTGGTCGGCTGTTAGAACCTTTACCATTCTTGGGTAGCAGAATGACTTTCGCTTCCCTTCAGGTCTGAGGACAAACACAGATTTAATATGTGATAAACAGGAATGGAAATATAGACCACTACCATCCTCAGTAGCTTTACATCTAAGTTGTCAATACCAGGCAGTTTCTCATTATTGATGGACAACAAATCATTTTCTACGTCTCCCACACTAACTTTATAGAATAAAAAATAACAATGGTTTTCTTTCATTATGAGGTATTTTATGCATGAATATGATGGTTCACAGTTTGTTGTTGGCATTTCATGTCTGAGTTTGCCAACGTTGGCAATGAAATAGTCATACAAATAATTTGCCATGTCAAAATGTTTTGTAATGAATGAGCCTTCTGATTCAATGAAATATTCATTTAAAGTAGTCCTTCTGCCCATAATTTCATTGAAAGTACTCCAAAGTTAATTTAAATCATACTTTATATTATTTATCTTAGTTTCATAATACAGTTTATTCTTATTTTTGTTCAGTTTAGTCACATAATTTCTCAATTGATAATACATTTGCCAATCAGATGTGCAGCCAGTCTTATAAACCACTCCTTTCACTTCATCTCTCTCAACCATACCGTTTTTCAATTCCTCATCAAACCACAGAGCCTGTGGATGCTACCATGATTACAGATAGTCCTGGATGTATTGTGAAGAATGATAAGTAAGAAAGTTACAGACGTACAACTATCATACCCCCAAGACATACTAACCTCTCAGCATTACAATAACAAGGGAGGTTAGCATTTTTGGGGCGGGGTATGATATTTGTGTGTCTGACACTTTCTCACTCATCACTACTCACAATTCATTCAGGACTATCCGTAATCATGGTAGCATCAACATTAATGTAGAAATGTTTAGAAACATATTACATTCTTATTTATAATAAAAGTGACTCCAAAATGACACAATTCATTATTTAACATGAATTTCTATTGGGCACAAAATAATCTGAAACACAAACAAAACAAACAGCAAATGCATCCAACAAGTTTGTAGAGTCACAAGCTTGATGTAATCATTGCATGCTAGAAATATGGGACCAAATATTAGACTTTCCACAGTAAAACAAGTCCTATATTGACATAACCTGAAAGGTCGATCAGCAAGGAAGAAGCCACTGCTCCAAAACCACCATAAAAATGCCAGACTACGGTTTGCAACTGCACATGGGGACAAAGATCGTACTTTTTGGAGAAATTTCCTCTGGTCTGATGAAACAAAAATATAATTGTTTGGCCATAATGACCATTGTTATGTTCGGAGGAAAAAGGGGGAGGCTTGCAAGCCGAAGAACACCATCCCATCCGTGAAGCATGGGGGTGGCAGCATCATGTTGTGTGGGTGCTTTGCTGCAAAATAGATGGCATCAGGAGGGTGGCAGGGTAGCATAGGGGTTAGCGCATTGGACTAGTAACTTAAAGGTTGCAAGTTCGTTTCCCCGAGCTGACAAGGTACAAATCTGTCGTTCTGCCCCTGAACAGGCAGTTAACCCACTGTTCCTAGGCCATCATTGAAAATAAGAATTTATTCTTAACTGCCTTTCTAGTCAAATAAAGGTAAAAAATTAGAAGGAAAATTATGTGGAAATATGGTTGCAAATGGGTCTTTCAAATGGACAATGACCCCAAGCATATTTCCAAAGTTGTGGCAAAATGGCTTAAGGACAACAAAGTCAAGGTATTGGAGTGACCATCACAAAGCCCTGACCTCAATCCCATAGAACATTTGTGGGCAGAACTGAAAAAGAGTGTGTGAGCAAGGAGGCCTACAAACCTGACTCAGTTACACCAGCTCTGTCAGGAGGAATGGGTCAAAATTCACCCAACTTATTATGGGAAGCTTGTGGAAGGCTACCCGAAACATTGGACCCAAGTTAAACAATTGAAAGGCAATGCTACCAAATACTAATTCAGTGTATGTAAACTTCTGACCCACTGGGAATGTGATGAAAGAAATAAAAGCTGAAATAAATCATATCTCTACTATTATTCTGACATTTCACATTCTTAAAACTAAGTGGTGAGCCTAATTGACCTAAGACAGGGATTTTTACTAGGATTAAATGTCAGGAATTGTGAAAACTGAGTTTAAATGTATTTGGCTAAGGTGTATGTAAACTTCCGACTTCAACTGTATGTAAATTTGATATTTCAGTTTTTTTTCATGCATTTGCAAAATGTATAAAAACCTGTTTTTGCTTTGTCGCTATGGAGTATTCTGTGTAGATTGATGAGGGAAAAAATAATCAAATCACTTTTAGAACAAGGCTGTAACGTAACAAAATGTGGAATAAGTCAAGGGGTCTGAATACTTTTCGAATGTACTGTAACTGTTTGAAGTACTATGGCCTTGAAGAACTATCGGCTCAGCTCTGCTCTGCAGTTTCATCCGGAAGGGACGAACTCTGAGGCTCGGGTCAAACTAGAGGAGGAGACTGCTTGGAAGAGTTTAACGGCACAATTCATGACTGACTGGATCACAGATGTTCCGTTCCTCAAACCCCCAAAAGAAGCCGGGTTTGTGAGAAAGCCAAATATTTTATGAGGCAAGTTTTGTAGTAGTGAAGGGAAATTATTCATACAAGTGAATAGGGTAAATATAGGAAATTATTTATTACAAGCAATTACAGATACTCCATTACTGTAAGCATACTGCTGGTCTGGTGGGATTACCGGAGGGATGACCTGTGTAGAACCCTACTATCTGATTAATCTACGTGGCAGAACAGAACACAAAGAGGAAGGAGGATCATGGCTGGTGTATAAACTCTCAGGAATGTGGAGTATGCTGAAGGAAAAGTGGTGACTAAACCGAAGCATGGTCCACTTTGAATGAACTTGTGGATAATAGCTTCATTAGAGACGGTCACATGGTCAGAGGGGAGGGTTTGGGTAACTTCAGCCATTAGAGTTGTTGGCCTTATTTGTACCCTAACGCCTCAAAATGTTTGCAAAGTTCAGAGGTCAGAAAGGTCACCTGGTTTACTAGGTCTCACACAAATAGATGGGACTGGATATATCAAATTAACTACAAAAAAACATTAATGCAAGGATGATTTGTGTATCTGTCTAGAAATACTTAGTCACCAGTTTAAATATCCTGGGGTAAGGAATGTTTTTTGAATTTATATGACATTAATCATTATAGAGCAACAAAACATCTGGGTAAACCTTTTTTTGCTGGTAGTTGTAATGTTACTACATTCATTTTACAGATGTATCAGGTTTATGCTAGTGTGAGACAGAACCAGGGCCTGCATTCATAAAGCGTCTCAGAGTAGGATCTCCCGCTCAGAGCTTCCTCTAGATGTCAGTATTGCTCTCTGCTGGGCTCCAGTCACCATGAGGGGTTGCGATTGATTTTGATTTTGATTTTTACATTGAACCTTTATTTAACTAGGCAAGTCAGTTACCTACCAAGGAACAGTGGGTTTACTTCCTTGTTCAGGGGCAGAACGACAGATTTTTATCTTGTCAGCTCGGGGATTTGATCCAGCAACCTTTCGGTTACTGGCACAAAGCTCTAACCACTAGGCTACCTGCTGCAATAGAGCTGCTAAATATTGCTTTTACACATGATATCTTTTCAGTGTTTTTTCTCCCCCCCCCCCCCCCCTCTCAGCCTTTCTTTCCAGACCCCACTCCTCCACACTCTCTTGGTCCACATTGCAGAACATTTTGACAGGCACACAGACGAGTGGAGGATATTTTTCCACTACCACATTTCACCTCAGGGCGACCGCGTCTGGAAACACAATATCTCCAAAGAGGTCATCTGTCGGAACGAGCAACATGCACCCAACACCGCTGCAGTGCCAGTGATCCCAGTCTGGAGTGCACCTACGCTGCTAAAAACAGGCGCTAAGCACATTTACTGAAGTGACGTCAGAATGATCTCAGGCACCGGGATGTCTTTGTGTCTGTAACAGAGTGTCTCGTGAATCTGTGTGTGTGTGTGTGCGCGTGTGTGTGTGTGTGTGTGTGTGTGTGTGTGTGTGTGTGTGTGTGTGTGTGTGTGTGTGTGTGTGTGTGTGTGTGTGTGTGTGTGTGTGTGTGTGTGTGTGTGTGTGTGTGTGTGTGTGTGTGTGTGTGTGTGTGTGTGTGTGTGTGTGTGTGTGTGTGTGTGTGTGTGTGTGTGTGTGTGTAATCTAAACATCTCTTTCTGATCTGTTGCAGATGATTGCTAAATATTTGAAACATACCTTTCCATTAGAAATAACCTAGCATTATTTAATTTATCATTTCCTATACGGAAAAGGGTGCCACTAGAAAAAGGTGGCGGGTATGAAAGATTGAATACTTCACAGGATGTGAAACCTCATGGAAAAAAACATTTAGGATGGATGGGTTATGGTGGTGATATAAAGGCAGATTTTTCATTATTTGCATACTTTCAGGGATATGCAAATGATTAAACAATGCTTACTATTTCTTTAAATGTGGAAATGCTTCCATTGGTAGTTAAGATTACAGCTCCAAATGCATCACTGGTCTCTTCCCCTGAGAAGCCCAGCCTTTACTAGTCCTGTATCAGCGGACCGATATAGCCGTCTGAAGTGATATAGCGTTTTTCCGCTGCACCATCACTCGCAAACTACTTCCTACGGCTAGGCAATAGTCAAAAGTAATGCACTACATAGGTAATAGGGTGCCATTGGAGACACAATAACTGCTATGTGAACTGTGAATCCACCTCAGGGGCCGGGTTCATCAAAGGAGCATCACACATCCCCCTCCCCACAACGCTGTTTCATCCATGCCCTCCACAACACTCTTTCCTCCATGCTCCCCAAAACACTCTTTCCTCCATGCCCTCCACAACACTCTTTCCTCCATGCCCTCCACAACGCTCTTTCATCCATGCCCTCCACAACACTCTTTCCTCCATGCTCCCCACAACACTCTTTGCTCCATGCCCTCCACAACGCTCTTTCATCCATGCCCTCCACAACACTCTTTCCTCCATGCTCCCCACAACACTCTTTCCCCCATGCTCCCCACAGCACTCTTTCCTCCATGCTCCCCACAACGCTCTTTCTTCCATGCTCCCCACAACACTCTTTCCACCATGCCCTCCACAACGCTCTTTCATCCATGCCCTCCACAACACTCTTTCCTCCATGCTCCCCACAACAGTCTTTCCCCCATGCTCCCCACAGCACTCTTTCCTCCATGCTCCCCACAACGCTCTTTCCTCCATGCTCCCCACAACACTCATTCTTACTTGCTCCCCACAACACTCTTTCCTCCATGCTCCCCACAACACTTTCCTCCATGCTCCCCACAACACTTTCCTCCATGCTCCCCACAACATTCTCCATACTCCCCACAACAATCTTTCTTCCATGCTCCCCACAACACTCTTTCTTACATGCTCCTCACAACACTCTTTCTGACATGCTCCCCATAACACTCTTTCTGACATGCTCCCCACAACACTCTTTGCTCCATGCTCCCCACAACACTCTTTCCTCCATGCTCCCCACAACTCTCTTTCCTCCATGCTCCCCACAATACTCTTTCCTCCATTCTCCCCACAACACTCTTTCTTCCATGCTCCCCACAACACTCTTTCTTACATGCTCCTCACAACACTCTTTCTGACATGCTCCCCATAACACTCTTTCCTCCATACTCCCCACAACACTCCTTTCTCCATGCTCCCCACAACACTCTTTCCTCCATGCTCCCCACAACACTCTTTCCCCATGCTCCCCACAACACTCTTTCTTCCATGCTCCCCACAACACTCTTTCTTACATGCTCCCCACAACACTTTTTCCTCCATGCTCCCCACAACACTCTTTCCTCCATGCTCCCCACAACATTCTTTCCTCAATGCTCCCCACAACACTCTTTCTTACATGCTCCCCAGAACACTCTTTCCTCCATGCTCCCCACAACATTCCTTCCTCCATGCTCCCCACAACACTCTTTCTGACATGCTCCCCACAATACTCTTTCCTCAATGCTCCCCACAACACTCTTTCCTCCATGCTCCCCACAACACTTTCCTCCATGCTCCCCACAACACTCTTTCTTCCATACTCCTCACAACAATCTTTTCTCCATGCTCCCCACAACACTCTTTCCTCCATGCTCCCCACAATACTCTTTCCTCCATGCTCCCCACAACATTATTTCCTCCATGCTCCCCACAACACTCTTTCTTACATGCTCCCCAGAACACTCTTTCCTCCATGCTCCCCACAACATTCCTTCCTCCATGCTCCCCACAACACTCTTTCCTCCATGCTCCCCACAATACTCTTTCCTCAATGCTCCCCACAACACTCTTTCCTCCATGCTCCCCACAACACTTTCCTCCATGCTCCCCACAACACTCTTTCTTCCATACTCCTCACAACAATCTTTTCTCCATGCTCCCCACAACACTCTTTCCTCCATGCTCCCCACAATACTCTTTCCTCCATGCTCCCCACAACATTATTTCCTCCATGCTCCCCACAACACTCTTTCTTACATGCTCCCCACAACACTCTTTGCTCCATGCTCCCCACAACACTCTTTCCTCCATGCTCCCCACAACTCTCTTTCCTCCATGCTCCCCACAATACTCTTTCCTCCATTCTCCCCACAACACTCTTTCTTCCATGCTCCCCACAACACTCTTTCTTACGTGCTCCTCACAACACTCTTTCCTCCATGCTCCCCACAACTCTCTTTCCTCCATGCTCCCCACAATACTCTTTCCTCCATTCTCCCCACAACACTCTTTGCTCCATGCTCTCCACAACACTCTTTCCTCCATGCTCCCCACAACTCTCTTTCCTCCATGCTCCCCACAATACTCTTTCCTCCATTCTCCCCACAACACTCTTTCTGACATTCTCCCCATAACACTCTTTGCTCCATACTCCCCACAACACTCTTTTCTCCATGCTCCCCACAACACTCTTTCCTCCATGCTCCCCACAACACTCTTTTCCCCATGCTCCCCACAACACTATTTCTTCCATGCTCCCCACAACACTCTTTCTTCCATGCTCCCCACAACACTTTTCCTCCATGCTCCCCACAACACTCTTTCCTCCATGCTCCCCACAACATTCTTTCCTCAATGCTCCCCACAACACTCTTTCTTACATGCTCCCCAGAACACTCTTTCCTCCATGCTCCCCACAACATTACTTCCTCCATGCTCCCTACAACACTCTGTCTTACATGCTCCTCACAACATTCTTTCCCCCATGCTCCCCACAACACTCTTTCTTCCATGCTCCCCACAACACTCTTTCTGACATGCTCCCCACAACACACTTTCTGACATGCTCCCCACAACACTCTTTCCCCCATGCTCCCCACAACACTCTTTCCCCCATGCTCCCCACAACGCTCTTTCCCCCATGCTCCCCACAACACTCTTTCCCCCATGCTCCCCACAACACTCTTTCTGACATGCTCCCCACAACACTCTTTCTGACATGCTCCCCACAACACTCTTTCCGCCATGCTCCCCACAACACTCTTTCCGCCATGCTCCCCACAACACTCTTTCTGACATGCTCCCCACAATACTCTTTCCTCAATGCTCCCCACAACACTCTTTCCTCCATGCTCCCCACAACACTTTCCTCCATGCTCCCCACAACACTCTTTCCTCCATATTCCCCACAACACTCTTTCCTCCATATTCCTCACAACAATCTTTTCTCCATGCTCCCCACAATACTCTTTCCTCCATGCTCCCCACAACATTATTTCCTCCATGCTCCCCACAACACTCTTTCTTACATGCTCCCCACAACACTCTTTGCTCCATGCTCCCCACAACACTCTTTCCTCCATGCTCCCCACAACTCTCTTTCCTCCATGCTCCCCACAATACTCTTTCCTCCATTCTCCCCACAACACTCTTTCTTCCATGCTCCCCACAACACTCTTTCTTACGTGCTCCTCACAACACTCTTTCTGACATGCTCCCCATAACACTCTTTCTGACATGCTCCCCACAACACTCTTTGCTCCATGCTCCCCACAACATTCTTTCCTCCATGCTCTCCACAACTCTCTTTCCTCCATGCTCCCCACAACATTATTTCCTCCATGCTCCCCACAACACTCTTTCTTACATGCTCCCCACAATACTCTTTCCTCCATTCTCCCCACAACACTCTTTCTTCCATGCTCCCCACAACACTCTTTCTTACGTGCTCCTCACAACACTCTTTCTGACATGCTCCCCATAACACTCTTTCTGACATGCTCCCCACAACACTCTTTGCTCCATGCTCCCCACAACACTCTTTCCTCCATGCTCCCCACAACACTCTTTCTTCCATGCTCCCCACAACACTATTTCTTCCATGCTCCCCACAACACTCTTTCTGACATGCTCCCCACAACACTCTTTCTTACATGCTCCCCAGAACACTCTTTCCTCCATGCTCCCCACAACATTACTTCATCCTCCCCACAACACTATTTCTTACATGCTCCTCACAACACACTTTCCTCCATACTCCCCACAACACTCTTTTCTCCATGCTCCCCACAACACTCTTTCCTCCATGCTCCCCACAACACTATTTTCCCCATGCTCCCCACAACACTATTTCTTCCATGCTCCCCACAACACTCTTTCTTCCATGCTCCCCACAACACTCTTTCTTACATGCTCCCCAGGACACTCTTTCCTCCATGCTCCCCACAACATTAATTCATCCTCCCCACAACACTCTTTCTTACATGCTCCTCACAACACACTTTCCTCCATACTCCCCACAACACTCTTTTCTCCATGCTCCCCACAACACTCTTTCTTCCATGCTCCCCACAACACTCTTTCCCCCATGCTCCTCATAACACTATTTCTTCCATGCTCCCCACAACACTCTTTCTTCCATGCTCCCCACAACACTCTTTTTTCCATGCTCCCCACAACACTCTTTCTTCCATGCTCCCCACAACATTCTTTCCTCCATGCTCCCCACAACACTCTTTCTTCCATGCTCCCCACAACACTCTTTCTTCCATGCTCCCCACAACACAATTTCTTCCATGCTCCACACAACACTCTTTCCCCCATGCTCCCCACAACACTCTTCATCCATGCTCCCCACAACACTCTTTCTTCCATGCTCCCCACAACACTCTTTTTTCCATGCTCTACACAAAACTCTTTCTTCCATGCTACCCACAACACTCTTTCCCCCATGCTCCCCACAACACTCTTTCTTCCATGCTCCCCACAACACTCTTTCTTCCATGCTCCCCACAACACTCTTTCTGACATGCTCCCCACAACACTCTTTCTGACATGCTCCCCACTCTTTCTTCATGCAAACACTCTTTCTGACATGCTCCCCACAACACTCTTTCTTCCATGCTCCCCACAACACTCTTTCTTCCATGCTCCCCACAACACTCTTTCTGACATGCTCCCCACAACACTCTTTCTTCCATGCTCCCCACAACACTCTTTCTTACGTGCTCCTCACAACACTCTTTCTGACATGCTCCCCATAACACTCTTTCTGACATGCTCCCCACAACACTCTTTGCTCCATGCTCCCCACAACACTCTTTCCTCCATGCTCCCCACAACACTCTTTCTTCCATGCTCCCCACAACACTATTTCTTCCATGCTCCCCACAACACTCTTTCTGACATGCTCCCCACAACACTCTTTCTTACATGCTCCCCAGAACACTCTTTCCTCCATGCTCCCCACAACATTACTTCATCCTCCCCACAACACTATTTCTTACATGCTCCCCACAACACACTTTCCTCCATACTCCCCACAACACTCTTTTCTCCATGCTCCCCACAACACTCTTTCCTCCATGCTCCCCACAACACTCTTTTTCCCATGCTCCCCACAACACTCTTTCTTCCATGCTCCCCACAACACTCTTTCTTCCATGCTCCCCACACACTCTTTCTCATGCTCCCCAGGACACTCTCAACTCCATGCTCCATCCTCCCCACAACACTCTTTCTTACATGCTCCTCACAACACACTTTCCTCCATACTCCCCACAACACTCTTTTCTCCATGCTCCCCACAACACTCTTTCTTCCATGCTCCCCACAACACTCTTTCCCCCATGCTCCCATAACACTATTTCTTCCATGCTCCCCACAACACTCTTTCTTCCATGCTCCCCACAACACTCTTTTTTCCATGCTCCCCACAACACTCTTTCTTCCATGCTCCCCACAACATTCTTTCCTCCATGCTCCCCACAACACTCTTTCTTCCATGCTCCCCACAACACTCTTTCTTCCATGCTCCCCACAACACAATTTCTTCCATGCTCCACACAACACTCTTTCCCCCATGCTCCCCACAACACTCTTCATCCATGCTCCCCACAACACTCTTCATCCATGCTCCCCACAACACTCTTTCTTCCATGCTCCCCACAACACTCTTTTTTCCATGCTCTACACAAACACTCTTTCTTCCATGCACTCTTTCTGACATGCTCCCCACAACACTCTTTCCCCCATGCTCCCCACAACACTCTTTCTTCCATGCTCCCCACAACACTCTTTCTTCCATGCTCCCCACAACACTCTTTCTTCCATGCTCCCCCCACAACACTCTTTCTGCTCCCCACAACATGCTCCCCACAACACTCTTTCTCCATGCTCCCCTTTCCTCCACAACACTCTTTCTCCATGCTCCCCACAACACTCTTTCTTCCATGCTCCCCACAACACTCTTTCTTCCATGCTCCCCATGCTCCCCACAACACTCCCCACAACACTTTTCCCCCCCCACATGCTCCCCACAACATTACTTCATCCTCCCCACAAAACTCTTTCTTACATGATCCTAACAACACACTTTCCTCCATACTCCCTACAACACTCTTTTCTCCATGCTCCCCACAACACTCTTTCCCCCATGCTCCCCACAACATTCTTTCCTCCATGCTCCCCAAAACACTCTTTCCCCCATGCTCCCCACAACACTCTTTCCCCCATGCTACCCACAACATTACTTCCTCCATGCTCCCCACAACACTCTTTCTTACATGCTCCCCACAACACTCTTTCCCCCATGCTCCCCACAACACTCTTTCCCCCATGCTCCCCACAACACTATTTCTTCCATGCTCCCCACAACACTCTTTCTGACATGCTCCCCACAACACTCTTTCTGACATGTGCTCCCCACAACACTCTTTCCCCCATGCTCCCCACAACACTCTTTCCCCCATGCTCCCCACAACACTCTTTCCCCCATCTTTCTCCCCCCACAACACTCTTTCTGACATGCTCCCCCCCACAACACTCTTTCCCCCATGCTTCCCACAACACTCTTTCTTCCATGCTCCCCACAACACTCTTTCTTCCATGCTCCCAACAACACTCTTTCTTCCATGCTCCCCACAACACTCTTTCTTCCATGCTCCACACAACACTCTTTCCGCCATGCTCCCCACAACACTCTTTCTTCTAATGCTCCCCACAACACTCTTTCTTCCATGCTCCCCACAACACTATTTCTTCCATGCTCCCCACAACACTCTTCATCCATGCTCCCCACAACACTCTTTCTTCCATGCTCCCCACAACACTCTTTTTTCCATGCTCTACACAAAACTCTTTCCCCCATGCTCCCCACAACACTCTTTCTTCCATGCTCCCCACAACACTCTTTCTTTCATGCTCCGCACAACACTCTTTCTGACATGCTCCCCACAACACTCTTTCTGACATGCTCCCCACAACACTGTTTCTCCATGCTCCCCACAACACTCTTTCCCCCATGCTCCCCACAACACTCTTTCTTCCATGCTCCCCACAACACTCTTTCTTCCATGCTCCCCACAACACTCTTTCCCCCATGCTCCCCACAACATTACTTCATCCTCCCCACAACACTCTTTCTTACATGCTCCTCACAACACACTTTCCTCCATACTCCCCACAACACTCTTTCCCCCATGCTCCCCACAACACTATTTCTTCCATGCTCCCCACAACACTCTTTCTGACATGCTCCCCACAACACTCTTTCTGACATGCTCCCCACAACACTCTTTCCCCCATGCTCCCCACAACACTCTTTCCCCCATGCTCCCCACAACACTCTTTCCCCCATGCTCCCCACAACACTCTTTCTGACATGCTCCCCACAACACTCTTTCTGACATGCTCCCCACAACACTCTTCCCCCATGCCTCCCACAACACTCTTTCTTCCATGCTCCCCACAACACTCTTTCTTCCATGCTCCCAACAACACTCTTTCTTCCATGCTCCCCACAACACTCTTTCTTCCATGCTCCACACAACACTCTTTCCGCCATGCTCCCCACAACACTCTTTCTTCCATGCTCCCCACAACACTCTTTCTTCCATGCTCCCCACAACACTCTTTCTTCCATGCTCCCCACAACACTCTTTCTTCCATGCTCCCCACAACACTCTTTCTGACATGCTCCCCACAACACTCTTTCTGACATGCTCCCCACAACACTCTTTCTCCATGCTCCCCACAACACTCTTTCCCCCATGCTCCCCACAACACTCTTTCTTCCATGCCCCCCACAACACTCTTTCTTCTATGCTCCCCACAACACTCTTTCTTCCATGCTCCCACAACACTATTTTTGTCCATGCTCCCCACAACACTCTTTCTTCCATGCTCCTCACAACACTCTTTCTTCCATGCTCCCCACAACACTCTTTCTTCCATGCTCCCCACAACACTCTTTCATCCATGCTCCCCACAACATTCTTTCTTCTATGCTCCCCACAACACTCTTTCTTCCATGCTCCACAGGCTGAAAGTCAGCACTTCTTCCTTTGTGAATATTTGTTACAAAGTGTTCCTGGGGGCTGTTTTCCTCCTGCTGTTCCCAATACACAACAACCCCAATTAAATTAGTCCTTTCATTGTTTCCTTCCCTTTACTTCACCCCTCGTGACTTTTTTATGCCATCTGCAGAAGGATTTGGTGTAACTGCTCCCCCACATCCTAACTGGCAACGTCATTTGCTTCCCCTCTTCATTTAGCATGTGTTAGCAATCTCCTTCACTCTTATCTAACTTGAGGTTTGGGAGGCTTCTCTGGCGTTATGGATTCCTAAACCTCTTTGTTCCTGTGGTGTTTTTTTTTCAAGAAGAGTTGATTTCATTTAAATTGACACGTCAAGGAAATGCAGAACACAACACATTGAAACACAATATCCCATGTGTATTTTGATTCCTGACTTTGGAAACAGCATTCCAATGCCTCCTTGTTTTTGTTGTCAGTGGAGAATGTTGCATACTGTTTCTCATTAGCCAACCTCCACATTTCACGATGATCCTTCCTGTGTAATTGATGAACGTTTCATAATATATCACCTATTTACAATTAGGCTTGGAGATATTTAAAACATTATTCATTTTTTTCTTCATCTGAAGCCTTTTAAGGGTTCTCAAGTGAAGTGCATTGTCTTGAGTTTTTTGTTGTTGCTTCAGTGCAGAATTCTGGAAATCTGTGAATGAGATTGAGTTTTGTTGGCACCATAGTATAACACAATACAGAACATGTAATATATGGTACAGCACATGCTTATGCACCCCTACCACACTCTCAGTCACCAGCTGATTCTGGAGATTTCAAGACAACATACTGTATTGGTGTTTGGTGTAAGAACGGTACTTCTTGCTTGGCATTCTCTTTTACATTTTTAACGAGATTTTCAATCAACTTTATAATTCCATTAAACACACCCATAGTAAACATTCTACTTAACTAGCAGCAAACACATGATAAATATTAGCCTGAAGTTTTTTTTACATCATTTAGACTAGCCTGCCATGATGTCACTACCCCTATTAAAGACCACCAAGTCACAGAGATAATTGCTTTTCAATTTGGGTGAGTAACATTTCCAATAAGACAGTTTACAGAATGATTTTATTTGAGTCATAGTTATTTTAAGATTTCATTTTAAGGCTAATTACTCTTTTGAAAGACCCTGGAACCTAGGAGAAACCAACCTCAGACGCAAAATGTCCAAGTCTAAGGAGGTTTTAGACCAATATGGCAAGTTTTTAACACCACCAACACCTACAGGTCCCTGGAGACTGGATGAGGTTGACCTTTTAGCCACCATTTTGGTGCTGCTACTGCAGAAAGAGAGAGCCTCTGGTGATACTCAGAGCATGGAAACTGGGAAGTGGATCTGTTGGTACCATCTACATTTCCCCTTTCTCAGCAATCTCCCTCTCTGGCCAAATGTGCTTTCTTGGAAAACTCCACATTTGAATGTTATAATGAAACTTTACTGACGGCTTGCTGAGGGCTTGGACAATTGGGGATCATTAGTGATAGTTAGCGGAGTAAGCGTTTATGTAAACAATGATGTAATTCCTCACTTGAAATAACAAGAGACTATCAGGGCTTGCATCCCAAATGGCACCCTATTGTCTTTAAAGTGCACTACTTTAAATATGGATCTGGTCAAAAATAATGCACTATATAGGGAATAGGGTGCCATTTGGGATGCAATGAGAGTAAAGGGGCACCGATATTTGTTGAGAGGCTGGAAAACAGAATAGCTCTTTGGTAGATTCTTTGCCTAGAGGGAGACGAGATAAAGTCCTAAACTCATTGAGGCAATTATCTAAACAGCTACTTTATTTCTTTCTAATTATCCTCTTTATATTAATAATTAATTCAAATATCACTGCTTACTGTCGATGTCTGCTTTGTTTAGTCTAAGATGCTGTACATATCATACAGATACTTTTGAATTAATTAGATAAATAAAATGTTTTAAGAGTGTATATCCATTTCAGTCATTCTTTGTTTTCAGTATGTCCTGAAGGGCCCAACATTCTGTTTACATTTTTTTTGTTTATGTACTGTAGGGTTCATTAAACAATGGTTAAAACATGTTGAGAATTGGGCCTTGATAATTGATAAAGGTAATTTGGTGCAACAGTTTCCTTCTGAAAAGAGTCTATTGGTTTGACCTTTGTCATCAATCATACCTATTTCCTGTATCCATCCTCTCTTGCCTGAGTTATGTGCTTTTCTCTCTGTTCAAGCCATCCTCTTAATGAGAAACAGTTTGTAGAGGTCTGTAATTTTTACCATAGGTACACTTCAACTGTGAGAGACGGAATCCAGAAAATCACATCGTATGATTTTTAAGTAATTCATTTCATTTTATTGCATGACATAAGTATTTGATACATCAGAAAAGCAGAACTTAATATTTGGTACAGAAACCTTTGTTTGCAATTACAGAGATCATATGTTTCCTGTAGTTCTTGACCAGGTTTGCACACACTGCAGCAGGGATTTTGGCACACTCCTCCATACAGACCTTCTCCAGATCCTTCAGGTTTTGGGGCAGTCGCTGGGCAATACGGACTTTCAGCTCCCTCCAAAGATTTTCTATTGGGTTCCAGTCTGGAGACTGGCTAGGCCACTCCAGGACCTTGAGATGCTTCTTACGGAGTCACTCCTAAATTGCCCTGGCTGTGTTTTTTTCGGGTCGTGGTCATGCTGGAAGACCCAGCCACGACCCATCTTCAATGCTCTTACTGAGGAAAGGAGGTTGTTGGCCAAGATCTCGCGATACATGGCCCCATCCATCCTCCACTTAATACGGTGCAGTCATCCTGTCCCCTTTGCAGAAAAGCATCCCCAAAGAATGATGTTTCCACATCCATGCTTCCCGGTTGGGATGGTATCTTGGAGTTGTACACATCCTTCTTCCTCCAAACACAGCGAGTGGATTTTAGACCAAAAAGCTATATTTTTGTCTCATCAGACCACATAACCTTCTCCCATTTCTTCTCTGGATCATCCAGATGGTCATTGGAAAACTTCAGACGGGCCTGGACATGCACTGGCTTGAGCAGGGGGACCTTGCGTGTGCTGCAGGATTTTAATCGATTACAGCGTAGTGTGTTACTAATGGTTTTCTTTGAGACTGGTCCCAGCTCTCTTCAGTTCATTGACCAGGTCCTGCCGTGTAGTTCTAGGCTGATCCCTCACCTTCCTCATGATCATTGATGCCCCACGAGGTGAGATCTTGCATGGAGCCCCAGACAGAGGGTGATTGACCGTCATCTTGAACTTCATCCATTTTCGAATAATTGCACCAACAGTTGTTGCCTTCTCACCAAGCTGCTTGCCTATTGTCCTGTAGCCCATCCCAGCCTTGTGCAGGTCTACAATTTTATCCCTGATGTCCTTACACAGCTGTCTGGTCTTGGCCATTGTGGAGATGTTGGAGTCTGTTTGATTGAGTGTGTGGACAGGTGTCTTTTATACAGGTAACGAGTTCAAACAGGTGAAGTTAATACAGGTAATGAGTGGAGAACAGGAGGGCTTCTTAAAGAAAAACTAACACACCTGTGAGAGCCGGAATTCTTACTGGTTGGTAGGTGATCAAATACTTATGTCATGCAATAAAATGCAAATGAATTACTTAAAAATCATACAATGTGATTCCGTCTCTCACAGTTGAAGTGTACCTATGATGAAAATTACAGACCTCTTCATGCTTTGTAAGTAGGATAATCTGCAAAATCGGCAGTGTATCAAATACTTGTTCTCCCCACTCTGCTTGCCTGCCTGCCTGCCTGCCTGCCTGCCTGCCTGCCTGCCTGCCTGCCTGCCTGCCTGCCTGCCTGCCTCCTGCCTGCCTGCCTCCTGCCTCCCTCCCTGCCTCCCTCCCTCCCTGCCTCTGTCTTGACTTCAAAAGCCAAAATGCAAATTAAAGTTGGCCTCATTCCATATACATTGCTGTCAAGAAGCACCTGTTTTCCACATCATTTATCTTACTAGGTGAGTTACGCCGTGGTTGAGGAGTTCATTTCAGTAGCCATCAACTAGATTGATGGTCATTGCAAATTATGTGTTTGTGATCCAGCGTTCCCATGCAGCATGTGGTTCGCACCTGGGGGCAGTAAAGGCCATATCCACTTTAATATTTATTATTTTATACAGAAATGATTACCTTCAACACCTCTAGACCTGTAGTCTATCTGAACTTTAGGTCAGTCTTGTGAGTAAAATATGCATAAAATAAATGGAAGGCTGTTGATTTATAATAAATAAAAAAGGCATTTCAATGCAGAGTAAGTAACAATTGGCTGATCATTGTTTGTATAGACAAAACTTTGACAAAACAACCACTCCTGAATACTGCCAGATTCACTGATCTGTCCACCATGCATATAGAGACATCATATGTTGCTAGAGAGTAACAGCTGGTGCCAAACACTTGATTAAGTTTTGTTGGGTTATTCTGGGTGTGGTCCAGAAGCCCTCTGAACATTCTCCTGCAGGCTCTACATAAAATATATTTATATTTTTAATATGGCATTGTGTGTTTGGTTTTAATTGAAATTATATTGCTTTTTGGTGGATATTAGTAGTATGGTGGTTTCCCAATGTGAATGGCTAGAAACAAACACTGAATGTTCGTCAGTTATCGGAACGCAGGAAGACTAAACAAGTCTATTAAGTTTCTTTGATGGTAGACAGAGGCCCAGTAATTATATAACGTATCAGAATGATTGTTCAGCTACAGTGGTGGAAAAAGTACTCAATTGTCATACTTAAGTAAAAGTAAAAATACAGTACCTTAGTAAAACATGACTCAAGTAAAAGTCACTCAGTAAAATACCACTTGATTAAAAGTCTAAAAGTATCTGGTTTTAAATGTTCATACTTAAGTAAAAGTACAAAGTAAAAGTAAATGCTATACATTACATCAAATTCCTTATGTTAAGCAAACCAGACAGCACCATTTTCTTGTTTATTTATAAACAGACGGCCACACTCCAACAAACAGACATCATTTACAAATGCTGTATTTGTGTTTAGTGAGTCCGCCAGATCAGACGCAGTAGAGATGACAAGGAGTTATATTGATAGGTGCGTGAATGGATCATAATTATGTTCAAATTAGTACTTTTTGGAGTCCAGGAAAATGTATGGGAGAAAAAGCACATACCTTCTTTAAGAATGTTGTTAAGTAAAAGTAAAAGTAGTCAAAAATATCAATAGTAAGATACCCAAAAGTACTTTAAACCACTGGTCAGCTACATATATGTGAGCATAAACATTTTTGAATTGCCCACCTGGCCGCTCTTCTTTAAACTTAACAACGTAGGTAACATGAGTTGACTGGCATAAACTGATATGAGTGGCCTCATCAACTAACAGAAATGTCTTGTCTTTCTCTTTCTTGTGTTGTTCAGAATTTTGACCCAGCTTTTTTGATCTAGGTTTTCACAACTCAGTATGTAGTGTATGTCTTTTTTTATATGTAACATTAACCTTGGCTATGAGAATTCCTGTCTGCAATAAAGACATGAGACATTCAAGTCCAGATAGTAACAGATATGCACACACACTCCTCCAAAAAAGCACAGCAGACACGAGCATTGAGGTGATAAACCTCTCTGCAGATTATATGTCACAGTAATGAGTGAAGAGGTGTGGAGTCAGGCGCAGAGAGCAAAGATGTGGGAAAAACAACACGCTTTAATGTCCCGGAAACAAAGTGAAAGCACAAATGAACAGAAATATAAACGGACAGCGTGAAACCCAAAATGCAAACAAAATACACTCAACCAACAAAACAGACGAACAAGCCCGCACGAAACAGAAGCGGGCTAAACAGACTATATATACCCTATCCTAACAACCAAACTAGAAACAGGTGCTACCAATTAGACCAAACTAAACGAACACAGAACAACGGATCGGCGATAGCTAGTAGACCGGCGACGACGACCGCCGAGCGCCACCCGAACAAGAAGGGGAGTCACCTCCTGACGCTCCTGACGCGCAGCTCCCGCAGCGCGCCGACGTCGGCCTCGGGGACGACCCGGAGGCCGAGGCGCTGGGCGATCCGGACGAAGGCGATGGAATTCACTCAACATGGATGGGTCTAGAATATCCCTCGCCGGAACCCAGCACCTCTCCTCCGGACCGTACCCCTCCCAGTCGACGAGGTACTGCAAGCCTCTCACCCGGCGTCTCGAGTCCAGAATAGCTCGTATCTTGTACGCCGGGGACCCCTCGATGTCCAGAGGGGGTGGAGGAACCTCCGGTACCTCATTTTCCTGCATGGGACCAGCTACCACCGGCCTGAGAAGAGACACATGAAATGAGGGGTTAATACGATAATACGAAGGAAGTAATAATCGATAACAAACCTCATTTATTCTCCTCAGGACTTTAAATGGCCCTATACACTGCGGACCCAGCTTCCGGCAGGGCAAGCGGAGAGGCAGGTTTCGGGTCGAGAGCCAGACCCTGTCCCCAGGTGCAAACACGGGGGCCTCACTGCGGTGACGGTCAGCGCTCTTCTTCTGCCTTAAACTCGCTTGGCGTAATGACTCCTGGACTGCCCTCCAGGTCTCCTTAGAGCGCTGTACCCACTCCTCCACCGCAGGAGCCTCAGTCTGGCTCTGATGCCACGGTGCCAGGACCGGCTGGTACCCCAACACGCACTCAAATGGTGACATGTTGGTAGAAGAGTGGCTTAGTGAATTCTGGGCTATTTCTGCCCAGGGAATATATCTCGCCCACTCACCTGGCCGGTCCTGGCAATACGACCGCAGAAACCTACCCACCTCCTGGTTAACTCTCTCCACCTGACCATTACTCTCCGGGTGATACCCTGAGGTAAGGCTGACCGAGACCCCCAGACGTTCCATAAATGCCCTCCAAACACGGGAGATAAATTGGGGCCCCCGATCAGAAACTATATCCTCGGGCACCCCGTAGTGCCGGAAGACATGGGTGAAAAGAGCTTCCGCAGTCTGTAGGGCCGTAGGGAGACCGGGCAATGGGATAAGACGGCAGGACTTAGAGAACCGATCCACAACGACCAGGATAGTAGTGTTACCCTGAGAGGGGGGGAGGTCAGTAAGAAAATCCACCGAAAGATGGGTCCACGGCCGTTGTGGAACGGGAAGAGGTTGTAATTTACCTCTTGGCAGGTGTCTAGGAGCCTTACTCTGGGCGCACACCGAACAGGAGGAAACATAGAATCGCACATCCCTCCTCAAAGTGGGCCACCAGTACTTCCTCTCAAGACCTCTCACTGTCCTATAAACACCTGGGTGACCCGACGAGGGTAGACAATGAGCCCATCGAATCAATTGATCACGAACAGCCAGCGGCACGTACCTACGACCCTCCGGACACTGTGGAGGCGTAGGTTCCACCCTTAGTGCCCGCTCGATGTCCGCGTCCACATCCCATACTACCGGTGCCACCAGCTTAGCTGCCGGAATGATGGGAGTAGGATCGATGGACCTGTCCTCAGTGTCATAGAGTCTTGACAGCGCGTCAGCCTTAGTGTTGAGGGAACCTGGTCTATATGAGACAGTGAAACGAAATCTGGTGAAAAACATGGCCCACCTTGCCTGACGAGGATTCAGTCTCCTAGCTGATCGGATATACTCCAGGTTACGATGGTCAGTCCAGATAAGGAAAGGGTGCTTAGCCCCCTCAAGCCAGTGTCTCCACACCTTCAGGGCCTTAACCATAGCCAACAACTCCCTATCCCCCACATCATAATTCCGCTCCGCTGGCCCGAGTTTCTTAGAAAAAAAGGCACAGGGGCGGAGCTTCGGTGGCACACCCGAACGCTGTGAGAGCACCGCTCCAACCCCAGCCTCGGATGCATCCACCTCTACTATAAACGCCAAAGAAGGGTCCGGATGTGCCAACACCGGCGCCTTAGTAAACATCGCCTTCAACTTATGAAAAGCTCCGTTCGCCTCTGCTGACCACTGTAAACGCACCGGTCCCCCCCTTCAGCAGTGAGGTAATAGGGGCAGCTACCTGACCAAAACCCCGGATAAACCTCCGGTAGTAATTGGCAAATCCCAAGAACCGCTGCACCTCCTTTACCGTGGTCGGAGTCGGCCAATTACGCACGGCCTTAACGCGGTCACCCTCCATTACCAAACCAGAGCTGGAAATACGATAACCCAGGAAGGAAACTGATTGTTTGAAAAACTCACATTTCTCCGCCTTCACATACAGGTCATGCTCCAGCAGTCGTCTAAGAACTTTACGCACAAGAGATACATGCGCAGAGCGTGTAGCGGAGTAGATCAAAATATCGTCAATATAAACCACTACACCCTGTCCGTGCGGGTCTCTGAGTATTTCATCCACGAAGGATTGAAATATAGCTGGAGCATTCTTTAAACCGTATGGCATGACGCGATACTCATAATGGCCCGACGTAGTGTTAAATGCAGTTTTCCACTCATCTCCCTTCCGAATACGCACCAAATTATAAGCACTCCTGAGATCCAGTTTAGTGAAGAACTGCGCTCCGTGAAATGATTCCACTACCGTAGCAATGAGAGGTAGTGGGTAACTAAAACCCACTGTGATGGAATTTAGACCTCTATAATCAATACACGGACGCAAACCACCATCTTTTTTCTTCACAAAAAAGAAACTCGAAGAGACAGGTGACATGGAGGGCTGAATGTACCCCTGTCCCAGAGCCTCGGTGATATAATTTTCCATAGCCACCTTCTCCTCCTGTGACAAAGGATACACATGACTCCTGGGAAGTGCAGCGTTAACCTGGAGATTTATCACACAATCCCCCTGCCTATGGGGTGGTAATTGGGTCGCTTTCTTTTTACTGAAAACGATAGCCAAATCATCATACTCAGCTGGAATGCGCATGGTGGAAACCTGGTCTGGACTCTCCACCGTTGTAGCACCAATGGAAACCCCTACACACCTGCCTGAACACTCATCAGACCACCCCTGTAGAGTTCCCTGTTTCCACGAAATCGTAGGATTATGAATAGCCAGCCAGGGAATCCCCAGAACAACTGGAAACGCAGGTGAATCGATAAGGAACAAACTAATTCGCTCCTTGTGATTCCCCTGCGTAATCATCTCCAACGAAATTGTGGCTTTCTTCACCAGCCCTGACCCGAATGGTCGACTATCTAAAGAGTGCAGGGGAAAAGGGGGGTTTACTTTTACTAACGGAATCCTCAACCTCTGAGCGAGTCCGCGATCTATAAAGTTTCCAGCTGCGCCTGAATCTACCAGTGCCTTATGCTGGAGAGAAGGAGAATAATTTAGGAAACAAATTAATAGGAACACGTGACCAACAGGAAACTCTGGGAGAGTGTGGTGCTTACTCACCTGGGGTGACCGATGAGTATTCTGCCTGCCCTCATGATTCCCAGAAGAATTCCTCCAGCACCGACCAGACGTGTGCCCTCTCCGGCCACAACTGGTACAGGAGGAGCTTCCTCCTCCGATCTCCCTTGATGCGGTACCTCCTAACTCCATCGGAATAGGGGCAGGAGGATCAGGAGGTAGAACTGACAAGACCCTTTCAGAACGTCCACGAGCAGCTAGCAGATGGTCCAACCGGATCGACAGGTCTATCAGTCCATCCAGGCCAAGTGTAGTATCCCGACAGGCCAGCTCCCTACGGACGTCCTCTCTCAGGCTACACATGTAATGGTCTATCAGGGCCCTGTCGTTCCACCCTGCTCCCGCAGCCAAGGTCCGGAACTCCAGCGTGAAGTTCTGCGTGCTCCTCGTCCCCTGTCTCAGATGGAACAATCTCTCACCTGCCGCACGACCCTCTGGAGGGTGATCGAACACGGCCCTGAAACGGCGGATGAACTCTGGGTAGTTGTCTCTCGCCGAGTCGGGCCCGTTCCAGACCGCATTAGCCCACTCCAGGGCTCTACCAGACAAGCAGGTGATGAGGACCCCTACTCTCTCCTCCTCTGAGGGGGCCGGTCGAACGGTGGACAGGTAGAGGTCTAATTGCAGCAGGAATCCCTGGCACCCTGTCGCTGTTCCATCGTAATTCCTCGGAGGCGTCATGTGCAGAGCGCTGGAACCGGATCCAGATGGGGCAGATGGTAGAGTTGCTGGTGGGAGGATCGGTGGAGTAGTAGGGAAACCATTCCTCTCCCAACGATCCATCCTCTCCATCATCTGATCCATCGCTGATCCTAGGCGATGGAGGATGGATGTGTGATGTTGGACTCTCTCCTCCATAGTGGGAAGAGGAGTGGTCGCTGCTCCTGCTGACTCCATATCGAGGTGCGGGCTTCTGTCACAGTAATGAGTGAAGAGGTGTGGAGTCAGGCGCAGAGAGCAAAGATGTGGGAAAAACAACACGCTTTAATGTCCCGGAAACATAACATGTACAAAGTGAAAGCACAAATGAACAGAAATATAAACGGACAGCGTGAAACCCAAAATGCAAACAAAATACACTCAACCAACAAAACAGACGAACAAGCCCGCATGAAACAGAAGCGGGCTAAACAGACTATATATACCCTATCCTAACAACCAAACTAGAAACAGGTGCTACCAATTAGACCAAACTAAACGAACACAGAACAACGGATCGGCGATAGCTAGTAGACCGGCGACGACGACCGCCGAGCGCCACCCGAACAAGAAGGGGAGTCACCTTCGGTAATATTCGTGACATTATAGAGATGTCTTACACCAGAGAGGTTATCAATATGTCAACCAGTTACAGTGGGGCAAAAAAGTATTTAGTCAGCCACCAATTGTGCAAGTTCTCCAACTTAAAAAGATGAGAGAGGCCTATAATTTTCATCATAGGTACACTTCAACTATGACAGACAAAATGAGAAAAAAAGTACATAAAATCACATTGTAGGATTTTTTATGAATTTATGTGCAAATTATGGTGGAAAATAAGTATTTAGTCACCTACAAACAAGCAAGATTTCTGGCTCTCACAGACCTGTAACTTCTTCTTTAAGAGACCTCCACTCGTTACCTGTATTAATGGCACCTGTTTGAACTTGTTATCAGTATAAAAGTCACCTGTCCACAACCTCAAACAGTCACACTCCAAACTCCACTATGGCCAAGACTAAAGAGCTGTCAAAGGACACCAGAAACAAAATTGTAGACCTGCACCAGGCTGGGAAGACACGAATCTGCAATAGGTAAGCAGCTTGATTTGAAGAAATCAACTCTGGGAGCAATTATTAGGAAATGGAAGACATACAAGACCACTGATAATCTCCCTCGATCTGGGGCTCCAGGCAAGATCTCACCCCGTGGGGTCAAAATGACCACAAGAACGGTGAGCAAAAATCGCAGGGAGTTGAAAGTCCGTGTTGCCCAGCAACAGCGCCAAAACATCACTGCTCTAGAGGAGATCTGCATGGAGGAATGGGCCTAAATACCAGCAACAGTGTGTGAAAACCTTGTGAAGACTTACAGAAAACATTTGACCTCTGTCATTGCCAACAAAGGGTATATAACAAAGTATTGAGATAAACTTATGTTATTGACCAAATACTTATTTTCCACCATAATTTGCAAATAAATTCATAAAAAATCCTACAATGTGATTTTCTGGATTTTTTTTCTCATATTGTCTGTCATAGTTGAAGTGTACCTATGATGAAAATTACAGGCCTCTTTCATCTTTTTAAGTGGGAGAACTTCCACAATTGGTGGCTGACTGAATACTTTTTTGCCCCACTGTATATTACTGTAATTAAGACGTTCTCTATGGGAAAACAACTGAAACTATGGAGGATGATTCCCTGCTTGAAGTATTTCCCACTTCAGGCAGAATGCGAAATGTGGGGCCGATGTTATTTGTAGTAAAATGAATGTTGTAAAATAATGTCTGTTTTACAGGTTGGACAAAGGCATTGTTCCTCTGACAGACTTCAGGTTATTAAGTAAAGTTCTCAGTTTATATCAATAACATTTGTTTACCCAGGTCTGTCTATTTGATAGACAGATTATTTCATAGACCAGACAGTGTGTTGCCATCCGAGCCAAGTTTCCACCTTGGCCTCTTCCCGACTTGGGTAATTCATATTTTGATCAAGAGGGCTTAATCACTTTAATACTTGCTCTATGCTTGTGCCAGCTAGCAGGATTTCCCCAACGTTTTTTTCTTCTTTATATAACGTTTTCAATGGAGTTTTAATGAAGAGGGATATGTGATTCATATGACTACTGACTGATTATAGCATCTGTTATGCTTCAGTTAACATGGTGTGTGATAGCATGGTGTGTGATAACAGCGTGTGTGATAGCAGGGTGTGTGATAGCAGGGTGTTTGATAACATGGTGTGTGAAAACAGGGTGTGTTGATAACAGGGTGTGTTGATAACAGGGTGTGTGATAACAGGGTGTGTTGATAACAGGGTGTGTTGATAACAGGGTGTGTTGATAACAGGGTGTGTGAAAACAGGGTGTGTGAAAACAGGGTGTGTGATACAGGGTGTGTGAAAACAGGATGTGATAACAGTGTCATGTTTTGTCATATATTGTCTTGTCCTTGTGCTTTCCCTTCTGTTCGTTTCCTCCTGCTGGTCTTATTAGGTTCGTTCCCTTTTTCTATCCCTCTCTCTCCCCCTCCCTCTCTCTCTTCTCTCTATCGTTCCGTTCCTGCTCCCAGCTGTTCCTCATTCTCCTACTCACTCATTTACTCTTTTCACACCTGTCCCCTATTTTGCCCTCTGATTAGAGTCCCTATTTCTCCCCTTGTTTTCCGCTTCTGTCCTTGTCGGATCCTTGTATGATGTACGCTGTTCTGTGTCCTTGTCTCGCCCTGTCGTGTTTTGTCTCCTTCAGATGCTGCGGGTGAGCAGGTGTCTTAGTCTGCTACGGTCGGTGCCTTCCCGAAGCAACCTGCAGTCAATGGTCGAGTCTCCAGTCTGTCCTCGTTACTACGAGTGGATTTAAGTTTTTTCCTGTTTTGTTTTCTTCTTGATTTTTCCAGGATTATTACTTTTGTCATATACTGGAATAAAGACTCTGTTTTCGTTAAGTCGCTTTTGGGTCCTCATTCATCAGCATAACAAACAGGGTGTGTTGATAACAGGGTGTGTTGATAACAGGGTGTGTTGATAACAGGGTGTGTTGATAACAGGGTGTGTGATACAGGGTGTGTGATAACAGGGTGTGTGATAACAGGGTGTGTGATAACAGGGTGTGTTGATAACAGGGTGTGTGAAAACAGGGTGTGTTGATAACAGGATGTGATAACAGGGTGTGTTGATAACAGGGTGTGTTGATAACAGGGTGTGTTGATAACAGGGTGTGTTGATAACAGGGTGTGTTGATAACAGGGTGTTTGATAACAGGGTGTTTGATAACAGGGTGTTTGATAACAGGGTGTTTGATAACAGGGTGTGTTGATAACAGGGTGTTTGATAACAGGATGTGTGATAATATGATAATAATAATATAATGACCTGCAAACACTAAACTCTACTGGACATCAACGTAAACAACCATTCGTTCAGAGAAACCAGGATTGATGTACTACTTTTGTGTTCTCTGTATGGCAATAGCAGCTGAGACAAGGTACAATAATTTCCCCCACAATTAACATATTCTTTACAGACTGTTGGCCTCCATGAAGATATCTTACTAATCAGTAATTATAGAGTAAACATAAACGCCAGTAAGAATTCTGGGACGGGTCTAATTGATCTTGAATGTCAAGGAGTGGAGAAGAGCTAAAGAAAATGAACTCATGGTCTCACATCACAAATGGCAACCTATTCTCTATGTAGTGTACTACTTCTGGCCAGAACCCATAGGGAATAGGGTGCTATTTGGGACACAAACATACTAGTGTTGCTGTCTGGCCCCATCCTTTAACAGCAGCTGTAGCACGCACGCACGCAAACACACGCAAACACACACACACACACGCAAACACACGCAAACACACGCAAACACACACACACACACACACACACACACACACACACACACACACACACACACACACACACACACACACACACACACACACACACACACACACACACACACACACACACACACACACACACACACACACACACACACACACACACACACACACACACTGCAGGTTATCCTCCACCACTGCACTAGAGAGGAAAGGGAGGCAAGTGAGTGCACCCCTATCTGTTATTGCTCAGCATGCTCTGTGATGCCCCCGTGGTGTGTGAAATATACTTTTTTTCGCCTCCTTTCATCTCACCACATGTGAGAGGAGAAGGTTCAAGTGGGGTAAGGAAAACGGCATTGCTGCGGAATTTGGCGTTTTGTGGAGAGGCTATACACCTGTGTGTTTTTAAGGTGTGTTTGTGTTCAAGCACAAACAAGCACAGAAGTGCCACACAAGAAAACTTATCTGAGCTTCATGCAGCATGGACTATCTCCATGATCCATTTCACTGTTAACACGTAAGTTCACTGAAGTAGAGAAAATAGAAGTGATGGGGGCTTACAAAACAAAAAGCTTAAGGAGGGAATGATACACTGAGCAGTAAAAAACACAGTATAAAAAATAATATGTCATTGCTAACGGAAAATGTTTATTATATTTGAATATAGTGACATGCAGGTATGCAGAGGCCTCCTGTATGACAAATGGAAATACTTGGTTAGAATCAATAATAAAGCATAAAAGAGAGTTACCCATAAAACAGTTTGATATATTGGTGTTGTGGAGACCACAGTGGATTTTTAGAGGGGCGACCAATGGGGTTAAAAATGGCAGAGCTGTTGTTGCCAGAATGAGTGACTGTGGAAAGTTCCACACAGCCCATAATTAGAGGGTGGTCCTCCTTTTACCTGGTCCACGTCCAAGGTCAACACTGCAGCCTGACATCACTCACTCAGTAAGCACATTGACTAATGCATTATGATCATTAAGGGAGGGGAAAAGGACAGTGTTTTCGTGAGGTTAAACTGCAACTTTTAGGTACTATGTCTGTCAGTTGCATACATATTTCAAATTGAAGTAAAGAATGTCTCCATCTTTTTCATGAAACTGTAATTCAGTGAATGTTTTGCCCTTGACTGCTGTGAAACATGTGTTTCCTTGCGTTATTTGACATTTTAGAACTTAATTGAATTCAAAATGAGTGTAATGGAGGTGTAATCTACACCTAACAATTGTATTGTCTTCAGCAAGAGGCTTTACGGAAGCTTAACACAAATGATTAAATGTTACATAATATGTATACACAGATCCCAATGGACACAGAAGTCAATTCACCGTCGAGCTTTGATTTACATTTGGTTGAGTTGTCAACTATTGTGAATTCAACGAATTCAATAAAAAATCTCTCAATTGAATTGGATTTAGGTGAAAAGTTAGGTGGGAAAAAAATACAAAATGCCCTTAAAACCTGTTGAGTGTATGGGGCAGTATTTTGATGTTTGGATGAAAAACGTACCCGAATGACACTGCCTATTTCTCAGGCCCAGATCCTCTCAAGCTCTGTCAGGTTGGATGGTGAGCGTTGCTGCAGAGCTATTTTCAGGTCTTTCCAGAGATGTTCGATTGGGTTCAAGTCCAGGCTCTGGCTGGGCCACCCAAGGACATTCAGAGACTTGTCCTGCAGTCACTCTTGCATTGTCTTCGCTGTATGCTTAGGGTGTTGTCCTGTTGGAAGGTGAACCTTCTTCCCAGTCCGAGGTCCTGAGCGCTCTGGAGCAGGTTTTCATCAAGGATCTCTCTGTACTTTTCTCTGCTCATGTTTCTCTCGATACTGACTAGTCTCCCAGTTCCTGCCACTGAAAAACATTCCCACTGCATGATGCTGTCACCACCATGCTTCACCATAGTTATGGTGCCAGGTTTCCTCCAGATGTGACACTTGAATTTCAGGCCAAAGAGTTCAGTCTTGGTTTCATCAGACCAGAGGATCTTGTTTCTCATGGTCTGAAAGTCTTTAGGTGCTTTTGGCAAACTTCAACCGGGCTGTCATGTACCTTACACTGAGGAGTGGTTTCTGTCTAGCCACTCTACCATAAAGGCCTGATTGGTGGAGTGCTGCATTGATGGTTGTTCTTATGAAAGGTTCTCCCATCTCGAAAGAGGAAGTCTAGAGCTCTGCCAGAGTCACCATCGGGTTTTTGGGCACCTCCCTGACCAAGGCCCTTCTCTCCCGATTGCTCCGTTTGGCCGGGAGGCCAGCTCCAGCTCTCTAGAATCTTGGTGATTCCAAACTTCTTCCATTTAAGGATGATGGAGGCCACTGTGTTCTTAGGGACCTTCAATGCTGCAGACATTTTTTGGTACCCTTCCCCAGATCTGTGCCTCAACACAATCCTGTCTCGGAGCTCTACGGACAATTCCTTCGACTTCGTGGCTTGGTTTTTGCTCTGACATGCATTGTCAACTGTGGGACCTTATATAGACAGGTGTGTGCCTTTCCAAATCATGTCCAATCAATTTAATCTACCGCAGATGGACTCCAATCAAGTTGTTGAAGCATCTCAAGGATGATCAATTGAAACAGGATGCACCTGAGCTCAATTTCGAGTCTCATAGCAAAGGGTCTGAATACTTATGTAAATTAGATGTATTTTTATTTTTTTATACATTTCTAAAGACTTCTAAAAATCTATTTTCACTTTGTCATTATTGGGTATTGTGGAAAAAGTCAAGGGGTCTGAATACTTTCCGAAGCCACTGTATGTATGTAAGAATGTATGCATGTGTGTATGTAGTATCTGGATGGCACAGGTGGCACACTATCTGGGCCTGTGAGGTTGAAGAGGTAATGGAAACAGGGCTAATGTCAGTATAGGGGGAGAGCTGCCTGCTGAAGCCCATGTCCCAGTGAAGAGAAATGTAACCCAAAGAAAAAAGGCCAAGCCATAAGGGATCCATTAAACTTTATGTGCTTGTTTGTATAATTTCAAGAAGTAAACAAACGTAAGAATGTGAAGCATTCATTACATTGGCTTGTTAAATACAGATAATCTAATGCTTTTTACAGGTAGTACTATTCACAATTGACCACAATGCCTTGGGCCGCAAGCTGTCGATGTCCTCATCAGAGATTGGGATTGATGATGTCATACCACAGAGAGTGGTCTGTCACGCTCCTATCAAGCCACAGGCTCTTTTAGTTGGTTATTCAAGTGCTTATTCAATGAACTCATCAACCTGATTGCTGGATGACTTGTCTTTGGTTGCAATCATCTGGCTGTCCATGGTATTTAAAGGATGTCTGTGAAACAGCTACTGGCAGTGCAATGTTGCATGAAGTCGTGGTAATGTTTGGAGTTGACCAGCCTCCTCCAGCACAAGCCTGGAGATGATGTTGTAGATGTGGTTCTCCACTTTCCTGATATTCATCTTGGGAGTGTCATTGGTGTGTGCACTGGGAGCGGAGTCAGGTGAAGGAGAACAGGGAGTTGTGAACAGGCGCACACTTTATTGAGGCAGGAGAAACCAACAGACGGACGACACTGAGTCGAAACCTCCAGCCAATAGGCAAAAGTGCAAAACGCGCAAACAGTCACAATAATTATGTTTAAACAAATAAACATACTTTGTGACAAAACACGGAATAAACGAACACCAGTCTAGCACGTCAAAATTGACACGTAACACAAAACAATTTCACACAAAGACATGGGGCGGAACAGAGGAATACATACATGTAGTGTGATTGGAGAATGAAAACCAGTTGTGCAGGGAACAAGACAAAACAAATGGATAAATGAAAAATGGAGCGGCGATGGCTAGAAAGTCAGTGAATGCAGAACAAGGAGAGGAGCCAACTTCGGCGGAAGTCATGACAGTACTCCCCCCTTGATGCGCAGCTCCAGCGGCGCGCCGACACCGGCCTCGGGAATGACCCCTCAGAGCGAGGTGCACGGTCTGATGCCAGAACCGGCTGGTACCCCAATACACACTGAAAGGGGGAGAGGTTAGTGGAGGAGTGGCAATAGGACTTCAGAAACCTGCCCACATCCTGGTTCACTCTATCCACCTGCCCATTATTCTCGGGGTGAAAACCCGAGGTGAGGCTGATCGAGACCCACAGACGTTCCATGAACGCCCTCCAGACTCTCGAAGTGAACTGGGGACCTCAAACAGACACTATATCCTCAGGCACCCCGTAGTGCCAGAAGATGTGTGTAAGCAGGGCCTCCGCAGTTTGGAGGGCCGTAGGGAGACCGGGCAGAGGGAGGAGACGACAGGGCTAAGAAAAACGATCCACAACGACCAGGATCATGGTGTTCCCTGTGAAGGAGGAAGATCTGTCAGAAAATCCATCAACAGGTGTGACCAAGGCTGTTGTGGAACAGGTAAGGTATGTAGCTTACCTCTGGGCAGGTGTCTAGGAGCCTTACACTGGGCGCACACCAGGAGGAAACATAAACTCTCACGTCCTTAGCCAAGGTGGGCCACCAGTACTTCCCAGTCAGACAGCGCACCGTCCGACCGATCCCCGGATGACCAGAGGAGGGTGATGTGTGGGCCCAATATATCAACTGGTCACGGACAGCAGATGGAATGTACTGACGCCCGACGGGACACTGGAGTGGAGCGGGTTCTGTACGCAACGCCTGCTCAATGTCCGTGTCCAGCTCCCACACGACCGGCACTACGAGGCAGGAGGCTGGGAGAATGGGAGTCTGATCCATGGGCCATGGGTATGGGTAAACAGAGCTCTCAGAATGGGAGTCTGATCCATGGGTAAACAGGTACCCAAAAGCCCTGTCCGCCTCAACCGACCACTGCAGACATACAAGACCCCGCTTCAGCAGTGAGGTAATGGGAGCAGCCACCTGGCCAAAACCCCGGGTAGTAATTGGCAAACCCTAAAAATCGCTGCACCTCCTTTACTGTCGTGGGAGTCGGCCAATTACACACGGCTGCAATGCGGTCACTCTCCATCTCCACCCCTGATGTGGGAATGCGATACGCTAGGAAGGAGACGGCCTGCTGAAAGAACAGGCATTTCTCAGCCTTGGCGTACAGGTCATGCTCCAACAGTCGTCCAAGTACCTTGCGCACCAAGGACACATGCTTGGCGCGTGTAGCGGAGTATATCAGAATTTCATTGATATACACCACTACACCCTGCCTGTGCAGATCCCTGAAAATCTCGTCTACAAAGGATTGGAAGACTGATGGAACATTCATAAACCCGTACGGCATGACGAGGTACTCAGAATGCCCTGAGATGGTACTAAACGCCGTCTTCCACTCATCTTCCTCCAGGATACGCACCAGGTTGTACGCATTCCTGAGATCCAATTTAGTGTGGAAGCGTGCGCAGTGCATTGACTCAATCGCCGTGGCGATAAGAGGTAGCGGGTAACTGTACCTCACCGTGATTTGATTGAGACGTCAATAGTCAATGCACGGGCGCTGACTTCCATCCTTCTTCTTCACAAAAAATAAACTTGAGGAGGCGGGTGAAGTGGAGGACCGAATGTACCCTTGATGCAGGGATTCGGAGACATATGTCTCCATAACCGCCGTCTCCACGTGACTCCTGGGAAGTGCAGCGTCTACCAGGAGATTTATCGCACAATCCCCCCGTTGATGAGGTGGTAATTGAGTCGCCTTCAGTAGCCAAATCGGCATATTCTGGGGGGATGCGCACGGTGGAGACCTGGTCTGGACTTTCCACCGTGGTAGCACCAATGGAAACCCCTACACACCTCCCCGAGCTCTCTCGCGACCACCCAGTGAGAGCCCTTGTTGCCAGGAAATGGTGGGGTTATGACGAGCCAACCAGGGAAGGCCTATTACCACGGGAAATGCAGGAGAGTCAATGAGGAAGAGACTGATTCTCTCCTTGTGACCCCCCTGCGTCTCCATGGCCAGGGAGATGGTGGCTTCCCTGATTAGCCCGGAACCTAATGGTCGACTATCCAGAGCGTGTACCGGGAAAGGTCTAACCACAGGAATAATGGGGATCCCTAATCTAAGGGCGAACGCTCTGTCGATAATATTCCCAGCTGCGCCTGAATCGATGAGCGCCTTATGCTAGGAATGAGGGGAAAACTCAGGAAAACAAACAGGTACAAACAGGTGAACAACAGTGGACTCTGGATGAGAGTGGTGCAGGCTCACATGGGGTGACGCCAGAGTGCCCTGTCTACTGCCTCGACTCCCAGAGGGACCAACCCGCACCGACCGGCAGTGTGCCCTCTGCGGCCACAGATGGTGCACGTGAAGGCCCCTCCTCCAGTCTCCCTACGCGCAGCCCCTCCCAACTCCATGGGCACCGGAGCGGGAGTGCTGGAAGATAACCGATGTCCGCGGGTGACCAGCAGGTTATCCAACCGGATGGACAGATCCACCAGTTGGTCAAAAGTGATGGTGGCATCCCTGCAGGCCAATTCCCGTCAGACGTCCTTGCGCAGGCTGCATCGATAGTGGTCGATGAGGGCCCTGTAGTTCCATCCTGCTCCAGCGGCCAAGGTCCGGAATTCCAGGGCGAACTCCTGTGCCCTCCTCGTCCCCTGCCTCAAATGGAAGAGCCGTTCCCCCGCCACTCTTCCTTCGGGCGGATGGTCGAAGACAGCCCGGAAACGGCGGCTGAACTCCTCAAAGTGGTCCACCGCCGCGTCTCCCTCTCCCCACACGGAGTTTGCCCACTCCAGAGCTCTCCCCGTGAGGCATGAGACGATGGCGGACACTCTTTCCCTTCCCGAGGGAGAGAGAGCGTCGAAACCTCCAGCCAATAGGCAAAAGTGCAAAACAGTCAAATAAACGTACTTTGTAACAAAACACGGAATTAACAAACACCAGTCTAGCGGGTCAAAATTGACACGTAACACAAAACAATTTCACACAGAAACATGAAGGGGGGAACAGAGGAAGAAATACATGTAGTGTGATTGGGGAATGAAAACCAGGTGTGCAGGGAACAAGACAAAACAAATGGATAAATGAAAAATTGGAGCAGCGATCGCTAGAAAGCCGGTGACGTTGACCGCCGAACGCCTCCCGAATAAGGAGAGGAGCCGACTTCGGCGGAAGTCGTGACAGGGAGGGCATGCTCTATACATCCATCTATACATCCATTAACCTTTTAGTGCAGTGGGCTAGTGTTTCTTGGTAATCTCAAATCTATTATGGAACAAAAGTATACACCTCACACATATGGTTATGGGCTAAAAAAGAAGACACCTGTACCATGTCAGATATAGAGTTGAAATGTATTACATTTTGAGTTTGCATACAAAACCGTTTGACATAGAAATACCGGATTTTCAGTGATTTGTTTATTAAAATAATTGAATAATAATATGAATAATGTTCCACCCATGAAGCCACTAGAGGGCAATTTGGTCATTTGACTGCAGGAAAGGGCTACTAGGCTAGTATACACATTTCCATATAAAGTGGAGTTCATCACAGAATCATTCTCTGAAGTACTGTACAATAAGCTTTCTCTGATGGTAGCACGACAAAGCCCATGACACAGCATTTACGACAAAATAATATGTTTAATATTGAGTTGTCTTTTTTTTCAACAAAGACATCAATCTTTCTTACATTTGCATTGGCATGAATCTTTTGAGGTTTCAAACTCCATTGTAGCCAACAGCACTAGCACAGTAATAGTTGACACCTGTCAGAAGGTTAGCCAATGTATTAAGAGATTTTAAAGACGAATTGTTATAATGGGTGACCTCACATTTGCCTCCTATGCCTTGTTCTTGTACATCCCAGTTACCACATGACAAGTTCTTCCTGAACAATGAACACATCAGTCTGACTGTCTGCCTATTCCAATTATTCTCTTTGTAATGTTTTGGCTCTGAGAACAATAGAACGATACAAAACATGCCCTCAAAATTCATACTTAAAGCCATGTTACCTCAAATTGAAATGTATTACTATGTGCATTGTCTCAATGGAAATTAATTAGCATGAAATTGGCAGAATCCAACCTGTTTTAATATATCCTTTAAAAATAGAGAATAGAGTTCCTTTTGTAACAGCTAGTAAATCTGGATGGTCTTTCTCTATGTGCCAGACGTCAAACTCAGAACAGACTATGCACCTTGTCTTGTGCAATGTTCGGTTGTTTCTTTGTTTGCTACCTTATTTACGGTGGTGAAATCAATACATTTATGAGCCACCTGTCGCTAATATGAATTTAGAATGTAGGGAAAAAAACATATACAAAAAACCAATTAAAAACTCCCTATTTGTGTCCTCTAACATTCTAGACTGAGAAAACATATAAGGAAATATATATTTACAGTACCAGTCAAAGGTTTGGACACATCTATTCATCCCAGGGTTTTTCATTATTTTGACTATTTTCTTCATTAGTCACGTTGGTATAAAAGGATCGGGAGACAGGCGCAGGAATGAATCATATTTACCCAAATTACAGCGTGCCATGTAAAGGCACGGGGACGAAGACCAAACAAACACGTATACAGAACACAGGGTTGAAACCCAAACATAAGAGCAAGGAGTACCTTGAATAAATACACCGGGGTGAGACTAGTCTAAAGAAGGCCAGTTTTATTGCTTCTTTAATCAGAACAACAGTTTTCAGCTATGCTAACATACTTGCAAAAGTGTTTTCTAATGATCAATTAGCCTTTTAAAACTATAAACTTGGATTAGCTAACACAACATGCCATTGGAACACAGGAGTGATGGTTGCTGACAATGGGCCTCCATACGCCTATGTAGATATTCCATTAAACATCAGCCATTTCGAGCTGCAATAGTCAATTACAACATTAACAATGTCTACACTGTAACCCCAAACTTCTGAATGGTAGTGTATATTTTTTAAATCCATTTTACATCTAAAAGCATGGTTTCAATCAAGGATTGGGGAGTTGTTTACTAAACTAGACACAGCATCTCCAATATTTGTGAATCAGAGAAAGGCTTATATGTGACTCTTTACTTATACGGTGTATACAGTAGGCCCTATGTGTTGAATGAGGCTGCATTTAATTACTTCCATGTCATCAAAAGCGATATACTTTGTCAAGACTGCAACAGCAGCCCACCTGCTTGCTAACAGGCATCTCTGCTTAGTGAAAAAGAACCTTGGTGTAACACTTGTCTTCCTCTGACGAGGAGGAGTAGTAGGAAGGATCGGAGGACCAATGCGCAGAGTGGTAAGTGTCCATTTTAATATATATAACTGAACACTACAAAATTACAAAAAAACAACGTGAATGAACAAACGAAAATCGAAACAGTCCCGTATGGTACAGACACAGGAAACAATCACCCACAACTCAAAAGTGAAACCAGGCTATCTAAGTATGGTTCTCAATCAGGGACAACGATTAACATCTGCCTCTGATTGAGAACCATACCAGGTCAAACATAGAAATCCCCAAACATAGAAAAAGGAACATAGACAACCCACTCAACTCACCATACTAAAACAAAGACATAACAAAAGAACTAAGGTCAGAACGTGACACTTGGCAACCTGGCAGCATCTAACTCAACGAGAGATAAACCGTACCGTTTAGGACAGGGACATTAAATACTTCTCTCTATTATTTTAATGAAATGTAGCATCAGAGTATTAAATTACATAATAATATACAGTATTATTATCATAATTAGGGTGGACAGTCTTTTTTTACCAGCTGTTAAACTATGAGAGGATCAATAAATTAAAGGTACAGTTGAAGTTGGAAGTTTACATACACCTTCGCCAAATATATTTAAACTCAGTTTTTCACAATTCCTGACATTTAATCCAAGTAAAAAATCCCTGTCTTAGATCAGTTAGGATCACCTATTTTAATCATGTGAACTGAGAATTATTTATTTCAGCTTTTATTTCTTTCATCACATTCCCAGTGGGTCAGAAGTTTACATACACTCAATTAGTATTTTGTAGCATTGCCTTTCAATTGTTTCACTTGGGTCAAACGTTTCGGGTAGCCTTCCACAAGCTCCACACAATAAGTTGGGTGAATTTTGGCCCATTCCTCCTGACAGAGCTGGTGAAACTGAGTCAGGTTTGTAGGCCTCCTTGCTCGGACACACGCCTTTTCAGTTCTGCCCACAAATGTTCTATAGGATTGAGGTCAGGGCTTTGTGATGGCCACTCCAATACATTGACTTTGTTGTCCATAAGCCATTTTGTCACCACTTTGGAAGTATGCTTGGGGTCAATACCCATTTGGAAGACCCATTTGCGACCAAGCTTTGACTTCCTGACTGATGTCTTGAGATGTTGCTTCAATATATCAACATCATTTTCATACCTCATGATATCATCTATTTTGTGAAGTGCACCAGTCCCTCCTGCAGCAAAGCACCCCCACAACACGATGCTGCTGACCCTGTGAATGTTTTCCTCCAAACATAACGATTGGCATTATGGCCAAACAGTTCTAGTTTTGTTTCATTCTCCAAAAAGTACAAACTTTGTCCCAATGTGCAGTGGCAAAAGTTAGTCTGGCTTTTTTTTATGGCCGTTTTGGAGCAGTGGCTTCTTCCTTGCTGAACAGCCTTTCAGGTTATAGGAATCATTGTACTGGGGATATACTTTTGTACCTGTTTCCTCCAGCATCTTCACAAGTTCGTTTTCTTTTGTTCTGGGATTGATTTGCACTTTTCACACCAAAGTACGCTAATCTCCAGGAGACAGTAGGAGTCTCCTTCCTGAGCTGTATGACAGCTGCTTGGTCCCATGGTGTTTATACTTGTGTACTATTTGTACAGATGAATGTGGTACCTTCAGGCATTTGGAAATTGCTCCCAGGGATGAATCAGACTTGTGGAGGTCTACATTTTTTTCTGAAGTCTTGGCTGATTTCTTTTGATTTTCCCATGATGTCAAGCAAAGAGGCACTGAGGTTGGCCTTGAAATACATCCACAGGTACTCCTCCAATTGACTCAAATTATATCAATTATCCTATCAGCAGCTTCTAAAGCCATGACATAATTTTCTGGAATTTTCCAAGCTGTTTAAAGGTACAGTCAACTTTGTATATGTAAACTTCTGACCCACTGGAATTGTGGGTGAATTATAAGTGAAAAAATCTGTCTGTAAACAATTGTTGGAAAAATTACTTGTGTCATGCACAAAGTAGATGTCCTAACCAACTTGCCAAAAATATAGTCTGTTAACAAGACATTTGTGGAGTGGTTGAAAAATGAATTTTAATAACTCCAACCTAAGTGTATGTAAACTTCCGACTTCAACTCTATATCTCTTTGGCATCAATCAATTGTATTCTGTCAGACAGCAAGAGGACCTATCCTTGAAAAGCTGCCAGTATCAACTGCTCTCAGAATGCTCTTCAGCTACAGATGTAGGATCTTCATTTGATCACCGGGTTGCAGAAAAACTTTCATGGAATGAAGCGAATTGTGAAAGTTTAAGTGTATTTGAGGTTTCAAAACCAGATAAAATAAAATAATATTTGTCACATGCGCCAAATACAACAGCTTACCGTGAAATGCGTTAACAAGCCGTTAACCAACAATGCCGTTCAAGAAATAGAGTTAGGAAAAGAGTTACTAAATAAACTAAAGTAAATCAATCTATTCAAATCAAAAGTAACACAAGAAAATGACAATAATGAGGTTATATACAGGGGGTTCAGGTACCAAGTCAATGTGTGAGGGTACAGGTTAGTCAAGGTCATTTTTAAAGTGACTATGCATAGATAATAAACAGACAATCAGTGAGTATCAGCAATGGGGGGCTCAACGTAAATCATCTGAGTGGCCATTTCATTCATTGTTCAGCAGTCTTATAGCTTTGGGGTAGAAGCTGTTAAGGAGCATTCCGGTGCTCCGGTACCGCTTGCTGTGCAGTAGCGGAGAGAACCGTCTATGACAGGTGACTGGAATCATTGACAGATTTTTGGGCCTTTCTCTTACACCACCCATTATATAGGTCCCGGATGTCAGGAGGCTTGGCTCCAGTCATGTACTAGGCCATACGCACTACCCTTTGTAGCGCCTTATGGTCAGATGCTGAGCAGTTGGCATACCAGGCGGTGATGCAACCGGTCAGGATGCTTTCGATAGTGCAGCTGTTGAACTTTTGAAGATCTGGGGACCCATGCCAAATCTTTTCAGTCTCCTGAGGGCGAAAAAGTGTTGTTGTGCACTCTTCACAACTGTCTTGGTGTGTTAGGACCATGATAGTTTGTTGGTGATGTGGACACCAAGGAACTTGAATCTCTCGACTCAATCCACTTCAGCCCTGTCGATGTTAATGGGGGCCTGTTCGGCCCTCCCTTTCCTATAGTCCACGATCATCTCCTTTGTCTTGCTCACTCTGACCTCTGACCTTCATATAGGCTGTCTCATCGTTGTCGGTGATCAGGCCTGCTACTGCTGTGTTGTCAGCAAACTTAATGATGGTGTTGGAGTCGTGCTTGGCTACACAGTTGTGGGTGAACAGAGAGTACAGGAGGGGACTAAGCATGCACCCCTGAGGGGCCCCAGTGTGGAGGATCAGCATGGTAGATGTTTTGTTGCCTACCCTTACCACCTGGGGACGGCCCATCAGGAAGTCCAGGATCCAGTTGCAGAGGGAGGTGTTTAGTCCCAGGGTCCTTAGCTTAGTGATGAGCTTTGTGGGTACTATGGTATTGAATGCTGACCTAGAGTCAATGAACAGCATTCTCACAAAGGTGTTCCTTTTGTCCAGGTGGGAAAGGGCAGTGTGCAGTGCAATTGAGATTGCGTCATTCTGTGGATTTGTTGGGGCGGTATGTGAATTAGAGTGAGTCTAGGGTTTCCAGCATGATGGTGTTGATGTAAGCCTTAATCATTTAGGCAGGTTACCTTCGCTTTCTTGGTTACAGGGACTATGGTGGTGTTTAAATCGGTTAGGGAGAAGATGAAAATGTCGGTGAAGATACTTGCCAGTTGGTCCACGCATGCTATAAATACACGTCCTGGTAATCCGTCTGGCCCCGTGGCTTTGTGAATGTTGACCTGTTTAAAGGTCTTGTTCACATCGGCTACGGAGAGCGTGATCACACAGTCATCCGGAACAACTCGTGTTCTCATGCATGCTTCAGTGTTGCTTGCCTCGAAGCGAGCACAAAAGGCATTTCGCTCGTCTGGTAGGCTCGCGTCACTGGCTAGCTCGTGGCTAGGTTTCCCTTTATAGTCCACAATAGTTTTCAAGCCCTGCCACATCTGACAAGTGTCAGAGCCGTTGTAGTAGGATTCAATCTTAGTCCTGTATTGACGCTTAAAAGGTTTTATGGTTCGTCTGAAGAAATAGCAGGATTTCTTATAAGCATCCATATTAGTATCCCACTCCTTGAAAACGGGAGCTCTAGCCTTTAGCTCAGTGCAGATGTTGCCTGTAATCCATAGCTTCTGGTTGGGATATGTACGTACGGTGGGGACGACGTTGTCGATGCACTTGTTGATGAATCAGGTGACTAAGGAAGTATTATTCTCAATGCCATTGGATGAATCACGGAACATATTCCAATCTGTGCAAGCAAAACATAGCATCCGTGTCATTTGACCACTTCCGTATTGAGATAGTCACAGGTACTTCCTCTTTTAGTTTTTGATTGTAAGCTTGTAAGTAAAACATCTTTTGAAATTTGTCATTTCCACTTTGAAATTTTTGGCTTGATTTTCCCTTACGAAAAATGTATCAACCCCGACAAAAATGTCCATTAATTATAATCCATTTAATAATTCACATTACCTATTGCTGCAGGATTATTTTCCTGCTGTCGCAAACTGGCTCAAATTGATATCCTACATCTGTATTTCGGATGCACAGCACTATTGTTGTATCCTTGACCTTTAGCGTCACTCACTCCCTGAAGACCTGCTCACTCTCACACACATTCAAGATATTATTGCACACTTGTGACCGTCACTCTAACTCTTATCTGTTCCATCTCCTTCAGTACCTCTCTGTCAATCAGGTCTGCTCAGGTTATTCATACATATGTCCCATGGGAGACATTTGCAACATAAGACCTGTCTCACACTGACATCTGGAATCCATGTACAGGATCTTTATGTCAGAGAACCTATGCAATACTATTCTCCTCTCACTTAATGTAAGAATTTTATTTACACAAGACAACTGAAAAACAAAAATATGACTGAAGTGCAATGAATGTTAGCTGACCATAAAACACATGAATTTCCCCAAGACAAGATGTCTTTTGATTAAATTGTACTTCTCCAGTGTTCTTAATGTAAGACTATCAAATAGTTCTGGGTTTGGAGATTTGACATGTAAAAACTGACAGCACATCTGTAAACCCTTTCTATGGTAAAAAAAACAGCTTTGTTTCACCCTGAAATAATGTGACCTTTTCCCCCTCTTCTTCCTCTAACGCTGTCGGCCAGTCTTTTTCCCCTTCTGAAGCCGCTTACTGAAAGAGTGAAGGGCTCACTATCAGAACGCAGGCTGCATCCCAAATAGCACCCTATTCCCTAATAAGTGCATTTGAACAGGGTCCTTATGGCTCTGGTCAAAAGTAGTGCACTTTATAGGAAATAGGGTGCCATTTCGGAAGCATCCTAAGAGTACAGGCGATTGTGCTGGACTGGTTCACGACTTAATTTCACAACCATGAGAGGGCAAACCTTCCTGTCTCTCTCTGACAGGGGGGCAGCAACAGGGCTGAGGGGGTTTCCTCTGATCGGGATCAGAACAAGCCACCCTGCCACTGTACTGGTATCAGTTGAACAGTAATCAGTCAGACTGTGTCCCAAACTGGTCAAAAGTAGTACATCATACCTTGTAGGTTCTTTGAAAGTGCTTCAGCGGTCTGGTAGGTTGAGGGCTGAGTAGGAGGTCGGAGGTAGGAGATAGGAGATAAAGTATGACTCATGATGCAGTGGGTAGGAAATCAGTAGGTGGTGCAATCTCCTTTGTTTTACGGTATCCAGTAGAATGGAGTATCATTGTAACAAACCTATCAATGGTCTCTTTGATTAATGAAGAATATTTATGCGAGACCCTAGACAGAATATTTTCCTTGGAGATGTACTGGATTATTAATCAAGGATAAATCAGATTTTGATCCCAGTGCTTAATGTCATAAATATGCATCATGTCATAAATTTGAATTTTCCACTTTCCACACAAATCAAACGTTGATAAATTAAACCCACACACTTTTATAGCTAGAACGTGTTTCAAGTTATAACTTACGTACAGAAATGTACTTTATGGTGGTTGGTAAGTTTTGGAAAGGTTTTACTCTCTCTCTCTCTCTCTCTCTCTCTCTCGCTCTCCATTTTCTCTCTCTCTACATAATAATGAATGTACACGGGAAGTCACTATCCATTTGGCAAATGTGCTGAAATAATGGCCATAAAATGTTGTTTTCAATTACGTTTCAATCAAAGAACATAAATGTTGGATGAAACATGCAATAAAAATGCAGAAGCATTATAAATAGAAACACAAACGTAAAGTCTCACATGTTGAGACCCACTGAATAAGGATGTAGAATGGGTATGGTTTCTCTCTAGGGGTTGAGACTGAGAAAGAGCCATTTTTAGACCCAGATGCGTGTGTTTACAACCTCATTAGGAATTCATTTGAAGGCAACATTTATTTACAGACTAAAGACAATACAGACCACATGCTGCTGTTTTCCACTGACAACATCAGAAAAAAATATATCTCTACTGAGTAGTTCATTCATTAGTTTCCTATATTCAAAGAATAATGTCATTGTGCAGCTGTCGGTAGTCCGCAAACAGAATGTAATTTGATGTATTAGTAGTGGTATTTCATACATATTTCATACCCAGATATAGGTTGTACACAGATCTGTCTGCTATGACAGGCCCATGAAAATTGAAATCCGATAAAATGAGACCACCATACTCCATGACAGTGTAACGTTTAGTAAAGGAAATGTTTACCCATGTTGTACAAGAGCTGTGAAGTTGTATAAACACGACAGCTGTAGCTGTTCTGCAAGTGAGAACCGTACATCTCATCTTTTTATCTCGACCCTGTGCTCACCACATTAAAGGGGAAGGTCTAATTGCAGAGCCTGAATCTCTCAGTGCACCCAGTGGCCCTCTGACATTAATTACCTTTATTAAGTGTTGTGTCAAAGTCATTATCACAACTATCCAGCAAACCATTTCTCAACAGGACGAAGAGCAGAGCAGTGCAGAGCAGACACGGCCCAGTCCACAGTTTAGAGGAACACATGCAGAACACAGCTCAACAACAGGCGCAGTAAAGGTCTGGTAACCGTTTGTAACTTTACACCTGAATTATGCATGTAGAGGCTGGAAAAGTAGGCCTGTGATCTACAAGTTATGTCATGAAGAACACATTTGAGCCCCATAGGTAGCTAACATGGTGCTGTTCCTGGTCTGAAAAGTCCCGGCCTTGGGTTAGAGGGCTAGCCTAATTTCCATCCTTGCAGACAATATTCAAAACCTACAGGCTGGAAAACCATGAGTAACCTGTGACATTCACAAAGGTTGTGTCACTCTCTCTAGCCTAATGGCTAAGTCAGGAGATTTGTTTTGGGTCTGCGGGAACTCTGCAAAACAGCGACAAATTAAATGATGACAAATGTGTTCATCTTCAAACCCAGACCATGTGTAGACCTCCCTTTGACTGTTACAGTACCCCCCCGCCCCCAAATGCAGGGATTTGCTCTCCCCGGCAACCTAAATCACCTTTATTCCCAGACCTGCACTCTCCAAAATGGCTCAAATAAAATGTCATCAAATCAAAGTTTATTGGTCATGTACACATATGAGCAGGTGATATAGCAGGTCCTGCAAAATGCTTATGTTAATGACTACTAACAGTGCAGTAAAATGTCAATCGGGATGGTTAATCCACCCCAGGTGGTATGCAGATCCACAGTAATTTACTGGTGGTGTTTGGATCTATAGTATTTTACAGGTTGTGTCTGGATCCGTAGTATTTTACAGGTTGTGTCTGGATCCATAGTATTTTACTGGTTGTGTCTGGATCCATAGTTATTTACTAGTGGTGTCTGGATCCATAGTTATTTACTAGTGGTGTCTGGATCCATTGTATTTTACTGGTTGTGTCTGGATCCATAGTTATTTACTAGTGGTGTCTGGATCCATAGTTATTTACTAGTGGTGTCTGGATCCATAGTTATTTACTAGTGGTGTCTGGATCCATAGTTATTTACTAGTGGTGTCTGGATCCATAGTTATTTACTAGTGGTGTCTGGATCCATAGTATTTTACTGGTTGTGTCTGGATCCATAGTTATTTACTAGTGGTGTCTGGATCCATAGTTATTTACTAGTGGTGTCTGGATCCATAGTTATTTACTAGTGGTGTCTGGATCCATAGTTATTTACTAGTGGTGTCTGGATCCATAGTTATTTACTAGTGGTGTCTGGATCCATAGTTATTTACTAGTGGTGTCTGGATCCATAGTTATTTACTAGTGGTGTCTGGATCCTAGTGGTGTCTGGAGTTATTTACTAGTGGTGTCTGGATCCATAGTATTTTACTGGTTGTGTCTGGATCCATAGTTATTTACTAGTGGTGTCTGGATCCATAGTTATTTACTAGTGGTGTCTGGATCCATAGTTATTTACTAGTGGTGTCTGGATCCATAGTTATTTACTAGTGGTGTCTGGATCCATAGTTATTTACTAGTGGTGTCTGGATCCATAGTTATTTACTAGTGGTGTCTGGATCCATAGTTATTTACTAGTGGTGTTTGGATCCATAGTTATTTACTGGTGGTGTTTGGATCTATAGTATTTTACAGGTTGTGTCTGGATCCGTAGTATTTTACAGGTTGTGTCTGGATCCATAGTATTTTACTGGTTGTGTCTGGATCCATAGTTATTTACTAGTGGTGTCTGGATCCATAGTTATTTACTAGTGGTGTCTGGATCCATAGTTATTTACTAGTGGTGTCTGGATCCATAGTTATTTACTAGTGGTGTCTGGATCCATAGTATTTTACTGGTTGTGTCTGGATCCATAGTTATTTACTAGTGGTGTCTGGATCCATAGTTATTTACTAGTGGTGTCTGGATCCATAGTTATTTACTAGTGGTGTTTGGATCCATAGTTATTTACTGGTGGTGTTTGGATCTATAGTATTTTACAGGTTGTGTCTGGATCCGTAGTATTTTACAGGTTGTGTCTGGATCCATAGTATTTTACTGGTTGTGTCTGGATCCATAGTTATTTACTAGTGGTGTCTGGATCCATAGTTATTTACTAGTGGTGTCTGGATCCATAGTTATTTACTAGTGGTGTCTGGATCCATAGTTATTTACTAGTGGTGTCTGGATCCATAGTATTTTACTGGTTGTGTCTGGATCCATAGTTATTTACTAGTGGTGTCTGGATCCATAGTTATTTACTAGTGGTGTCTGGATCCATAGTTATTTACTAGTGGTGTCTGGATCCATTGTATTTATCAGGGATCAAGGTAAGACCCGGATGCAGACACATCGAATTGACAGGGGCAGGCAATAGACAGGGGCAGGCAATAGACAGGTCAAGGCAGGCAGGGGTCAGTAAACCAGAGGTGGGGCAAAGGTACAGGTCGGCAAGCAGGCTCAGGGTCCGGGTAGGCAGAGGACAACAATTCAGAGGTGGGGCAAAGGTACAGGTCTGCAGGCAGGCTCAGGGTCAGGGTCAGGCAGAGTAGTCAGGCAGGCGAGCTCAGAGTCAGGACAATCAAGGGTCAAAACCAGGAGGGTGTGAAAAGGAGACTGGGAAAGCAGGAGCATAAATCTGAATAAACACGTAAATGTGTCCATGGCCCTGTGACCTGTCACCTGACACATGGACATCAAGGCTTTGGATAAAAAAAGTGGCTGAGTGTTGAACATCATGGGAGGAAATACACTGATACTCATAAATCATCTCCTTCTCTTCCAAAGCTTTACCTGCCTATGGCCTCCACAATGACTTACTCACGTTTGAACTTTATACCTTTTGAGGATTTGATTGATTTACAAATTTTGTTCAAATGTGTGGCAGTCATTTTGCTATATGTCCAATGATTTAACATTTAATTTAAGAGCAAGCATAGTATGTATCATCCGTTTATATGGCAGATGACCTCTACAATTTGTTAGCAATCTAAATCTCAGGCTATGCTGGCTATACTGGAATACATATATATGTGAATATTTGCGTATAACTTATCTGCACATTTTATTCACTTCTCCGTAATTACTACAATATAGGGATGATGTATGCAAACTAGCAGATTTGTAACAATGCTTCTGTGCTGTTGAACTTAGTTGAACTTAGTGCATGTGAAGTTCAGACATCACAACTCATACACTTGACAATATTTTACATGCAAAAAAAGTTTTCAAGATTTTTCAAATGTACAGAGTGACAGCATAACTTCTCCTGGCATTGTCTGACCTTATCTGGGTGGAGGGTTAGATCTGAGGCCTTGTGCAGTCGCTCCCATTAGTCTAGTCTAACCACCCATCATGTTGACTGTGGAAAACATATATACAAATACTAACTACCTCTAAGAAAATAGTAATTCCTTTAATCAAAGACAACACTTTCCTTTTATGCACATTTGTTCATTTAATTTAATATTTATCTGTTGTGGGTACCTCTGGCTCAGACACTTCATCAAATACTGGTGTTTTATGTGGAAAATTATCCATTCTGCTTTTCAGAACTTTCATCACAATTAATTTTTATTTCCCCCTTCATTGCCCAATATCCAGGATTGTTAACTATGCCAGGCGGCTGGGACAGCCTGCAATTGTGGACAGGAAGGACCAAACCTCAACCACCACAGCTCAAAATACAGTATCTATCATTTGCATGTCACTGACCTAATCCACTTTCAAAGTCAAAACAATGAGTAGGATCAAGTTAAGAGTTTGTCAAATGTACTTGCATATATGGGGTATTTGAATTAGAATTTTATTTTGGATGTAATCTGTTTTGTAGTATCTATATGAATTTATAAGGTTGTGCTGTACATATTCATAATACAACCAGCTACTGTATGCCTTAAACCTAGAGATATAAAAATGTTACAGTACTCCTAAGTATTAGTTATTTAATGATTGGGTAATTGTCTTGACATTTAAAATTGGAATGGGATTTTTCTAGTTACGCAATTAAATACGTGCCAATTAAATCAGTCCATCTCTAAGCAACAGGCAGGAACAAACACTGACTAGGCCAGTGAACTCAATAGATTGTCAATGCTGATTTATGGTCACAGATCATTTCCTAAGCTCTCATTTCCAATGCCCCTACTGTTACAGAACTTGTATAGTGTCATATAGGATGGACATGAAGCTGGTCTTGTGTCCTACCATACGTGTCATACATCTGTCTAAGTTTAGGAGTACTTATACAGTAATACAAGCAGATAGACATTTTTTATCTTTGGAAAATACTAGTTAACTTCTATAACATTTATGTTTAATGTTTTGAAGTTTCATGATCCTTACCTCACTCCTCTTAAACCTCTCACAACACAGGCGCTGAGTTGAACTGTCCCTATAGGCCTGTTTAGACACTCATCCAACAGTTCACAATATTTTGGACAAGGAAATTAAAAGTATTTAAAGTATTTGTTCCCTAAGGCCTTTTCTTATTGCCTGGAGATGGTGGTGATAAGAGGTGTCCATCCTCATTAGACATGAACCATTCCAAATTCACCTCTGGCTCGGTTGAAACCTCTGACGTTGTTAAGTGAAAGAAAGGTGTTTACGTATTATTTGGCTGTTGAAGAATACTGAGGGCTTGTCAGCCTAGAAACTGACTTCCTATTAAACAATTCAAGACATTTCAAACATCAATATAATGTACAGTTCCAAAAGCTGATAATAAAGTGGATAGTGAACTTGCTGTACGCGTTTGATTCATAGTCTGCCATAAATGTAACTATGGCTGTTCTGTTCAAATGAACTATGGCAGCCAAAAACTAAGCTAAAGAATCACTCTATCTTTTGATTTATATTCATACTCAAGTAAATGTCACGAATATTACCGAAGGTGGCTCCCCTTCTTGTTCGGGTGGCGCTCGGCTGTCGTCGCCGGTCTACTAGCTGCCACCGATCCTTTGTTCCGTGTTCGTTTGGTTTTGTCTAATTGTTTTCACCTGTTCATTGTTTGGTTGTTAGGGTGGTGTTATTTAAGTTCATTTAGCCTGCTTCTGTTTGTGCAGGCTTGTTCTTCTGTATTTGTGAGAGGTGTTAGTGTTTTGTTGGGTTTTCTCGCTGTCCTGGTATTTTTACCTAAGGGTACTTATTGTAGTAATAGTTACACCTGTGTTGGGTATAACTATTTTGTTCTTTTTTGATTTTGGACATTAAAGTGTGTTTTTTCCCGCATCCTTTGCTCTCTGCGCCTCCACACCCATTCACTCATTGAGCGTTACAGTAAAAGTCTGATGAAGGGCATTATTTATTGAATACATGTAGTATTCGTGGGTAGATGCAAGTAGGAGTACAGATTTTCTTTTTTTAAGTAATCAATCTTCAGCTTATACAATATGTCCTTGAAGCATTCATTATGAGTCCTAGAGGGGAGAATTTAGCTGATAATGCTGGAATGTCCTGGAAGTCCTGGAGAACCTGGAAAGTCCATGCTAATATATTTTATATCTTGACATTGTGCTAAAAGCCTGTTTATCTGTATACCAAACTAAAGCAAGTTACAGTATGTACTTGTATTTCAGTTCTGAATTGACATGAAAATACCCAAAATAGCAGCAAAGGATACATTAGCAATTTTAGCTGGTAAAGCTCTTAAAACTTCTTATGGCTGGGGGGTAGTATTGAGTAGCTTGGATGAATAAGGTGCCCAGAGTAAACTGCCTGCTACTCAGGCCCAGAAGCTAAGATATGTATATTATTTGTAGATTCGGATAGACAACACTCTGAAGTTTCTAAAACTGTTTGAATGATGTCTGTGAGTACAACAGAACTGATATCGCAAGCAAAAACCTGAGAAAAATCCAACCAGGAAGTGAGAAATCTGAGGTTTGTAGGTTTTCAAGTCTTTCCCTATCCAATATACAGTGTAAAATTTGGTCGGATTGCACTTCATAAGGCTTCCACTAGATGTCAACAGTCTTTAGAACCTTGTTTTAGGCTTCCACTGTGAAGGGGGAGCGAATAAGAGCTATTTAAACCAGGTGTCTGGCAGAATGCCATGAGCTAAGTCTCGCAGTCGTGAGCACGAGCTCTGTTCCTTTTAATTTCTAAAGAAAAAGGAATTGTCCGGTTGGAATATTATTGAAGATTTATGATAAAAACATTACATTTACATTTACATTTAAGTCATTTAGCAGACGCTCTTATCCAGAGCATCTTATAGATTGATTCTATACATCGTTTGACATGTTTCTACGAACTGTAATGGAACTGTCATCTGAACTAAGTACCTACGCCTTGTGAATGTGGATTTGTGAACTAAACGTGCAAACAAAAAGGAGGTATTGGACATAAATGATGGACTTTATCGAACAAAACAAACATTTATTGTGGAACTGGGATTCCTGGGAGTGCATTCCGATGAAGATCATCAAAGGTAAGTGAATATTTATAATGCTATTTCTGACTTCTGTTGACTCCACAACATGGCGGGTATCTGTATGGCTTGTTTTGGTCTCTGAGCGCTGTACTCAGATTATTCCATGGTGTGCATTCGCTGTAAAGCTTTTTTGAAATCTGACACAGCGGTTGCATTAAGGAGAAGTATATCTTTAATTCCATGCATAACACTTGTATTTTCATCAACATTTATGATGAGTATTTCTGTAAATTGATGTGGATCTCTGCAAAATCACCGTATGTTTTGGAAGCAAAACATTACTGAACATAATGCGCCAATGTAAACTGACATTTTTGGATATAAATATGAGATTTATCGAACAAAACATACATGTATTGTGTAACATGAAGTCCTATGAGTGTCATCTGATGAAGATCATCAAAGGTTAGTGATTCATTTTATCTCTATTTCTGCTTTTTATTACTCCTCTCTTTGGCTGGAAAAATGGCTGTTTTTTTCTGTGACGAGGCACTGACGTAACATAATCGCATGGTATGCTTTAGTCGTAAAGCCATTTTGAAATCGGACACTGCGGTGGGATCTACAATAAGTGTATCTTTAAAATGGTGTGTAATACTTGTATGTTTGTTGACTTTTAATTATGATTTCTGTTGTTTGAATTTGGCGCCCTGCACTTTCACTGGCTGTTGTCAAATAGATCCCCTTAACGGGATTTCAGCCGTAAGAAGTTTTAAAGGTAAAGTTCCTATAGAGTAACGCCTCTTAATGAGGTTTGGAGGAGCACCTTGATGGATCCTTGGTGGATTAAAACATTGTGTGTATGTTGTACTATGGAAATGTCTCCATATCTTCCTGTCTTTGATGTTGGAGGCAATAAAGGGAGGCCTGGGAAAGGGGGAAAAAGTTTGATGGACCATGTGGACTCTTTGAGGACCTCTCAAGCACTGTGAAGAATATTGGCAGTTCACATGAGGAAGAGCTCAAATTGGATTTCATTCATTTCAGAATTTGACCAGGAAAGGCTGGGTTTGATTAAATAAAAATAACATAATTGGTACATGTGAAAAACCAGCAGCTGGACAATATTTAAACATTCTGTCCTGAATGCGAAGAAGCATCCACTTGGCTGACAAAGAGATGACTGATAAAAGAAAACGGTGAGAAAAAGTGACAGCAAATCTAACTCAGATGTCCATTCGAGAGAGTTTGAGAGAATTTTGAAGCTTCCAGTGATAATCAGATCATGGATGCTAATTCTACAACTGCCTCAGATGGGACTGACAAACCATTGAATGTAGGTTCCTATTGAAGACTGGAGAGATACACATTATGTCAATCCTATTTAGCCTTTTGATAGACTTTATAGACCTGGGATAAGCAGCTATAAGACCTCTAAAACAGGTAAAGTTAGTGAGCTTCACATTATTGTGGCCTATGGCGACCTCCAGGGCACATTCCAGTTCATCTTTATTGCAGTCATGATGCCCAGATTATCAGACCTCACAGATCAGACCTAAGCAGAGAGATATCATTATTGAAAAAACAATTGAAAAAACTATGTATTGTGGCCTACATGCAAGCTCCAAGTCCAAGGCCATTTCCACTCTGATTGTTGATTATCTGTAATTATTGTTTGGTCGGGGAAGTTTCCAAAATTTCCTGACAATGGTTAGGGCATAATTACCAGACATGACAGTCTAACCACACCAATGGCTTGCTTCATGCAAGTCTCTATTTGCCTTTGAAGCTGATTCATTAAATAGATTTGTTAACATGATTCATAGTAAGAGTATCCTAAACAAAATGGTCTAGTCTGTACTTGATACATTTTCCATGGCTTGAGAAATAACAGTCTTACGGTATCCATATTAGAACAGTCTGAGACTGATGCTGTCATAATATGGACACCGTACAGCACTAAACTTTGCTTTGCTTTTGCTTGATATTTTTCCAAAACCTCACAGGATTTAATTTTAAAATTGCTCCCTTACATTTCCTGACCACTTATATTTTAAACTTGACAGATAATCATCTTTAAAATGGCAGACTTTATAACATTTCCAGCTGCAATGCACTTCCGTCCTTGATGTTTTTATATGTACTTATATGCAATGGTCATCCCCTACACATGCTGCAGCAATCTACATCCGAAACCATATTAGCATGTCCAGTAACAGTGGTGAATCACGTGGCATTCAGTCAACAAAGAATATGACAAAGTTATGAATTGTATGTGAGAATTACATAATGAGAGATAAAGTTTGAAGCATGTAATGGTTTTAAATTATACCTTACATATTTTTACGGTTGCACCTGTTGAATGTCCTTTGGGCAACAACCCAATTCATACAAGCAATTATTTTTCTTATGTTGAAATCACAGGCACACACACACGCACACACACACACACACACACACACACACACACACACACACACACACACACACACACACACACACACACACACACACACACACACACACACACACACACACACACACACACACACACACACACACACACACACACACACACACACACACACACACACACACGCACGCACACACACGCGCACACATGCACACGCACACACACGCACACACACGCACACACGCGCACACACGCACACACATGCACGCACACACACACACACACACACACACACACGCACACACACACACACACTGCAGGTTATCCTCCACCACTGCACTAGTGCAGTTTGGTGCTTCAGCTGTCATCACTTATTCTGTTAAACACAATGGGCTAAATGAGAGGAAAGGGAGGAAAGTGAGTGCACCCCTATCTGTTATTGCTCAGCATGCTCTGTGATGCCCCCTTTGCACATCATGAGAGACAGAGCTCTAAACCTACATCTTGTTTGAATATACAATACCTTTGATCTGATCTTCCTTGATGTATCTAATCCTGATTTTAAATGGAATCTTTTCAATGTGTGATTGACAGTGTCCATGTACAGTACATGTGGGATCCTCACTCACCTCATGTTTACTGAACAATTAGAATTTTTCAATATTAAAAAAAAAATTAAAACCAACTTCAAACTGCTAGACAAGTACTTGACAGGTCGGTCGTACTGTGACATCAGACTTGTAAGTGATGTCAAAACATGACTGAAATGACATTGCCTACTGTTGGATCTGTGTACAGTCTGTGTCTTTCCTTCTCTGGCAGCACTGCATATGAAATGCTTTCTGTCTCCTGAGTGTTACTGAAGGTTTCAGAGCCTCCAGGGATTCAGTGGAAAACTCTTTGAGGGGGGGAAGTCTAACACTATTGTGGTCTTCCAAGTGGCAGTGGTTGACTGAACCTGAGAATTGACCTCCATATCATTGTCGAGAAAGAAACAGGAAGTAGAAATGTGAGTGTGTTCTAGAAGAGGCCATAATTTATGAGAAATCTGTTCCGCCTCATACCTGTATTCTGTTGAGAAAACAGTTCAGTGTACGGAAAGGAACAGGATGAAGTAGGCTTGATGTGTCATACCCTCCCAGAACACCCTGAACTGACTTAGTTAAATAAAGGTAAAATTAAAAGATAAAAAGTATAGATTCATTCACATCTTAATGGTAAACAAATTAGATCATAATTCCAGACTTGGTGGGACTTTTGCCAATCAGGGTACATAAACAGAAGGCCAAATTGCAATTTTGTTCGATATTATCAAATAAGTCTCCATAATTCTGTGTTTATAATCATTGTCCCTTTTCTATGGCTGATATTTTTGTGATGGTGTCATTCCTGTCGTTGCATTCTAAATAGGGTTAAGAATGGTGTAGAATGGAAAAACATGAATGGCGACTGAATCATCACAATGGCTGAACAGTCATATCCCCTTCGTTAGGGAATGTGACCCTTCCTTCTGCTGCTGTTGAAAAGTTAGTCCCTCTGTTCCATAGGCTTCCTCTTCGCCACATATGGTCAGAATTAGCGAGCTGGAAAGTCCCCCAATCTGGAATCTTCCCTCTGATGGATGCAACCAGGCCGACTTTTACTCATCCACTGATGACAGATTTTAGTGGAAAATCTGTGTCCTGTTATGTAGTAAAACATACTCACATCAAACCTGGACCCTTTTTTCTGCTTCAGACTAAAATAAGTTAGTCCGCAGTCACAACAATCACAGTGTGCCGGAAATGTGTGCATTCATTCCTGTAGTATTAGTTCTCTCACAGGTGATAATGGGATTATTGTGTGTGTTTGTATGTGTGTGTCATTCTACCTCAGTAAGGTTTGTATGAAACACATGTAGTTCCTCACTTTGCTCTGTGTTTGCACTGGTCACTTCATGAGATCCTCCAACACTTGTTCCAAGTCTAGTAGACAGAGGGCTATCAATGTTTCCTTGGAAATGAGTGCTGTGCATCATCCAGGTATAGCAGTGTATAATTCACCCCCCAGACATCTCTGTATGAGACAGTGGAATTTTTCCTGGTTCATTATAGAGCCCAAAGGACATTCTTTGAAAGTCAAACAAACCCAGAGGTGTGTTAAAGGCGGTTCTTTCCTGGTCTTTGGAACACATTTCCACCTGGCAGTATCTACTAGCATCATCTAATGTAAGTGATTGTAAGGGATTCCTCCATTCGGAAGGCCCAAAGCTGACAACACGGCAGTCTCTCGTAAAGTGTGATCGCTAGTTCATGCAAGTTCTTGCCATATCAAATAATTAAATCAGTGCAATAAAATATTCACAGCATATTGTAAAATGGTGAAGATGGGGATGCAAGATGACATCCTACACTGTAGAGATGATAGCAGGGCCCTCTAGCCCTGTTCTGGGAGAGCCACAGTTTTGTAGGATTTCCCTCCAAAACCTAATCTGGTGCAGTTGATTCTAATAATTAGCTGGTTGATAAGATGAATTAGGTTAGTTACAACTGGAGTTTGATTGAAAACCAACTGGAGGGTAGCTCTCCAGGAACAGGGTTGGAGTGAAAACCTACAGGAGGGTAGCTCTCCAGGAACAGGGTTGGAGTGAAAACCAATTGGAGTGTTATGCAGGTGAATGAGGACCCAAAAGCGACTTGGCGAAAACAGAGTCTTTATTCCAGTAAAGGAAATATGCAATACTCCTAGACAAATCGGAGCGGTAAACAAAGCATAAAAAACAATTCCACTCGTAGTGACGAGGACAGACTGGAGACTCGACCATAAACTGTAGGTTGCCTCGGGAAGGCACCGACCGTAGCAGACTCAGACACCTGCTCACACGCAGCATCTGAGGGAAACAAGACACAGCACGGCGAACAATATACAAGGATCCGACAGGACAGAAACGGAAGACAAGGGAAGAAATAGGGACTCTAATCAGAGGGCAAGATACGGAACAGGTGTGAAAAGATTAGATGATTGAGTAGGGGAATAGGAACAGCTGGGAGCAGGGACGGAACGATAGAGAGAAGAGAGAGAGGGAGGGAGAGAGAAAAAAGGGAACGAACCTAAAAAGACCAGCAGGGGGAAACGAACAGAAGGGAAAGCATAATGACAAGACAATATAAGACAAAACATGACAGTACCCCCCCCACTCACCGAGCGCCTCCTGGCGCTCTCGAGGAGGAACACTGGCGGCAACGGAGGAAATCATAGATCACAAACGGTCCAGCACGTCCCGAGAAAGAACCCAACTCCTCTCCTCAGGACCGTAACGGAAAACGATAAAAAGGGAAACTAGGATACTACTCTAAAAAAAAAATGAGACACGGGTAGAGAACTGAAAGCTTTAGAGCAAACAGGACCAAACAGGCCAGGAAAGTAACAACTAGGGACAGACTGAGACACAGTAAGGGCAGGAACAAGACCAGGAGAGATGCGGTGGCAGGGAACAGACTGAGACCCAGCAAGACCAGGAGCAGAAGCAGAAAAAAAAATTACCAGACTTATTCTGCGCGCAGTCCGAACACGCAGCCACGGAACGGCGCGTGTCACGCTCCTGAGTAGGCCACCAAAAGCGCTGGCGAATAGAAGCAAGAGTACCTCGAACGCCGGGATGGCCAGCTAACTTGGCAGAGTGAGCCCACTGAAGAACAGCCAGACGAGTAGAAACAGGAACGAAAAGAAGGTTACTAGGACAAGCGCGCGCGACGCAGTGTGCGTGAGTGCTTGCTTAACCTGTCTTTCAATTCCCCAGACTGTCAACCCGACAACACGCCCAACAGGAAGGATCCCCTCGGGATCGGTAGAAGCCACAGAAGAACTAAAGAGACGGGATAAAGCATGAGGCTTGGTGTTCTTAGTACCCGGGCAATAAGAAATAACGAACTCGAAACGAGCGAAAAACAACGCCCAACGAGCATGACGCGCATTCAGTCGTTTGGCAGAACGGATGTACTCAAGGTTCCTTTGGTCAGTCCAAACGACAAAAGGAACGGTCGCCTCCTCCAACCACTGTCGCCATTTGCCTAGGGCTAAACGGATGGCGAGCAGTTCGCGGTTAGCCACATCATAGTTACGTTCCGACGGTGACAGGCGATGAGAAAAATACGCACAAGGGTGGACCCCATCGTCAGTATCGGAGCGCTGGGACAGAATGGCTCCCACGCCCACCCCCGACGCGTCAACCTCAACAATAAACTGTTTAGTGACGTCAGGTGCAACAAGGATAGGAGCGGATGCAAAACGCTTCTTGAAGAGATCAGAACAACAATCATACGACCGGTGAGGAGGAAGGGAGTTGGTTCTGGACCGACTGAAGACCGTGCGCAGACCATGATATTCCTCCGGCACTCCTGTCAAATCACCAGGTTCCTCCTGAGAAGAGGGGACAGAACAAACAGGAGAAATAGCAGACATTAAACACTTCACATGACAAGAAACGTTCCAGGAAAGGATAGAATTACTAGACCAATCAAAAGAAGGATTATGACACACTAGCCAGGGATGACCCAAAACAACAGGTGTAAAAGGTGAACAAAAAATCAAAAAAGAAATGGTCTCACTATGGTTACCAGATACAATGAGGGTTAAAGGTAGTGTTTCACATAATATACTGGGGAGAGGACTACCATCCAAGGCGAACATGACCGTGGGCTCCACTAACTGTCTGAGAGGAATGTCATGTTCCCGAGCCCAGGCTTCGTCCATAAAACAGCCCTCCGCCCCAGAGTCTATTAATGCACTGCAGGAAGCTGCCGATCCGGTCCAGCGTAGATGGACCGGTAAGGTAGTACAGGTACTTGACGGAGAGGACCGTCTAGTAGCGCTTATCAGTCGCCCTCCGCTTACTGATGAGCTCTGGCCTTTAACTGGACATGAAATGACAAAATGACCAGCGGAACCGCAATAGAGACAGAGGCGGTTGGTGATTCTCCGTTCCCTCTCCTTAGTCGAAATGTGAATACCCCCCAGCTGCATGGGCTCAACACCAGAGTCAGTGGGGAAAGATGGTAGTGTCGGAGAGAGGGGAGACACAGTTAACGCGAGCTCTCTTCTATGAGCTCGGTGACGAAGGTCTACCCGTCGTTCAATGCGAATAGCGAGTTCAATCAAAGAATCCACGCTGGATGGAACCTCCCGAGAGAGAATCTCATCCTTAACCTTAGCGTGGAGTCCCTCCAGAAAACGAGCGAGCAACGCCTGCTCGTTCCAGTTACTGGAGGCAGCAAGAGTGCGAAACTCTATAGAGTAATCCGTTATGGATCGATTACCTTGACATAGGGAAGACAGGGACCAGGAAGCTTCTTTCCCAAAAACTGAACGATCAAAAACCCTTATCATCTCCTCTTTAAAGTTCAGATAATCGTTAGTGCACTCAGCACTTGCCTCCCAGATAGCTGTGCCCCACTGCCGAGCCCGACCAGTAAGGAGTGATATGACGTAGGCAATCCGAGCTCTCTCTCTTGAGTATGTGTTGGGTTGGAGAGAGAACACTATATCACACTGGGTGAGAAAGGAGCGGCACTCAGTGGGCTGCCCAGAATAACATGGTGGGTTATTAACCCTAGGTTCCGGAGGCTCGGAAGACCCGGAAGTAGCTGGTGGCACGAGACGAAGACTCTGATACTGTCCTGAGAGGTCGGAGACCTGAGCGGCCAGGGTCTCAACGGCATGCCGAGCAGCTGACAATTCCTGCTCGTGTCTGCCGAGCATCGCTCCCTGGAACTCGAGAGTAGAGTAGAGAGAATCCATAGTCGCTGGGTCCATTCTTGGTCGGATCCTTCTGTTATGCAGGTGAATGAGGACCCAAAAGCGACTTGGCGAAAACAGAGTCTTTATTCCAGTAAAGGAAATATGCAATACTCCTAGACAAATCGGAGCGGTAAACAAAGCATAAAAAACAATTCCACTCGTAGTGACGAGGACAGACTGGAGACTCGACCATAAACTGTAGGTTGCCTCGGGAAGGCACCGACCGTAGCAGACTCAGACACCTGCTCACACGCAGCATCTGAGGGAAACAAGACACAGCACGGCGAACAATATACAAGGATCCGACAGGACAGAAACGGAAGACAGGGAAGAAATAGGGACTCTAATCAGAGGGCAAGATACGGAACAGGTGTGAAAAGATTAGATGATTGAGTAGGGGAATAGGAACAGCTGGGAGCAGGGACGGAACGATAGAGAGAAGAGAGAGAGGGAGGGAGAGAGAAAAAAGGGAACGAACCTAAAAAGACCAGCAGGGGGAAACGAACAGAAGGGAAAGCATAATGACAAGACAATATAAGACAAAACATGACATGGAGGGTAGCTCTCCAGGAACAGGGTTGGAGTTAAAACCAACTGGAGGGTAGCTCTCCAGGAACAGGGTTGGAGTGAAAACCAATTGGAGGGTAGCTCTCCAGGAACAGGGTTGGAGTGAAAACCTACAGGAGGGTAGCTCTCCGGGAACAGGGTTGGAGTGAAAACCAATTGGAGGGTGGCTCTCCAGGAACAGGGTTGGAGTTAAAACCAACTGGAGGGTAGCTCTCCAGGAACAGGGTTGGAGAGCGCTGGGCCTCGTTTCCCAGATGTAACTTAAGCATTACGATGATCGTATCAGATGCATCGCTATTTACGAGCCAACTTTTAAAGAGAGTGTTTCCCAAACAAGCACGTAGAGAGAATGTTCGCTAAGTTTTGTTAGACTATGTATTGATATGAATAGGATCGAAAGAAAAGCTACGCTGCTCTCAGATCAGCTTTCTCCATTCAAATCTTACCTTATTCCACAATACTGATGACGGATCAGCTCCTAGATAGATATTACCACTTATGGCTGCAAATAAGCTACTGAGGCGGCTTATTATGCTTACCTAATAATAAAGCACTAAATCACAGATTGGGTACATCGTTGCGTTCATGTTGTCACACATCATGGAACACATTCAGGCAAAAATGACAGACAGTAGCCTAGTTGCAAAATAGAACTCAATTGATTGAACATGAAATTGATTTCAATATTTATTTATTTTATTTCACCTTTATTTAACCAGGTAGGCTAGTTGAGAACATGTTCTCATTTACAACTGCGACCTGGCCAAGATGAAGCATAGCAGTGTGAACAGATAACAACACAGAGTTACACATGGAGTAAACAATAAACAAATCAATAACACAGTAGAAAAAAAGAGTCTATATACAGTGTGTGCAAAAGGCATGAGGAGGTAGGCGAATAATTACAATTTAGCAGATTAACACTGGAGTGATAAGTGATCAGATGGTCATGTGCAGGTAGAGATACTGCTGTGCAAAAGAGCAGAAAAGTAAATAAATAAAAACTGTATGGGGATGAGGTAGGTGAATTGGGTGGTCTATTTACCGATGGACTATGTACAGCTGCAGCGATCGGTTAGCTGCTCAGATTGCAGATGTTTAAAGTTGGTGAGGGAGATAAAAGTCTCCAACTTCAGCGATTTTTGCAATTCGTTCCAGTCACAGGCAGCAGAGAACTGGAAGGAAAGGCGGTCAAATGAGGCTTGGCTTTAGGGATGATCAGTGAGATACACCTGCTGAAGTGCGTGCTACGGGTGGGTGTTGCCATCGTTACCAGATAAGGCAGAGCTTTACCATGCATGGACTTGTAGATGACCTGGAGCCAGTGGGTCTGGCGACGAATATATAGCGAGGGCCAGCCGACCAGAGCATACAGGTCGCAGTGGTAGGTGGTATAAGGTGCTTTAGTAACAAAACGGATGGCACTGTGATAGACTGCATCCAGTTTACTGAGTAGAGTATTGGAAACTATTTTGTAAATGACATCGCCGAAGTCGAGGATCGGTAGGATAGTCAGTTTTACTAGGGTAAGTTTGGCGGCGTGAGTGAAAGAGGCTTTTTTGCAAAATAGAAAGCCGATTCTACATTTGATTTTAGATTAGAGATGTTTGATATGAGTCTGGAAGGAGAGTTTACAGTCTAGCCAGACACCTAGGTACTTATAGATGTCCGCGTATTCTAGGTCGGAACCGTCCAAGGTGGTGATGCTAGTCGGGCGTGCGGGTGCAGGCATCGAACAGTTGAAAAGCATGCATTTGGTTTTACTGGCGTTTAAGAGCAGTTGGAGGCCACGGAAGGAGTGTTGTATAGCATTGAAGCTCGTTAGGAGGTTAGATAGCACAGTGTCCAAGGAAGGGTCAGAAGTACACAGAATGGTATCGTCTGCGTAGAGGTGGATCAGGGAATCGCCCACAGCAAGAGCAACATCATTGAAATATACAGAGAAAAGAGTCGGCCCAAGAATTGAACCCTGTGGCACCCCCATAGAGACTGCCAGAGGACCGGACAACATGCCCTCCGATTTGACACACTGAACTCTGTCTGCAAAGTAGTTGGTGAACCAGGTAAGGCAGTCATTAGAAAAACCGAGGCTACTGAGTCTGCCGATAAGAATATGATGATTGACAGAGTCGAAAGCTTTGACCAGGTCGATGAAGACGGCTGCACAGTACTGTCTTTTATCGATGGCGGTTATGATATGGTTTAGTACCTTGAGAGCGGCTGAGGTGCAGCCATGACCGGCTCGGAAACCAGATTGCACAGTGCAGAAGGTACGGTGGGATTCGAGATGGTCAGTGATCTGTTTGTTGACTTGGCTTTAGATAGGACCTTAGATAGGCAGAGCAGGATGGATATAGGCCTGTAACAGTTTGGGTCCAGGGTGTTTCCCCCTTTGAAGAGGGGGATGACTGCGGCAGCTTTCCAATCCTTGGGGATCTCATAGGGGTTGCGACAATGGCGGCGGATAGTTTCAGAAATAGAGGGTCCAGATTGTCAAGCCCAGCTGATTTGTATGGGTCCAGCTCTTTCAGAACATCTGCTATCTGGATTTGGGTAAAGGAGAAGCTGGGGAGGCTTGGGCAAGTAGCTGCGGGGGGGGGGTTGTTGGCCGAGGTTGGAGTAGTCAGGAGGAAGGCATGGCCAGCCATTGAGAAATGCTCGTTGAAGTTTTCGATTATCATGGATTTATCGGTGGTGACCGTGTTGCCTAGCCTCAGTGCAGTGGGCAGCTGTGAGGAGGTGCTCTTGTTCTCCATGGACTTTACAGTGTCCCAGAACATTTTGGAGTTAGAGCTACAGGATGCAAATTTCTCCTTGAAAAAGCTGGCCTTTGCTTTCCTGACTGACTGCGTGTATTGGTTCCTGACTTCCCTGAATATGATTGACATAGCTTATAGGCCCATGTTTATTATGGACCCTTGAAACAAAGTGTTACTTGAATCTTTTAATGTAGTCCTCTCAGCTTTCTTTTGAAACATAATTTTATCCTTGCCTTGTTTGTAACAGTTGCAAATAACTTTGCAAATTTGTATTTGTAGTGAACTTAGTTTTGAAGTTATCAGCAGTCACAGTCAGACAGAAAGCCTAAACATCTTAATTCTATGTTTAGCGGAGATCTTCTGTGAATAAAGTGACACGGAAGGGCAAACTATGCACTTTGGCTGCTCTAAGAGTGGTCTGGATCACAAAGCTTTTTAAGAGTCACTTTACTAACGAAGGCTCTGGGAAACACCTTGGCTACCAAAGATACATCGTAAGAAGGTTCTAATGATGATCTTAACACTACGAAGGTTCTGGGAAAGGAGGTCCTGAACTAAAGACTACACCTTCTTAGGCATTAAGCCTATCTACAAGCCTTGAGCTGTAATTTACATCTTTAGATGTAGTATCATGTATCATGTTCTCCAAAAGGGCACGTGGATGGATGTGTTCTGTGCCTGGATTTATGTCGCTGTTTGTGGAACTTTGATCCTGCTGTTTAAAACCTGATCCAATTCTTCCATCACTCCAAGCAGCAGCACCAACCATGCTGTATATTTGCTCAGCAATTGTGTAGACTTCGCATGCACACATACAGTACAGTAGTTAAATAATCAGTAGTTAAATAGTGTCGAGTTGATGACTACTACTACACAATACATTGAAAGTAAGAGGTCATAAGAAAAATCCAATTTCCTTGCTGAAATGCTCCAGCTTTCTAGGGTCAAGGGGAGGTGAATTAAACCATCTCTCATTGTTTTATAGATCTGAGCAAGAAGAAAGGGGATTTTTAGTAGCTCCAGAATTATAACAGGGGGGTGCAATTCATCTGGTGGAATGTCCTCCAAGTGCAGACCTCATAAAAGTAAGTTATTAAAAACAACCTCAACATTGAACTTGAAGTTGGATGCATGACCACAGGACATAGATTGAACTGCATTGTTGATTAATTTATTGCAAGTAAAGCATTTCACAGTCAAGTCTATGTTTTTATATACGGCACATGTGACAAATACAATTTGTTTTGATGTTTGGCACACCGTAAAGCAACACTTTTTTTCCAAAGAAGCAAATAAACTTTTAATACTCTAACTGGTTGGGTTTGCCATGGAAACTAAATAGGAAATATGCATCATCAATTTATTTTATGACCCCAATATTTCCTGATTTAACTACTCTGGGTATTGTTCTAGAAATGAGGGTTAAACACAAATGTATTGTATGATATTAGTGTTTCAATTTACCTGAATTTATATACACTGACTATACAAAACATTTTTCCATGACATAGACTGACCAGGTGAATCCAGATGAAAGCTACCATCCCTTGTTGAGGTCTCTTGTTAAATCCACTTCAAGTCGTGTAGATGAAGGGGAGGAGACAGGTTAGAGAAGGATTTTTAAGCCTTGAGACAATTGAGAAATTGGATTGTGTATGTGTGCCATTCAGAGTGTGAATGGGCAAGACAAAAGATGTAATTGCCTTGACACAATTGTGGGAAGCATTGGAGTCAATATGGGCCAGCATCTCTGTGGAACGCTTTCGATACCTTGTCGAGTCCATGCCCCAACGAATTGAGGCTGTTCTGATGGAAAAATGGGGAACAGAATCAAAATCTGCTCAGGTCAGCAGGTAACCTGGTGGTTAGAGCGTTGGGCCAGTAACTGAAAAATTGGTCATTCTGCCCCTGAACAAGGCAGTGAACCCACTGTTCCTGGTAGGATGTCATTGTAAATAAGATGTTCTTCTTAACTGACTTGCCTATTTAAATAAAGGTTGACTAAAAACGAAAGTCCTCTGATTTACCACCATAATGTTCCAACTGTAAACCTGCTACAATTATGATCCTATTTTAAATCTTTCTTTAAGCAACACCTTTTGGCAATAGGCAGGATGTGGGTAATCAAACTTTCTTTGTGGAGTGTTTGGTTAATTAGGCTGCTCATTGTTTCTCCCGGGGGGATTGGTTTAATAATGGACTTTTTCTCTCAGGGGGGTGGTAGTTTTTATTTATGTACTGTGATATTTATTTATTATTTATTCAGATAAAAAGTACAACAGCAACAACACAGACAATACTTGGCATTAGACAGAAAGATACTGTAGAAGCCTTAAATTCTAGTTTAGTCTAGAAATGATCTAACAACAATCATGACTTTGATGCCAAAGTGTAAATCATTGTTGACTTGCATTAACGTCTTTTGAATTTGAATAAGACTGTTGATATTTTGTCAGTGACTTCCATTATCCCTAATCAGTACAGTATATCCAGTGATAATGTACTCTGAATTATGGAGCCTTTAATAACAGAATATTTTCGTATATTATAACTACAAGGGAAGGATAGAGTTTAGACTGATTAGCCACAGTGTTGTTTATGTTTAATGACCTGTGTTAAGAGTCAGCTTGTTGAAGTTCTGGATCAAAATCCATTAATATATACAGTGCCTTGCGAAAGTATTCGCCCCCCTTGAACTTTGCGACCTTTTGCCACATTTCAGGCTTCAAACATAAAGATATAAAACTGTATTTTTTTGTGAAGAATCAACAACAAGTGGGACACAATCATGAAGTGGAACGACATTTATTGGATATTTAAAACTTTTTAAACAAATCAAAAACTGAAAAATTGGGCGTGAAAAATCCTGTGGATAATTGGCAGATATTTTTATATTGAATTGTCACATTGTGAAGACTATGGACATGACACTCAAACTTCAGGAGACCCATTTTACTTTTGACTCTTGCTTGAAACTGCAAACAGGGCAAGTACTTGAAACTATTAGGCATAGTTTGGATGTGCAATCTATGATGATCAGGTGCTTTTGGAAGTTGGTTGATAACCAACATTTAATCGCTCTAGATCAATTAAACTGTTACAGGGTTGATTGAGTTTAAATAAAATCACAGGAATTGACACCATGAGTGCAGACTCATGCCCCAAAGGACCTGTCCGTCAATCTCAGCGACATCAACAAGAGATCCTCTTAAACTTCAATCTAGATCGTCCTGGAGCAGTGGGGCTTAACTGACACCATGTCAGGCTCTTCATCTCTTCATGACATCCGTGTAGCTCATCCATCTAGGTTTGCTATGTGACAGTAATCTCTTGTGGACAGAGATCGACATAAAAATAACTGATCACGTAGAATGTGTCGGGAATGGAATGGGATGTGTGGGATAACAAGCAGCAGTAGTTCCGGTGTTTGGGTTTTTCGTCACAAGTTATTTAGACTAATCATGATTTCACAGGTGTTAGCATCTTTTGAATTTTGTCAGGGTAGTACATTCGGCCCATAACTTGCAAAGAGAGAGTGTGGAGCTTCTCGTACCGGTTCCACTCGTTGTCCAAGCATCTCTTAATCCCTTCTCTAGAACAAGTATGGCCCCACGTGAGACTTTAGTTCTGGGTTGAGTTTACATGACAGAGACTAACTTGGTTGCACTTTATCTTTTACATCAAGGTTAATGATGTGTCCCAAATGGCACCCTAATCCATATTTAGTGCACTTATTTTGTCCAATGAAACAAGTGGAGAAAAACCACAGTGGTGTAGCTAGTCCTCAGTAAGTGCTCACCACTGACCAGGCAGTCTACCTCCAGTCGGGACCCCAGTGGAAAATTAGGGATTGATAAGCACTTTCAGAGGCCACAGGACACAGGCACCACACAGAGCACGGAGCTCTTTTATGACCTCTCTAACACAGCACACAGGCGCCAGGGCTGTTAGTAGATTTGACGCCTTAGCTAGTAAACACGAACCCGAACAATTATCTCACAGTAAAATGTGCCTTATTAGATTCATTGGATACGACAAAAACAGTTAATGAAAAGTGTCTCCAGACTTAAAGAAAAATGTTGTTTAATTAACAGTGGTGACAATTATGTGTGAGGATGAACCTGTTATTGAGCTAATTCTGAAGTGGTGGTCCACAAGTAAGAAGCGTATTTGTTAACCTCCAAAGAAATCATAGCCTAAATCTGCAAACGATCTGCAAACGACTGTAACTTTTGTGCTTAACACATGTTGAAGGCATTTGGCAAACCTGCCGTTGAATAGCTCCTATTAAACAAATTGTGAAATCTAGTGTTATTCCCAATTAAAACCATCACAGGAGCCACAGCTTAACCCCTGTCCTCGCCAGGCTTTGCTAAAAAACCGGTGTTATTCCATCTAAATAACTGCAAGTATGAGACAAATGTCCTTTCATTTGTAATGGTTTTCCACAAATGATGGGCAAAGAATCGTAGCGACATATGCACTACCTGAATCAGCATTAAGTTATTCAGTCTGGCTTCTCTGCGTTAATCCTAACAAAGGCAAAGACATCTGCTTTGATGTATTGAAATCAGTTGGAAAGAGCAGGCGGTGTGATGGGGGGGATTCCTTCATTACAGAAGCAAATGTTTCCACTGACATCATATCCACTTTCAACACAGAAAGACGTCATGTCCACTTTCAACACAGAAAGACGTCATGTCCACTTTCAACACAGAAAGACATCATGTCCACTTTCAACACAGAAAGACGTCATGTCCACTTTCAACACAGAAAGACGTCATGTCCACTTTCAACACAGAAAGACGTCATGTCCGTCATGTCCACTTTCAACACAGAAAGACGTCATGAGTCATCCGCAGAGTACGACCCTGCCTCACACAGGAAGCGGCGCAGGTCCTAATCCAGGCACTTGTCATCTCCCGTCTGGATTACTGCAACTCGCTGTTGGCTGGGCTCCCTGCCTGTGCCATTAAACCCCTTCAACTCATCCAGAACGCCGCAGCCCGTCTGGTGTTCAACCTTCCCAAGTTCTCTCACGTCACCCCGCTCCTCCGTTCTCTCCACTGGCTTCCAGTTGAAGCTCGCATCCGCTACAAGACCATGGTGCTTGCCTACGGAGCTGTGAGGGGAACGGCACCTCAGTACCTCCAGGCTCTGATCAGGCCCTACACCCAAACAAGGGCACTGCGTTCATCCACCTCTGGCCTGCTCGCCTCCCTACCACTGAGGAAGTACAGCTCCCGCTCAGCCCAGTCAAAACTGTTCGCTGCCCTGGCCCCCCAATGGTGGAACAAACTCCCTCACGACGCCAGGACAGCGGAGTCAATCACCACCTTCCGGAGACACCTGAAACCCCACCTCTTTAAGGAATACCTAGGATAGGTTAAGTAATCCCTCTCACCCCACCCCCCCTAAGTTTTAGATGCACTATTGTTAAGTGACTGTCCCACTGGATGTCATAAGGTGAATGCACCAATTTGTAAGTCGCTCTGGATAAGAGCGTCTGCTAAATGACTTAAATGTAATGTAATGTAAAATGTAAATGTCCACTTTCAACACAGAAAGACGTCATGTCCACTTTCAACACAGAAAGACGTCATGTCCACTTTCAACACAGAAAGACGTCATGTCCACTTTCAACACAGAAAGACGTCATGTCCACTTTCAACACAGAAAGCATAAAGCCGGTGGATTTGCTCCTGTTCCAATCCCCGGAGATCTCATCTGATCACCTACGGCCTCAATCAGAACCAGCTGTTGGGATGTTGGCACACAAAGCAGAAAGTTACCTTTGCCATACCTCTACCTTGTCCCCCAAATAACACCACCCCTCTACCAAATGCTAACTGCTTTAAGTTCATTGATCATACACATTTAGCACTTTTGAGTACCCAGGTTCACACACACCAATGTTGTCTTTCATACTGACTTTTTTACTGCAGTGGACAAAATCAGGGTTACAGTGTTTCTTGGTAGTCTTAAACAAATCTTCTTTAAAACAAAAGTATACACCTCACACACATGGTTATGGGCTTAAAAAAGAAAACACCAGTACCATGTCAGACATAGAGTTGAAATGTATTACATTTTGAGTTTGCATCCCAATAGTGCATAATATATACAATGCATTCAGAATGCATTCAGACCCCTGAAATATCACATTTACATATGTTTCTCCCATTCTTCTCTGCAGATCCTGTCAAGCTCTGTCAGGTTGGATGGGGAGCGTCCCTGTACAGCTATTTTTAGGTCTCTCCAGAGATGTTTGATCGGGTTCAAATCCGGACTCTGGCTGGGCCACTCAAGGACATTCAGAGACATTTCCCTTGATCCTGATTAGTTTCCCAGTCCCTGCCGCTGAAAAACATCCCTACAGCATGATGCTGGCCAACATGCTTTCACCGCAGGGATTGTGCCAGGCTTCCTCCAGACGTGACGCTTGGCATTCAGGCCAAATAGTTCAATCTTGGTTTCATCAGACCAGAGAATCTTGTTTCTCATGGTCTGGGAGTCCATTAGGTGCCTTTTGGCAAAGTCTAAGCTGGCTGTCATGTGCCCTTTACTGGGGTGGCAGGGTAGCCTAGTGGTTAGAGCGTTGAACTAGTTACCGAAAGGTTACAAGTTCAAATCCCCGAGCTGACAAGGTACAAATCTGTTGTTCTGCCCCTGAACAGGGGGCAGTTCCTAGGCCGTCATTGAAAATAAGAATTTGTTCTTAACGGACTTGCCTAGTTAAATAAAGGTAAAATAAAAAAGTGGCTTCAGTCTGGCCACTCTACCATAAAGGCCTGATTACAGAGATGAGAGATGGTTGTCCTTATGAAAGGATCTCCCATCTCCACTGTCAGAGTGACCATTGGGTTCTTGGTTACCTCCCTTCTCCCCCAATTGCTCAGTTTGGCTGGTTGGCCAGCTCTAGGAAGAGTGTTGGTGGTTCCAGACTTCCATTTAAGAATGATGGAGGCCACTGTGTTCTTGGGGACCTTCAATGCTGCAGACATTTTTTGGTACCCCAGGTCTGTGCCTCGACGCTCAACGTCAACAAAACAAAGGAGATTATCGTTTTGCTCTGACATGCACTGTCAACTGGAACTTGTATAGACAGGTGTGTGCCTTTCCAAATCATGTCCAATCAGTTTAATTTTCCACAGATGGACTCCAATCAAGTTGTAGAAACATCTCAAGGGTGATTAATGGAAACAGGATTCACCTGAGCTCAATTTCGAGTCTCATAGCAAAGGGTCTGAATACTTTTGTAAATATGGTATTTCTGTATTTATTTTTATACATTTGCAAACATCTCTAAAAACCTGTTTTTACTTTCTTATTATGGGGTATTGTGTGTCGATTGAGGGGAAACATTTGTTTAATCCATTTAATGTAACAACATGTGGAAAAAGTCAAGGGATTTGAATAAATTCCGAATGCACTGTAAATGTCTCCACCAGGGACAACATTGTATTCATTTGATGTTATTAAAGCTGATTAAGTGACCATCAGCATCTTATTGACCATCTTATTTAATGCAGAACAGCATTTGCCTGGCTACCCATCGACATCTCTCCAGCCAAACGCCACGCCCACTGTTTCTTCTCCATTATGAGTCTGGATTTGATATGACCTCTCGAATGCGATCACATTCAATGGGTTTGGCCAGAGCCTGAACACACATGGCTTTGATACGCTGATTGGTTAGATATTATCCAATTCTGATGACTTGTTTTGTTCAATGCCCCTCACTTTGACATAGGCAAAGTGACGACTTCTATGATGGCAGTCTGACTAAATTTAAGGTTTGTAGCTCAAGGTAGAGCAGCAGAGTTAAATTCAGTATGAGTTCTTAGACAAGAACAGCATGCAGGCCTACTCAATAATTACAGGATGTCTACTAGTGAAAAGGAATTTCTGTCCCATTTTGTTGTGTGATTTACCCCCCCCCCCCCCCGTACTATTCAGATCCCACAACACTTCTATAACCCTGACAAAGTTCCTGTCTAGCCTGAAGAAGAAAAATAACTCCCGTCCCGTGGTCCTTTTAACACATACAAATCAGAAATGACTTCCTCTGTTAGTTACTTGTCTGTCTGTCCACCTTGCTGCACATGAGAGGGAACTGTTAACTACTTTTTGTTGGCTGCTCATTTGGGAATCAACCATAAAAGTTTCACGCCCATTAAAAAGATGCAATGCTTCTGTTCAAGACCATCTTCAAATTAAAACATTAGACCAATTTTGGGGTGTAAACCTAGTTAATGGTAAAGGATGAATGTAACCATGCTCTAAATCCGCTCCAGAGATTCCACTTGCTAACAAGCTAGGCTAACAAGAAAGCTAACAGGCTATGCTATCTAAGAGGCTAGCTAACATGCTAGCTAGCTAACAGACAAGCCAACAGGATGGGCTAGGTAACAGGTAAGATAACAGGTGGTTTCCCTGGGGTTCTCCAGTTTCCTACAGTACTCCTCTCAAGTCCATGTTTTGATGGCATCGGGTTCCATAACTGAGACACATTATTTTTCAAATGGAGGTGAGTCCCTAAAGCAGGTGTAGGTTGTAAAATGTAACCAATGTGCTCATAGAGTATGTTATTCAAATCAAAGTGTATTGGTTGTGTACACAGTTGATGGTACAACAGAATTCTTATGTTACTAGCTCCTAACAATCAGTGGTGGAAAAAGTCATCATTGTCATCAATGACAAAAGGAAGCATAATAATGATGGTGCACCTCAGTGAACCTTGATAACAACTATTATTTCCATGAGGGATTCCAGACAGGGCAGGCTGTCTGGTATTTGATAATAACAGACGTGGTGCTCCCAACCTTAGATCAAATGGATTAATGGAATCCACCTCCTATCCATGGTGATAAAACGTGGATGCCAACTACGCAATTGGGCATGGACTCTGACAAGGGGAAGTCCAAATTGTTTTCCACATAGCCCATCTAGAATAAGACACTTTATGTTGGTGTTTCCGATATTTTGGCAGTTACCAGTAAAACAAAATGTTAAATGCATCGGAAAATGTATTTAATGTACAGTACCAGTCAAAGGTTTGGACACACCTACTCATTCTAGTGTTTTTCTTTATTTTTACTATTTTCTACATTGACGAATAATAGTGAAGATATCAAACCTATGAAATAACATATATGGAATCATGTAGTAACCAAAAAAGTGTTAAACAAATCACAATATATTTGATATTTATGATTCTTCAAAGAAGCCATCCTTTGCCTTGATGACAGCTTTGCGCACTCTTGGCATTCTCTCAACCAGCTTGAGGAATGCTTTTCCAACAGTCTTGAAGGAGTTCCCACATATGCTGAGCTCTTGTTGGCTGCTTTTCCTTCACTCTGCAGTTCAACTCATCCCAAACCATCTCAATTGGGTTGAGATCGGGTGATTGTGGAGGCCAGATAATCTGATGCAGCACTCAATCACTCTCCTTCTTGGTCAAATATCCCTTACACAGCCTGGAGGTGTGTTGGGTCATTGTCCTGTTCAAAAACAAATGATAGTCCCACTAAGCGCAAACCAGATGGGATGGCGTACAGCTGCAGAATGCTGTGTTGGCCATGCTGGTTAAATGTGCCTTGAATTCTAAATAAATCACTGACAGTTTCAGCAGCAAAGCACCCCCACACCATCACACCTCCTCTTACGTGCTTCACGGTGGGAGCCACACATGTGGAGATCATCCAAATCACATACATGTGTTTAGCAGATGTTATTGCGAGTGTACCAAAATGCTTGTGTTTCTAGCACTAACAGTGCAATAACTAACAATACACACAATCTAAAGTAAAGGAATGGAATTAAGAATATATAAATACTTGGACGAGCAATGTCAGGGTGGCATAGGCTAAGATACAGTAGAATAGGATAGCATACAGTATATACTTATGAGATGAGTGATGCAAAATGTGTAACATTATTAAAGTGGCCAGTGATTTAAAGTATATATAGGGCAGCAGCCACTAATTTGCTAGTGATGGCTATTTAACAGTCTGGTGGCATTGAGATTGAAAAACAGCTTCTGTCTCTCGGTCCCAGCTTTAATGCACCTGTTCTGACCTCGCCTTCTGGATGATAGTCGGGTGAACAGGCAGTGGTTCAGGTGGTTGTTGTCCTTGATGATCCTTTTGGCCTTCCTGTGAAATCGGGTGCTGTAGGTGTCCTGTAGGGCAGGTAGGTTTCCCCCGGGGATGTGTTGGGCAGACCGCACCACCCTCTGGCGAGCCCTGCGGTTGTGGACGGTGCAGTTGCTGTATCAGGTGGTGATACAGCCCGACAGGATGCTCTCAAATGATACAGCATTTGTGAGGGTTGTAGGTGCCAAGCCAAATTTCTTCAGACTCCTGAGGTTTAAGAGGCACTGTTGCGTCTTCTTCACTACACTGTCTGTGTGGACCATTTCAGTTTGTCAGTGATGTGTACACCGAGGAACTTGAAGCTTTCAACCTTCTCCACTGCAGTCGCATTGATGTGGATAGGGGGGGGGGGTGTGCTCACCTAATCTGCGTCTCAAAGACACGTTGGTTGGAACCAAAAATCTCAAATTTGGAATCATCAGACCAAAGGAAAGATTTCTACCGGTCTAATGTCCATTGCTCGTGTTTCTTGGCCCATCTACCAATAGGTAGATCTTTGTGGTTGAATCTGTGTTTGAAATTCACTGCTGACTGAGGGACCTTACAGGTCTGTATGTGTGGGGTACAGAGATTAGGTAGTCATTCAAAAATAATGTTAAACACTATTATTGCACCCAGAATGCAGCTTGTTTATGTGAGTTGTTAGGCAAATTTTTACTCTTGATCTTATTCAGGCTTGCCATAAAAGGGATTATCGACTCAAGACATTTCAGATTTCCATTTTGTAACGGCAGATTTCCTCTTCGTCTGAAGAGGAGTAAGGATCGGACCAAGGTGCAGCGTGATAAGTGTTCATGACGATCTATTAAAAACTAACTGAACACTGAAATACAAAACGATGTGATGAAAATGAAAACCGAAACAGTACCGTGTGGCGACAAACACTCACACGGAAACAAATACCCGCCAACCAACAGTGAAACCCAGGCTACCTAAGTATGATTCTCAATCAGAGACAACTAACGACACCTGCCTCTGATTGAGAACCATACTAGGCTGAACAAAAAAAAAACATAGAAAGACAAACATCGACTGCCCACCCCAACTCACTGACCATACTAAAACAAAGAATAAAATAACAGAACTATGGTCAGAACGTGACATTTTTTATTAATTTGGAAAAAAAATCCACTTTGACATTTGTGGTGTTGGGTGTAGGCCAGTGGCACAACATCTCAATTTAATCCATTTTAAATTCAGACTTTAAAACGTGGAAAAAAAGTCAAGGGGTGTGGCTACTTTCAGAATGTACTGTATGTGTGAGTGTGTGGGTAGACTCCAATGTGTGTGCATAGAGTCGGTGCAAGAGAGTTCGTGCAAAAGAAGGTCATTGCAGGTAGTCCGGATAGCCATTTGATTAGATATGTAGCAGTCTTGTTTATGTATTTAAATAACAACTAATATTACTACAAACATAATACATTATCGTTCATGTTGTGACTCCATGTCTTTCATGTGCATATGACAAATAAACAAACAAACTTGATGAAAGCATTTCAACCAATGTCCAACGGGCAGAACATAACATGTGCTGGGTCGTTCCACGAAATGAGTGCCTTTTGCGTCCTTTTGATTTGTTGAGTAGAGGTTATGCACCCATATTGAATTTTAAAAGTATGTTATATGAAATTAATTGCCCGTTAATATAGACCACATGGAGAAATCAATAAATCTGATATTCGTTATGAATAAAAAGTGGCAAAGTTCTGCATTTTGACATGCTCCGTGCACCCTCTATGAAATCTAGGAAGATTTTAACCCACTAACCCTCCAAAATCCTCAAACTTTTCACCATCATTGTAAAACCCTAGGTATTTCATTGCTTTGACAAAGTTAATTCTGAAGATGATTATTTATTTAAATGTAAAGTAGTGATTCATTTACATTTGTTCCTCATTTTAAGGTGAACCCTGTGAACCCAGAAATGTGAGTTATAGATGTTTACTTCCCATTGATTGAAATCAAGACTAAGAAGCGTTAGATCTGTTATGTGTGCTATTTCTATGCTTCCAGTTCTGCAGTTTAGTTTTTTTGCATTTCTGGAATATTGTCAGGCATTACCTGCATTTGAGAAAATATGCAAATATGTCTACGTGCATTTTAAATATATTTTATGTAATGTTAAATACATTAAAAGTATTTTCTTCTCAGATGGGACCACTCAAACCTGTGCCTTGTTGGAGATCACTACTTCCATCCTCTCCCAAGTTAATAGCTGATCTGACACGATTGGATAGGTGAAAGTGTTTCGTTGGAACCCATTATTTTCCTGGGCCAATTCCATCAGATCCGTGATCTCTTAAGGGAATGAAGGATATCGGCCTATTTATTTTCAAAGTATTCAAAGAGGGCCATAATTTCAGATATGACACCTTTTGAAGAATAACTCAACCATAACTTAAGCTATAGTACAGAATGGTAACATCTGTTATTTCTTTGACTCTTACAACCCTTCTAAATAGCATCCTGTAGCTGCTTTCAAACAGATGTTATTTTTCCACTGCTATGAAAACTTAACAAAGACATGGGCATGAAAACACAGGTTGTCAAACCAAACGGCTAAAAAGGCAAAAAAAAAATGACAAACTTTCCCCAACTGTTTCAGTCCTTGCATGGAACCAACAATTAATAGAATACCAGGAGGTTATCACAGTCTGAGCTAACAGCAGCTGTCTGCCACAGCAGAGGATAAAGCTGCCACTCTTGGCAGGAAAGGAAATGTGGATTATGTTGAACCTTTGTTGTTGTTTGTTTTCTCATAGACACCATACATAGTAGCAAGAAAAGCTTTTTAGTAGCCAAAAATGCTTTTTAGTAGTGAGATTGTAAAGGTATCTGCCAAAATAAAGTAAACACCAACATAGTGTCTTCATTGGAAATTGGGCCACCACGAGCCAGAACAGCTTCAATGCACTTTGGCATAGATCCTACAAGTGCCTGGAGCTCTATTGAAGGGATGTGTTCTGGTGGTGGAAAAAGCTGTCTCAGGTGACCCCATAAATTGGGTTGAGCTCTGGTGACAGACATTGTTTTCATGCGCATCAACCCATTCAGTGACTACTCGTGCTTAGTGGATGGGTGCATTGGAATTCTATGGGAGCATAGCCATGGTAGCCAAAATAATGACCAGAATAAATGGCCTGTCCAACTTTTTTATTTATGACCTGAAACATGATGTGATGTTAACTGCTAAATTAACTCAGGAACCACACAATGTGGAAGCACCGGCTTTCAATATACTTTCAATTTCCTCAAGGGTTTCCATTATTTTGGCAGTTACCGGTAGTTGAATAACACTGGATTAAGTCATGATTAGGAGAGCTCCTGCAGATAATCAATGAATATAAATCATATTTCACACACATATTTCACATTTCTATCCAGGAACAACACAAATGTTCACCAAAATATCAGAGTAAAATTACAGAAGGATGTAATCACCAAAGACCTCAAAGAGAAACATCCTATAGCACCTTCAGAGCCTTAGCCCTCAAAGAGAAACATCCTATAGCACCTTCAGAGCCTTAGCCCTCAAAGAGAAACATCCTATAGCACCTTCAGAGCCTTAGCCCTCAAAGAGAAACATCCTATAGCACCTTCAGAGCCTTAGCCCTCAAAGAGAAACATCCTATAGCACCTTCAGAGCCTTAGCCCTCAAAGAGAAACATCCTATAGCACCTTCAGAGCCTGAGCCCTCAAAGAAAACGGCTGCATCTGTCAAAGAACAACTTCCCCCATTAGGTGAAGAGCTTCTGATCCACCCATGTTTTAGTGGTGTCGAATGGCTTACCTGGACACTGCACCAATAGCAGGGCCTGCGTGTCATTCTGGTCCACCAGAATGAGGTCGTTGATAAAACTTGATCATTACTCATTTCAGTTGCAAAGCACATAGCCAAAATATTCTGTACCAATGCATACTATCTTCCCAGAAATCTTTTGTGAACAGTAGGTCATGAAATTAAGTTAACACTAGTGATGTTCTATCGATTCCTGAGGTCATTTAATATGTATCTGAGCTATACGCCGTTCAAGCAGGCAGAAATACAGCCGCTACCACGAGTTTTGTATTTCTGCCTTCTTGAATTGACGAATAGTTCAGATACAGTGGCTTGCGAAAGTATTCACCCCCTTGTAATTTTTCCTATTTTATTGCCTTACAACCTGGAATTAAAATGTATTTTTGAGGGGTTTGTATCATTTGATTTACACAACATGCCTACCACTTCAAAGATGTAAAAATATGTTTTATTGTGAAACAAACAAGGAATAAAAAAAAAAACGGAAAACTTGAGTGTGCAAAATTATTCAACTCCCCCCCACAGTCAATACTTTGTAGAGCCACCTTTTGCAGCAATTATTTAATCTGTAAGTCTTTTGGGGTATGTCCCTATAAGCTTGGCACATCTAGCCACTGGGATTTTTGCCCATTCTTCAAGGCAAAACTGCTTCAGCTCCCCCAACTTGGTTCCGCTGGTGTACAGAAATCTTTAAGTCATCACACAATCTCAATTGGATTGAGGTCTGGGCTTTGACTAGGCCATTCCAAGACATTTAAATGTTTCCCCTTAAACCACTCGAGTGTTGCTTTAGCAGTATGCTTAGGGTCATTGTCCTGCTGGAAGGTGAACCTCCGTCCCAGTCTCCAAACTCTTGGAGACTGGAACAGGTTTCTCTCATGAATTTCCCTGCATTTAGCACCTTACATCATTCCTTCAAATTCTGACAAGTTTTCCAGTCCCTGCAGATGAAAAACATACCCACAGCATGATCCTGCCACCACCATGCTTCACTGTGGGGATGGTGTTTTCCTTGATGGCCAAATAGCTCAATTGTACTCTCATCTAACCAGAGTACCTTCTTCCATATGTTTGGGGAGTCTCCCACATCACCAAAAGTATTTGCTTATTTTTTTTCCGGCCACTCTTCCGTAAAGCCCAGCTCGGTGGAGTGTACGGTTTAAAGTGGTCCTATGGACAGACACTCCAATCTCCGCTGTAGAGCTTTGCAGCTCTTTGGCCTCTTTGTTGCCTCTCTGATTAATGCCCTCCTTGCCTGGTCTGTGAGTTTTGGTGGGCAGCCCTCTCTTGGCAGGTTTGCTGTTTCCATATTCTTTCCATTTTGCATATTCTTTATATTTTGCATAATGGATTTAACCTCTCTAGGGTAGGTAAGACGCTAACGTCCCACCAGGCCAACATCCGGTGAAACTGCAGAGAGCGAACATTCTAAATACACCATTTGTTATAGGAAACATTCTTGTAAATACATGTATCTTATATAATGTAATTTAAAAGATGAACGTCTTATTAAACCAGCCACTGTGTCAGATTTCAAAAAGCCGTTACTGCGAAAGCAAACATGCTATTTTCTGCGGACGGCGCCCCACACACACAAGTATTACTAGCATTTTCCAACCAAGCATTAGCGTCACGAAAGTCAGAAATAACCAAATAAATTGCTTACCATTGAAGATCTTCCTCTGGTGGCAATGCCAAGTGTCCTAACCACCACAGTGAATGTTCGTTTTGTTTGATAAAATCAATTTTTATAGCCTAACATGAGACATTTGTAAACCGCTTGCGTCATGATTTCCGTCTCATTCAACTGTGGACGATGTGTTCGTGGTAATTACAAACACTAAACAAAATGTTTATCCAGTCATGGTTGGTTTCATTGCAATCCTCTGGTTGTTACTAACACAACCATACTTGATGGTTCTTTTCGCGGGACGTATTGACCGAAACAAACCTATTTGAAGACACCAATCAATGACATTGTGCACAATGGTAGGACCGGTCTATCATTGATTGACTGTATTTTGGCCAAATGACCACTGATCATCTTGAAATCTAGCTTGGAAGATAGCCAATGAGCTGAGGTAAACGGCAATATGTAATGGTTATACGTTTGAAGACCAGCCTTTGTCGTCTCTGGCGTAAAAGAGTTTACGACAAATCCTACTTGACGGAGCCACGGGTGTTACACATAGCAATACATATTCAATAGCATTTTCAACAAGTTTCTATATTTAAAATATTGCAAATAAATCAGGAAAAGCTCAAACAAAGTCTAGGTATACAGATTTAATGGTGCTCTGTGGGATGTTCAAAGTTTTTGATGTTTTTTTATAACCCAACCCTGATCTATACTTCTCCACAACTTTGTCCCTGACCTGTTTGGAGAGCTCCTTGGTCTTCATGGTGCCGCTTGCTTAGTGTTGTTGCAGACTCTGGGGCCTTTCAGAACAGGTGTATATATACTGAGATCATGTGACAGATCATGTGACACTTAGATTGCACACAGGTGAACTTTATTTAACTAATTATGTTTAACTAATTATGTTAAAAATCAGTCTAAATTACAGGTTGTAATGCAACAAAATAGAAGAAATTCCATGGGGTTGAATACTTTTGCAGGGAACTTTACACATGCAGGGAACTTTACACATGAAAACATGTTATTACTCTGGGAGTTGATAGAACATCACTCAGAGATGCACAAAAAACAATATAACGTTCAACATGACTGAATCTTTACTTTAATTAGGGCTACAGTTAACTAATGTCATGACCTGCTGCTCACAAAACATTTCTGGGAGGATGGCGTGCATCGGTACAGAACGTTTTGGCTGTGGGTTTGTGGGTCTTGTAGTAAAGAAATATTGATCAAATGACTTCATTCTCTTTTTAAACTATTCAGTCTTATATTGAGTCCTCAATATAAAACTGAATCCCTTTTCTGGGTGTGGCAAGATTTCTGATGAGGTGGTATGCTGCAGTGAGTCGCTGGGAGGCAGTGTAGTTCTCGCTACATAGTGTGCTTTTATATCTGGCCTCATATCATGGACCATACCCAACTGTTGCTAGCCAGGCGATCCTAATACTCATTTGATGTCCGCTGACTCATTGGATGAAGCCTTGCAACTGTTTGACTGGTACATGACCTGTGTGCTTATAAAAAATAACATTAAGTCATTGTTTGACATTATCATTCATCATTGATGAATATATTAGGCCACATTTTTGTTAATGCAGACATACACAAAAACTGTCTTGGCATTCAAAATTAAATCAAAGCAGCTCTGTGTCTCCAAACCCTGTGGGTACAGTGGGAGGGAAGGTGCTTGTGGTCTGTAAAAAGCAGAAAAAAAGTTATATTTAAACCCCCAACCTGTCACTGTGGAGCTTAAGACACATCAATATGTCCACGGAATGTGTTGGTCCTGCTTCCACCGAGAAGCACGAGACACTGACTTGTGTCTTGACCTCTGAAGTTCCTCAGCACACTGCCATGCAATCTCCATAGACAAACATTATCAGTAGAATGGCCTCCCTGAAGAGCTCAGTGACTATCAGCGTGGCACCATCATAGGATGCCACCTTTCCAACAAGTCAGTTTGTAAAATGTATGCCCTGTTTGAACTTCCCCGGTCAACTGTAAGTGCTGTTATTGTGAAGTGGAAACTTCTAGGAGCAAGAAGGCTCAGCCGCAAAGTGGTAGGCCACACAAGCTCACAGAATGGAACTGCCACGTGCTGAAGCGCCTAGTATGTAAAAATCATCTGTCCTCAGTTGCAACACTCCCTACCGATTTCCAAACTTCCTCTGGAAGCATTGTCAGCACAATAACTGTTCGTAGGGAGCTTCATGAAATGGGTGTGGAAGAACTTGACTGGCCTGCACAGAGCCCTGACCTCAACTCCATCGAACGCCTTTGGGATGAATTAGAACGCCAACTGCGAACCACCTAATCAGCCCAACATCAGTGCTCGACCTCACTAAAGGCTGAATGGAAGAAGGTCCCCGCAGCAATATTTCAACATTGTTATATGCTGTTATAGCAGCAAAGGGGGGACCAACTCCATATTAATGTCCATGATTTTGGATTGAGATGTTCGACGAGCAGGTGTCCACATACTTACGTTCATGTAGTGTATGTGTAATGGATAGATGCGCACACGCACATGTTAATGTTTTTAAATGTATGGAAATTGTAAAATATTTTGTCTGTAATTTCTTTTTCTTTTTCATTAGGTGTGGGACCTCAGTAAGACTAACTGTCACCTTTGGCATCGGCTAATGGAGATCTTAATAAATCTAACAAAAACAGTAACTGTGGGGCTGGGTAAGAAAAACTATTTTCTTCGACAACATAATTCTATTATATTCTAGAATGCCAAGCATCTAATGGTTTATTTATTGTTTTGTTTTCACTAGCATCTTCAGAATGTATGGCAATTGATAACTGTGGGTCATTAATATGATGCGTTGCATTGGGCAAGAGGACAGATCTGATCCATTAATTGGACATTGATACGAGGAACGTAGGAAGAAACAGAGCTAGAGATGCTGTAAGGTGAAGCTGTGCCATGTCTGTTCTAATCTGAGATGTTGTTCACAGTGAGGCTGGAGTGTAAAATGAAAAGTTGTGATGAAACCAAAGACATCTGCTGAAATCTGGCTCTGCATCATCATTGAATCAGTACAGTGACCGTCTAAATGTGGCCCACATCGCCATCAGCGTGTGTAGGTGAGTGGGGGAACATGGCAGAGACAGGTGGGAGGGAGATGAGAAAGATAGACTGCCAACGCAAATAAACAACAGTACAATACTCATTATGATCCACTTCATAAATGCCAAAACTATTGAAGTTGATGATGCAGTGATCAAGGCCTATTCTATACAGGGAAAAAATCAGTTTGGCGCAGTATTTCAGATATTGGCTGAAGGGCAAGGGAGTGTGAGCATTCCAATCACCCTGAAGAACCTTAAAATCCTTACTCAACAAAGAGACCATGCCAAGAGTAGAGAAAGGGGACAAGTACCTCTCAGGGACTGTGGTGTGTCAAATGAAGTCCTCACCTACTAATGAAGACGTTGGAAATACAATACCCTATTTAATAAGAAGTGCAATGGGTTTCCTCAAAAGTTGAGTAATGACAGCACATTGGGGTTTACAATGTACGTTCATCATTCGTGCCACCGCCAGAGAGAGAGAAGACAGTGAAGAAAAAAACATTTACCTACCGACATGTATAGGCTGTGTAACGGCGTTCGTCTGTTGAAAGAAGAGAGTCGGACCGAAATGCAGCGTGTAGGTTACTCATGAACTTTAATGAAAGAATCGCGGTACATGAAATAAATTAAAGACGAAAACAACAATCGGAACGTGAAACTAATTACAGCCTATCTGGTGAATACTACACAAAGACAGGAACAATCACCCACGAATTACAAAGCGAAACTAAGGCTGCCTAAATACGGTTCCCAATCCAAGACAACGAGAATCACCTGACTGATTAGGAATCGCCTCAGGCAGCCAAGCCTATACCACACCCCTAATCAGCCGCGATCCCAAATAATACAAACCCCAATACGAAAACAACATATAAACCCATGTCACACCCTGGCCTACGCAAACATATAACAAAAACACAAAATACAATGACCAAGGCATGACAGAACCCCCCCCCCTAAGGTGCGGACTCCCGGACGCACCTCAAAAGCATAGGGAGGGTCCGGGTGGGTGTCTATCCATGGTGGCGGTTCTGGCTCGGGACGTGGACCCCACTCCATTAATGTCCTTGTTCCTCCCCTTTGCATCCTGGGATAATCCACCTTCTCCGCCGACCATGGCCTAATAGTCCTCACCCAGATCCCCACATAACTGAGGGGCAGCTCGGGACAGAGGGGCAGCTCGGGACAGAGGGGCAGCTCGGGACAGAGGGGCAGCTCGGGACAGAGGGGCAGCTTGGGACAGAGGGGCAGCTCGGGACAGAGGGGCAGCTCGGGACAGAGGGGCAGCTCGAGACAGAGGGGCAGCTCGGGACTGAGGGGCTGCCCAGGACTGAGGGGGAGCCCAGTACTGAGAGGAAGCCCAGTACTGAGAGGAAGCCCAGTACTGAGATGAAGCTCAGGCAGGTAGTAGGCTCCGGTAAATCCTGGCTGGCTGGCGGAACTGGAAGATTCAGGTTGACAAGCAGATCTGGAAGAGACTGGTTGTCTGGCAGATATGGAAGAGACTGGTTGTCTGGCAGATCTGGAAGAGACTGGTTGTCTGGCAGATCTGGAAGAGACTGGTTGTCTGGCAGATCTGGAAGAGACTGGTTGTCTGGCGGCGCTGGGCTGACTGGCGGCACTGGCGGCGCTGGGCAGACTGGGAGCACTGGCGGCGCTGGGCAGACTGGGAGCACTGGCGGCGCTGGGCAGACTGGCGGCGCTGGGCAGACTGGCGGCGCTGGGCAGACTGGCGGCGCTGGGCAGACTGGGAGCACTGGCGGCGCTGGGCAGACTGGGAGCACTGGCGGCACTGGGCAGACGGGAGACTCCGGTAGCGCAGGAGAGGAGAAAAGCTCTGGCTGCGCTAAACAGGCTGGAGACTCCGACAGCGCAGGAGAGGAGAAAAGCGCTGGCTGCGCTGAACAGGCGAGGCGCACTGGAGGCCTGGTGCGGGGAGCTGCTACCGGAGTGAAGGTGGCTCTGGATAGACCGGACCGTGCAGGCGCACTGGAGCTCTTGAGCACCGAGCCTGCCCAAGCTTACCTGGCTCGATGCCCACTCTAGCCTGGCCAATAGGAAGGGCTGGTATGTGCCGCACCTGGCTCTGCACCCGCACTGGAAACACCGTGCGCTCCATAGCATAACACGGTGCCTGCCCGGTCTCTCTAGCCCAACGGTGAGCACAGGGAGTTTGCGCAGGTCTCCTACCTGGCATAACCATACTCCCTTCTAGCCCCCCCCCCCAATAATTTTTTGGGCTGCTTTTCAGGCTTCCAACCGCGTCGCCGTGCTGCCTCCTCATACCAGCGCCTCTCCTCTTTAGCCGTTTCTATTTCTTCCTTGGGACGGCGATATTCTCCAGGCTGAGCCCAGGGTCCTTTACCGTCTAATTCCTCCTCCCATGTCCAATTCTCCAAGTGGTGCAGCCTCTCCCACTGCAACTGCTCTTCACGATTAACAGGGAGAGTTGGCTCAGGTCTGAACCCTGACTCAGCGACTCTCTCTCTGCGCCCTCCCCCAATAAATAATTTGGGGTTACTTTCGGTTTTCGCTCTGCGTCGCCGTGTTTTCCTTTTTGACTCCATTCGCCTGTAGCCCTCTTCGCACTGCTGAAGCGAATCCCAGGCGGGCGCCTGCACTCTCTCTGGGTCGGCTGCCCACCTGTCGATTTCTTCCCACGTCGTATAATCCATGCCTCTACCGTCCATAACGTCCTCCTTTAGCTCCTGCCAGTTTACACACTGCTTGGTCCGTGAGAGGTGGGTGATTCTGTAACGGCGTTCGTCTGTTGAAAGTATAATATTTAATATTTAATATTTAATAGGGATAGAAACTATAATATTTAATAGAAACTATAATATTTAATAGGGAAAGAAGTATGTTCAATAGAAAAGTAAAATTAGCAAGTGCACATCCACTTCCCCGCGCACGCACAGACTGATTTCCAACTATGACTCCCGGTACCAAAACTCTAAATTCTTCCTCGTTTTGGAAGAAACAAGCCTGAAACCTTGAACAAAGACTGTTGACATCTACTGGAAGCCATAGGAATTGGCTCTGAGAGCTGGAATTATATCTGAGAGCTGGAATTATATAGGACCCACAGCTTTTCATTGAAAGACCATGGGATCTCAAAAAACACAATTCTGGTTGGTTTGTCTTTGGATTTTCGGCAACTATATTATATACATACATTATTTTAACATTTCTACAATCTTCAAAGTGTTTTCTATCCAATGATACCAATTATATGGATATTCTGGCTTCTGGGCCTGAGTAACAGGCAGTTTACTTTGGGCACGTCAGTCAGGCAGAAATTCTGAAAAAAGAACCATAGCCCTAAGAAGATGTATTAATATCTGATTACAGTTACGTAAAGTTATTTTGTAGTCATAACTCAAATTGATATAGTCACTGTGACCCTGTGGGGGGTCCAGAATTCAGTTTTTGAGTAATGTCCCCACTAAACCACAACTCCAATATAATTTCCCAGTGTACTTTGCCATTTCAAATTAATTGTAGAGTTACCACCCATAACTATTTGTTAGGAACAGAGACATGGTTGTTGAATTCCTCATTTTCAGTCCTGTTGCCTTCACCAAGTCAGTTTCTAGACAAATATGTACAATAATTATAAACTGGGTGGTTGCTGATACCGATTGGCTGACAGCTGTGGTATATCACGGGTACGACTAAACCATTATTTGTATTGTTCTAATTATGTTGGAAACCAGTTTATAATAGCAATAAGGCACCTCTGGGGGTTATGGTATATTACTAATATACCACACTCCCTCGGGCCTTATAGCTTAATTAAACTCTTTATAACAATACATTACATATCTCATGATGCCTAATTTTAGGCCTAGATTTACCTTAATACAGTGGCATGAAACCCATGGTTTACAGGCTACATCCGGCCTGCAAGTAGGTTTGCAAAATTCTGACTGTTTTTTTAAATCCTTGTTGAAGGATTTCCAGGAATCTTCCAACCGGGATTTCTGGTAAACCTAGGAAATTTACCAGAATTATGCAACCTTATCTATAATGCTGTATCTTACACCAAGAACACATCCTCAGTCATTTCTTATCTGAAGCCGAATAGCTCCCTCAACTAAGAAATAGCACTACACCACAGAATATCTCTAAGAATAGATCCGTATAAACCATATGTTCAAAATCTTATTTTCTCTAGCTATGTTAGAAAGATATTGTAAGGGTTTTCCTCCTCTTCGTCTGAAGAGGAGAGGCGAGAAGGATCGGAGGACCAATATGCGGTGTGGTAAGTGTCCATACTGTTTTTAATAACAAAAACACTGAACACTATGAAATACAAAAACAATAAACGAATACGTGAAATGACAAAACCGAAACAGTACCGTGTGGTGAAAAACACAGACATGGAAACAAACACCCACAAACACACAGTGAAACCCAGGCTACCTAAGTATGATTCTCAATCATAGACAACTAATGACACCTGCCTCTGATTGAGAACCAAACTAGGCCGAAACATAGAAATCCCCAAAATCATAGAAAAACAAACATAGACTGCCCACCCCAGCTCACGCCCTGACCATACTAAATAACGACAAAACAAAGGAAATAAAGGTCAGAACGTGACATATATGGCAAGCCTAGGAGTCCTTCTTCAATAGCAGAGTGAGTTTCCCCTCAACACAGTAAGCTGTGGAAGGTATGGCTGGCCCAATGAAGGAGCATTCCTCCCAGTCAGAAGTACTGACTCGCAAAGCCCTGTCAACCTTCTGAAGGTCTAAGCAAGCACACAACCTCCATCATATGTGACTCGTTTCAGGAAACTAGGCATATGTCGTAAATATATATATTTTTTATCAAAATGCATTTTTTGGCAGAAATGCCTTCTGGCTTTTCAAATGTTGCTACATAAGACCGAATCCAGGTGGTCGGTCACATATTTCATAACCACACACTGTGATAAGTAAGTGTCTTGTATGGTCAATATTAATGTCAATTCAGAATCCTTCAGATCATCTTTTGTATCCTATGTTTATTGATTCCAGGAATCAGTTGCAGTCAGTTACTGCAGTCAGAGAGTCCCAAACAGTGAGCCAAACATTCACTTCTGCCTCCACTGGTGATTCACTCAGTTCATTAATCCTTGTGAAATGGACTTGGGCTCACTTAGTTAACCGGGCCCCAGCACCCCCTCTATAACATGAACATCTGTCCAGACTCTATTATTCTCCCCATTAGCTTCATCAGTGAATGATACCCAGCTACTGACGTTTTGGAAGGTGGGCCAATTACTTTCTGGTAGTTACGATGAATGGGTGGCTGACTACTATCCCCCACCAATGTTGGTGGCGGCAGGTAGCCTAGTGGTAAGAGCATTGGGGCAGTAACCGAAAGGTTGCTGGATTGTATCCCTGAGCTGACAAGTAGAAAAACTGTTGATTTGCCCCTGAACAAGGCAGTTAACCCACTGTTCCCTGGTAGGCTGTCATTGTAAATATGAATTTGTTCTTAAGTGACGTGTGTAGTTTAAAAAGTTTACATTAAAAAAAAAATGGCTTTGTGAAATTGCTGTTCCTCAAAACCATGGGTGCTTCTCAGTACGCAGACTCCCAATATCTTACTATAGGGTCTCAAAAGCATGAGAAAGAGAGGAACAAAAATCTATTGGATGACCAATGATTGTCTGATGGTAAATGTACTAAAACGGCATAAGTCATAAAGCATGATGTTCATCATTAACTTTTCTGTGTGACTCATTAAGGACAAAGAAAATGGAATCAAGAAAACAGAATCATTTAATAATAAGCCTTCAGGAACTTTAGGGTGGATATTGTCTACTTTTTGTACACTTCTCAAAAAAATAAAGGGAACACTAAAATAACACATCCTAGATCTGAATGAATGAAATATCCTTATTAAATACTTTTTTCTTTACATAGTTGAAAGGGGCTGACAACAACATCACACAAAAAATATCAATGGAAATCAAATTTATCAACCCATGGAGGTCTGGATTTGGAGTCACACTCAAAATCAAAGTGGAAAACCACACTACAGGCTGATCAAACTTTGATGTAATGTCCTTAAAACAAGTCAAAATGAGGCTCAGTAGTGTGTGTGGCCTCCACATGCCTGTATGACCTCCCTACAACGCCTGGGCATGCTCCTGATGAGGTGGCGGATGGTCTCCTGAGGGATCCCCTCCCAGACCTGGACTAAAGCACCCGCCAACTTCTGGACAGTCTGTGGTGCAATAGACTTGGTGGAGGGAGCGAGACATGATGTCTCAGATGTGCTCAATTGGATTCAGGTCTGGGGAACGGGCGGGCCAGTCCATAGCATCAATGCCTTCCTCTTGCAGGAACTGCTGACACACTCCAGCCACATGAGGTCTAGCATTGTCTTGCATTAGGAGGAACCAAGGGCCAACCGCACCAGCATATGGTCTCACAAGGGGTCTGAGGATCTCATCTCGGTACCTAATGGCAGTCAGGCTACCTCTGGCGAGCACATGGAGGGCTGTGTGGCCCCCCAAAGAAATGCCACCCCACACCATGACTGACCCACCGCCAAACCGGTCATGCTGGAGGATGTTGCAGGCAGCAGAACGTTCTCCACGGCATCTCCAGACTCTGTCACGTCTGTCACATTTGCTCAGTGTGAACCTGCTTTCATCTGTGAAGAGCACAGGGCGCCAGTGGCAAATTTGCTAATCTTGGTGTTCTCTGGCAAATGAAAAACGTCCTGCACGGTGTTGGGCTGTAAGCACAACCCCCACCTGTGGACGTCGGGCCCTCATACCACCCTTATGGAGTCTGTTTCTGACCGTTTGAGCAGACACATGCACATTTGTAGCCTGCTGGAGGTCATTTTGCAGGGCTCTGGCAGTGCTCCTCCTGCTCCTCCTTGCACAAAGGCAGAGGTCCTACTGCTAGGTTGTTGCCCTCTTACGGCCTCCTCCACGTCTCCTGATGTACTGGCCTGTCTCCTGGTAGCGCCTCCATGCTCTGGACACTCCATGCTCTTGTAGTCTCCGTCTCATGCTACCACTAGAGTGAAAGCACCGCCAGCATTCAAAAGTGACCAAAACATCAGCCAGGAAGCATAGGAACTGAGAAGTGGTCTGTGGTCCCCACCTGCAGAACCACTCCTTTATTGGGGGTGTCTTGCTAATTGCCTATAATTTCCACCTGTTGTCTATTCCATTTGCACAACAGCATGTGACATTTATTGTCAATCAGTGTTGCTTCCTAAGTGGACAGTTTGATTTCACAGAAGTTGGAGTTACATTGTGTTGTTTAAGTGTTCCCTTTATTTTTTTGAGCAGTGTATATTGCTTAAAATGTCTGAAGTTCAAACAATGATTTGTATTCACTTTGATAAGTTAACCCTTAATCACAAATCATCATCAATCAATCTACCTTAACAAAAAATGACTTAAGTAAAAGTGAAAGTCACCCAGTAAAACACTACTTAAGTCTAAAAGTATTTGGTTTTAAAACTACTTAAGTATCAAAAGTAAATGTAATTGCTAAAATATACATAAGACTAAAAAGTAAAAGTATAAATAATTTCAAATTCCTTATATTAAAACAAACCAGGCGACCCAATTCTCTTGATTTTAACATTTACAGATAGCCAGGGGAACACTCCAGGGACACACAACTCACACAGCTCAACTGATTTTCACTGCAGATAAACACTATTATTTCCTCAGAATAGAGCATTCATGCTAATGCCATAAATCTAGTTGCAGTAACGTATGGAAAAGAAAGGAATATAAAGATAGTATACATCCCTGTTAAGTCCATGTTCTCATGTAGTCTGTATGTGCCCTTAGGTATTGTGTGAGTTACATTCAGGAGACAAGTAGCATCCCTGGAACTGTACACCAATTAATCACATTTCTGACATTGGTATGTTTCTTGCTGAGAATGATGTGTTGTAACATTCATGCTTTATTAAAGAATCTATACCTATGATATTACATCATGTATACATTTCACAAGTACATGTACATCAAGTATTATTATTAAATGAAAATAAAATGACTGAATTTGTGTCAAGACAGAGATGATATATATATATATATATATATACAGTTGAAGTTGGAAGTTTACATACACCTTAGCCAAATACATTTAAACTCAGTTTTTCACAATACCTTACATTTAAAACAAGTAAAAATTCCCTGTCTTAGGTCAGTTAGGATCACCACTTTATTTTAAGAATGTGAAATTTCAGAATAATAGCAGAACAAATGATTTATTTCCGCTTTCATTTCTTTCATCACATTCCCAGTGGGTCAGAAGTTTGCACACGCTCAATTAGTATTTGGTAGCAAATACCTTTAAATTGTTTAACTTAGGTCAAACGTTTCAGGTAGCCTTCCGCAAGCTTCCCACAATAAGTTGGGTGAATTTTGGCCCATTCCTCCTGACAGAGCTGGTGTAACTGAGTCAGGTTTGTAGGCCTCCTTGCTCGCACATGCTTTTTCAGTTCTGCCCACAAATTTTGTATGGGATTGAGGTCAGGGCTTGGTGATGGCCACTCCAATACATTGACTTTGTTGTCCTTAAGCCATTTTGCCACAACTTTGGAAGTATGCTTGGGGTCATTGTCCATTTGGAAGACCCATTTGCGACCAAGCTTTAACTTCCTGACTGATGTCTTGATATGTTGCTTCAATATATCAACAAAAATTTTCCTACCTCATGATGCTATCTATTTTGTGAAGTGCACCAGTCCCTCCTGCAGCAAATCACCCCCACAACATGATGCTGCCACCCCTGTGCTTCACGGTTGGGATGGTGTTCTTTGGCTTGCAAGCCTCTGCCTTTTCCCTCCAAACATAACAATGGTCATTATGGTCAAACAGTTCTATTTTTGCTTCATCAGACCAGAGGACATTTCTCCAAAAAGTATGATCTTTGTCCCCATGTTCAGTTGCAAACCGTAGTCTGGCTTTTTTATGGCAGTTTTGGAGCAGTGGCTTCTTCCTTGCTGAGCGGCCTTTCAGGTTATGTTGATATAGGATTTTTTTTACTGTCGGCATAGATACTTTTGTACCTGTTTCCTCCAGCATCTTCATAAGGTCCTTTGCTGTTGTTCTGGGATTGATTTGCACTTTCGCACCAAAGTACTTTCATCTCCAGGAGACAGAATGCGTCACCTTCCTGAGAGGTATGGCGGCTATGTGGTCCCATGGTGTTTATAGTAGCGTACTATTGTTTGTACAGATGAATGTGGTACCTTCAGAAGTTTGGAAATTGCTCCCAAGGATCAACCAGACTTGTGGAGGTCTACTATTTTTTTCTGAGGGCTTGGTTGATTTCTTTTGATTTTCCCATGATGTCAAGCAAAGAGGCAGTGAGTTTGAAGGTAGGCCTTGAAATACATCCACAGGTACACCTCCAATTGACTCAAATGATGTCAATTAGCCTATCAGAAGCTTCTAAAGCCATGACACAATTTTATGGAATTAACCAAGCTGTTTAAAGGCACAGTCAACTTAGTGTATGTAAACTTCTGGCCCACTGGAATTGTGATACATTGAATTATAAGTGAAATAATCTGTCAGTAAACAATTGTTGGGAAGAATTACTTGTGTCATGCACAAAGTAGAGGTCCTAACCGACTTTCCAAAACTGTAGTTTGTTAACAAGAAATTTGTGGAGTGTCTTAAAAACAAGTTTTAATGACTTCCGAAATCAACTGTATATTTACGTAAACCACCGTTCAAAAGTTTGGGGTCACTTAGAGATGTCCTTGTTTTCGAAAGAAAAACAACTTTTTTTGTCCATTAAAATAACATCAAATTGATCAGAAATACAAATGTAGACATTGTTCATGTTGTGAATGACTATTGTAGCTGGAAAAGGCATATTTCTTATGGGATATCTACATAGGCCTACAGAGAGGCCCATTATCAGCAACCATCACTCACAAAAACTGTTCTCCAAAAACACAAAAAATATATTAATCCGCCAGTCAATGTATTGTTTAAGGCGACTGCAAATACATAAAGATGCCCTGTAAACGCCTACAGCTTCCACACGATGTCGCCAGTGCTGGCATTTCTAGCAGACTTAATTCTTGACTTAATTCTTGGTTGTATGACGTTTTGGCCTTTCCTGTTTACGTCTCTCCACAGGATGTTGTTAAAATGGAAAAGATGGACGCTGATTTCAAGACTAGCTGCTATCGAATACAGATCGCCCCTTGATGAATTGTATAGATTATTAACGTTTATTAATACCTAAAGTTGGATTAGACAAGTAGTTTGAAGTGATTTGTAAAAGTTTATAGGCAACTTTTGTCATTTTAAAAAGTGACGTTGTGTCTTGTAAAATGTAATATTCCTGGATCAGACCGGTCTAAGGAAAACGACATTTTGGCTATACAATGACGGATTTAACCGGGAAAAAGACCCAATTGTGATGTTTATGGGATATATAGGAGTGCCAAGAAAGAAGCTCGTCAAAGGTAATGAATGTTTTATATTTTATTTCTGCGTTTTGGGTAGCGCCGGCTACCGCAAAATCTGTCATTTTAGGTGACGTTCCAGTACTTTGGGGGTGCATGCTATCAGATAATAGCTTCTCATGCTTTCGCCGAAAAGCATTTTACAAATCTGACTCGGTGGCAAGATTCACAACGAGTGTAGCTTTAATTCAGTAATTTGCATGTGTGTTTTAATGAAAGTTTGATTTTTTATCAAAAACTATACGTGGTGCTCTTGAAATTTCCGCTGATTTGATCCCCACAGAGGGAGCTAATCCCTAACAAGCAATAAAACAGTCCTTCTTTAGACTAGTTGAGTATCTGGAGCATCAGCATTTGTAGTTTTGATTACAGGCTCAAGATGGCCAGAAACAAATAACTTTTTTCTGACACTTGTCAGTCTATACTTGTTCTGAGAAATGAAGGCTATTCCATGCGAGAAATTGCCAAGAAACTGAAGATCTCGTACAATGCTGTGTACTACTACCTTTTTCTTTTCTACTCTGCTTAGAAGGACAGCATCGACACCGGCTTCGAGTGCGATCACAGGAATGCAGTGCAGGTCGCTCAGAACCCAATGCAGCCGATGCAGGACCCAAATTGCGTTTGACGGGCCAGTTGCTGCTGCCGAAGTTACGGCGGTGTCAGATGGACCAGTTGTCACGGCGTTGGACGGATCGGTTATGGCGGCGTCAGACGGGCCAGTTGCAGCTGCTGAAGTTGTGGTGGCGCCGGACGGACCAGACGCAGCGTCGTCGGACGGGCCATTCTCGCTGTCTCCCTTAATGGTCGATTATTCTGTCACGCTGCTATGAATGATTCGGGAGACAGGCGCAGGTGCGGCTGCTTTGAAAAGTGTAGCAATTTTGAGCCTAGGATTGATTACATAGACTGCTACCTTAACATCACCATGACTCTTCAGGTACTGAAATTTCATGATTCCGTTTCAGACTGAAAAATAATCAGGACCAGTAGCTGCCTATCTTTCTATATGAGTTTCTTTATGTTGTTACTTTTGGTTTACTGCTCATCCAGGGGTAATACAGCAGCTAAATTGTTAAAAGCTTATGTATTTTGTCTATGACCATTTATTGGCCTGACATATTATGAGGCAACATTTTCAGGCACTTTGCATTCCCGAGTGATTGTGTGCCACAGACTTAAAATTGACATGACAGAAACTTGAAGGTAAGCACACTGTACGTATTTCCCTTAAACTATCAGGTTCAATTGATTTCATTACAATGGAGTCATACATTTTACATTTACATTAGTTTCCATAAAATAAGCCTGGTGGACTGACCGTCTTTGAATGGCACTGGCTCTGGAAGTTTAACCTCACCAGGACCCAGGAGCTGTGTTATTGTTGCTTGATACAATTCTGCAGTTTGGTGAGTGAAATGCTGCAGGCTATTATGGTAGCTTAAATGGCATCACACTTTAAACAAACTATGAAAATACTGTAGATAATGAGAAAAACTGCTTTTCTGACTACCTTAGCCTCAGCATTTCAGCACAAACGTGTTCTATAAACATGTTCTACTAACACCCAGTGTGACAGTAACTGCTGAGTGCTGAGACACCACACTTTTATTACGGCTGTTATTGTTCTACATATTATATCATTATATCATATCATTTTAATGTCAGCCTCTCAATTAGCAGACTAGAGACACAAGTTGTAATGATTATTAGAATTTTGTCATGCAGGTGATAGAGGACCCAAAAGCGACTTAACAGAAACAGAGTTTATTCAAGTCCAAACAGGGAATAACAGAAATCCTCTAGTCTGTAGAGGGGAATAGCAAGAGAAGCGGCCACAGACTGCAGGTCGCTTCGGGTAGGCGCAGGCCGTAGTAGACAGAGACACCTGCTCACACGCAGCATCTGATGAAGGCAAAAAACACGACAGGACAGGGCGAAACACAATCACAGCATGGTGAATACTAAACAAGGAACCGACGGGACAGGAACGGAACACAAAGGAATAAATAGGGACTCTAATCAGGGGAAAGGATCAGGAACAGGTGTGGGAAGACTAAATGATGATTAGGGGAATAGGAACAGCTGGGAGCAGGAACGGAACGATAGAGAGAAGAGAGAGTGAGAGAGGAGAGGGGAGGGGGAGAGAGAGGGATAGAAGGAGGGAAAGAACCAAATAAGACCAGCAGAGGGAAACGAATAGAATGGGGAGCACAGGGACAAGACATGATAATAAATGACAAACATGACAGTACCCCCCACTCACCGAGCGCCTCCTGGCGCACTCGAGGAGGAATCCTGGTGGCAACGGAGGAAATCATCGATGAGTGAACGGTCCAGCACGTCCCGAGACGGAACCCAACTCCTCTCCTCAGGACCGTAACCCTCCCAATCCACTAAGTATTGGAGACCCCGTCCCCGAGAACGCATGTCCATGATCTTATGTACCTTGTAAATAGGTGCGCTCTCGACAAGGACGGGAGGGGGAGGGAAGACGAACGGGGTGCGAAGAAAGGGCTTAACACAGGAGACATGGAAGACAGGATGGACGCGACGAAGATGTCGCGGAAGAAGCAGTCGCACAGCGACAGGATTGACGACCTGGGAGACACGGAACGGACCAATGAACCGCGGAGTCAACTTACGAGAAGCTGTCGTAAGAGGAAGGTTGCGAGTGGAAAGCCACACTCTCTGGCCGCAACAATACCTTGGACTCTTAATCCTGCGTTTATTGGCGGCTCTCACAGTCCTCCCCGCAGACAAAGGCAGACCGGTAATGAAGTCTAAGGCGATGTGAGACCATGGTCGAGAAGGAATGGGGAGCGGTCTGAGACGACCGGCAGGAGGAGAGTTACCCGACTTAGTCTGCGCGCAGTCCGAACAAGCAGCCACGAAACGGCGCGTGTCACGCTCCTGAGTCGGCCACCAAAAGCGCTGGCGAATAGACGCAAGAGTGCCTCGAACACCGGGATGACCAGCTAACTTGGCAGAGTGAGCCCACTGAAGAACAGCCAGACGAGTGGAAACAGGAACGAAAAGGAGGTTACTAGGACAAGCGCGCGGCGACGCAGTGTGCGTGAGTGCTTGCTTAACCTGTCTTTCAATTCCCCAGACTGTTAACCCGACAACACGCCCATAAGGAAAAATCCCCTCGGGATCAGTAGAAGCCACAGAAGAACTAAACAGACGGGATAAGGCATCAGGCTTGGTGTTCTTGCTACCCGGACGGTAAGAAATCACAAACTCGAAACGAGCGAAAAACAACGCCCAACGAGCTTGACGGGCATTAAGTCGTTTGGCAGAACGGATGTACTCAAGGTTCTTATGGTCTGTCCAAACGACAAAAGGAACGGTCGCCCCCTCCAACCACTGTCGCCATTCGCCTAGGGCTAAGCGGATGGCGAGCAGTTCACGGTTACCCACATCATAGTTGCGCTCAGATGGCGACAGGCGATGAGAAAAATAAGCGCAAGGATGAACCTTATCGTCAGACTGGAAGCGCTGGGATAGAATGGCTCCCACGCCTACCTCTGAAGCGTCAACCTCGACAATGAATTGTCTAGTGACGTCAGGAGTAACGAGGATAGGAGCGGACGTAAAACGTTCTTTTAGAAGATCAAAAGCTCCCTGGGCGGAACCGGACCACTTAAAACACGTCTTGACAGAAGTAAGAGCTGTGAGAGGGGCAGCAACTTGACCGAAATTACGAATGAAACGCCGATAGAAATTAGCGAAACCTAAAAAGCGCTGCAACTCGACACGTGACCTTGGAACGGGCCAATCACTGACAGCTTGGACCTTAGCGGAATCCATCTGAATGCCTTCAGCGGAAATAACGGAACCGAGAAAAGTAACGGAGGAGACATGAAAAGAGCACTTCTCAGCCTTTACGTAGAGACAATTCTCTAAAAGGCGCTGTAGAACACGTCGAACGTGCTGAACATGAATCTCGAGTGAGGAGGAAAAAATCAGGATATCGTCAAGATAGACAAAAACAAAGATGTTCAGCATGTCTCTCAGAACATCATTAACTAATGCCTGAAAAACAGCTGGCGCATTGGCGAGACCGAACGGCAGAACCCGGTACTCAAAATGCCCTAACGGAGTGTTAAACGCCGTTTTCCACTCGTCCCCCTCTCTGATGCGCACGAGATGGTAAGCGTTACGAAGGTCCAACTTAGTAAAGCACCTGGCTCCCTGCAGAATCTCGAAGGCTGATGACATAAGGGGAAGCGGATAACGATTCTTAACCGTTATGTCATTCAGCCCTCGATAATCCACGCAGGGGCGCAGAGTACCGTCCTTCTTCTTAACAAAAAGAACCCCGCCCCGGCCGGAGAGGAAGAAGGCACTATGGTACCGGTGTCAAGAGACACAGACAAATAATCCTCGAGAGCCTTACGTTCGGGAGCCGACAGAGAGTATAGTCTACCTCGAGGAGGAGTGGTCCCCGGAAGGAGATCAATACTACAATCATACGACCGGTGAGGAGGAAGGGAGTTGGCTCGGGACCGACTGAAGACCGTGCGCAGATCATGATATTCCTCCGGCACTCCTGTCAAATCGCCAGGTTCCTCCTGAGAAGTAGGGACAGAAGAAACGGGAGGGATGGCAGACATTAAACACTTCACATGACAAGAAACGTTCCAGGATAGGATAGAATTACTAGACCAATTAATAGAAGGATTATGACATACTAGCCAGGGATGACCCAAAACAACAGGTGTAAACGGTGAACGGAAAATCAAAAAGAAATAGTCTCACTGTGGTTACCAGATACTGTGAGAGTTAAAGGTAGTGTCTCAAATTTGATACTGGGAAGATGACTACCATCTAAGGCAAACATGGGCGTAGGCTTGTCTAACGGTCTGAAAGGAATGTTATGTTTCCGAACCCATGCTTCGTCCATGAAACAACCCTCAGCCCCAGAGTCAATCAAGGCACTGCATGTAGCACCCGAACCGGTCCAGCGTAGATGGACCGACATAGTAGTACAAGATCTAGATGAAGAGACCTGAGTAGTAGCGCTCACCAGTAGCCCTCCGCTTACTGATGGGCTCTGGCCTCTTACTGGACATGAATTAACAAAATGTCCAGCAACTCCGCAATAGAGGCACAGGCGGTTGGTGATCCTCCGTTCCCTCTCCTTAGTCGAGATGCGAATCCCTCCCAGCTGCATGGGCTCAGTCTCAAAGCCAGAGGAGGGAGATGGTTGCGATGCGGAGCAGGGAAACACCGTTGATGCGAGCTCTCTTCCACGAGCCCGGTGACGAAGATCTACCCGTCGTTCTATGCGGATGGCGAGAGCAATCAAAGAGTCCACATCTGAAGGAACCTCCCGGGAGAGAATCTCATCCTTAACCACTGCGTGGAGTCCCTCCAGAAAACGAGCGAGCAGCGCCGGCTCGTTCCACTCACTAGAGGCAGCAAGAGTGCGAAACTCAATAGAATAATCCGTTATGGACCGTTCACCTTGGCATAAGGAAGCCAGGGCCCTAGAAGCCTCCCTACCAAAAACTGAACGGTCAAAAACCCGAATCATCTCCTCTTTAAAGTTCTGGAACTTGTTAGAGCAATCAGCCCTTGCCTCCCAGATAGCTGTGCCCCATTCTCGAGCCCGGCCAGTAAGGAGTGAAATGACGTAAGCAACCCGAGCTCTCTCTCTAGAGTATGTGTTGGGTTGGAGAGAGAACACAATCTCACACTGCGTGAGAAAGGAGCGGCACTCAGTGGGCTGCCCGGAGTAGCAAGGTGGGTTATTAACCCTAGGTTCTGGAGGCTCGGCAGGCCAGGAAGTAACAGGTGGCACGAGACGTAGACTCTGGAACTGTCCAGAGAGGTCGGAAACCTGAGCGGCCAGGTTCTCCACGGCATGGCGAGCAGCAGACAATTCCTGCTCGTGTCTGCCGAGCATGGCTCCTTGGATCTTGACGGCAGTGTAACGAGCGTCTGAAGTCGCTGGGTCCATTCCTTGGTCGGTTCCTTCTGTCATGCAGGTGATAGAGGACCCAAAAGCGACTTAACAGAAACAGAGTTTATTCAAGTCCAAACAGGGAATAACAGAAATCCTCTAGTCTGTAGAGGGGAATAGCAAGAGAAGCGGCCACAGACTGCAGGTCGCTTCGGGTAGGCGCAGGCCGTAGTAGACAGAGACACCTGCTCACACGCAGCATCTGATGAAGGCAAAAAACACGACAGGACAGGGCGAAACACAATCACAGCATGGTGAATACTAAACAAGGAACCGACGGGACAGGAACGGAACACAAAGGAATAAATAGGGACTCTAATCAGGGGAAAGGATCGGGAACAGGTGTGGGAAGACTAAATGATGATTAGGGGAATAGGAACAGCTGGGAGCAGGAACGGAACGATAGAGAGAAGAGAGAGCGAGAGAGTGAGAGAGGGAGGGGGAGAGAGAGGGATAGAAGGAGGGAAAGAACCAAATAAGACCAGCAGAGGGAAACGAATAGAATGGGGAGCACAGGGACAAGACATGATAATAAATGACAAACATGACAAATTTAATTAAATATCAAGTAATGTCTATTCCTGGCTGTTGATGTAGAAATCAAACCATAAATGGACAAAAAATATATCACAACTCTTCTTGTGCTTGGCAATGTTTCCATGAGAATCTTAGTATCTATAACGGACAGAAATAGAAATGCAACATGCAACAATTTCAACAATTTTACTGAGTTACAGTTGATAGGAATCAATTAAAATAAATAAATTAGGACCTAGTCTATGGATTTTACATGACTGGGCAGGGGCGCAGCCATGAATGGGCCTGGCAGGGCATAGGCCCAAACACTTGGGAGCCAGGTCCACCCACTTGGGAGCCAGGTCCACCCACTGGGGAGCCAGGCCCAGCCAATCAGAATTTGTATTTGCCCACAAAGGGGCTTTATTACAGACAGAAATACTCATGAGCACCTCCCTCCCATCCACAGATGATCCAGCAAGTTAAAAAGGCGGATGTGGAAGCCCTGGGCTGGCGTGGTTACACGTGGTCTGCGATTGTGAGGTCAGTTGGATGTATTTCCAAATTCTCTAAAATGACATTGCAGGCAGCTTATGGTAGATAAATGAACATTCAATTATCTGGCAACAGCTCTGTTGGACATTCCTGCAGTCAGCATGCCAATTGCACACTCTCAACTTGAGACATCTGTGGCATTGTGTTATTTGACAAAATGGCACATTTTAGAGTGGCCTTTTATTGTCCCCAGCACAAGGTGCACCTGTGTAATGATCATTCTGTTTAATCAGCTTCTTGAGTTGTGGCACCTGTCAGGTAGATGGATTGTCTTGGCAAAGGAGAAATGTTCACTAACAGGGATGTAAACAAGTTTGTGCACAACATTTGAGAGAAATAAGCTTTTGTGCAAATGGAATATTTCTGAGATCTTTTATTTCAGCTCATTGAAAATGGGACGAACACTTTACATTTTGATCCAGTATTTATGTATTTGAGACTGACAAGTTGTCAGCCAAGGAGTGGGGGTGATGGTGGGTGATTTTTTTTCTTCAGGATATCTGTTTTGGGGAATATTTTACTTTAGTTACTTTGTTTCTGTTCAGCAAAGATTTACAAGAAGGCTACATGGTACAGTGCATCTCACATGGATCAATTTCTGGTTTACATTATCACAATGTGCATAAATGTTTCCAATGGGCCTCGTATAGACATTTATAATTTAGCAGACACTCTTATCCAGAGCGATTTACAATAGTGATCGCATACATGTCCATACTTTTGTTCCACTATACTGGTCCCCTGTGAGATTCGAACCCACAACCTTGGCATTGCGAGATGTCCACAATTCTATTTGGGTTCCAGTACATTATATAGATATTTTTTATATTTTTATACTTGCTTTTTTTGTGTTTCATGACATGAATGACCTAAAATAGGTTCACCGGTACAGTGTTCTGAACTTTGGCACACCTCATTATTCCCCCAGGCACAAATGTTAGCTGTGTATCACCCAAGTGGGTGCTACACATTGGTGGTGGATGAGGTGATTTTCCCTCTTGTAAAGCACTTCAAGCACCTAGGTGGAAAAGAGCTATCTAAATCCCAAAAGATAATGTTCCTTGTTGTTTATCTAGTCTAGTGCATCAAGGAGCATTATGTGTTTTGGAATGAACATAACTTTTAAAGTGGTTTTTCACTCTTTTCTAAAACAATATTACCAGTGAATCCCTTGAATCTGAAGGTATACTACCATATAAAGACAATACAGAAGTTTCTTTTCACATAAAAAGATACATGATTGAAATAAGGTATGACATTACCTAGGGAGGGCTAGGGCATTGTAAAAGTCTGTCTGGAATGGAAGCCAAGTCATGCGAATATTACCTGATAAAATAGACTAACTTATCCTTTAAAGGGGACAATTGACTACTAGGTAATCAGTGTTTCCTCTGGCAATGTACTTTATATCCATGGGAGTCTTGTCCTCAGATTTCCTTGTCCTCATCCTAGGTTAGTCTGAGACAAATACTAGTAGGCAGTGGTGGAAAAAGTACCCAATTGTCATACTTGAGTAAAAGTAAAGACACCTTAATATAAAATGACTCAGGTAAAAGTGTAAGTTACCCAGTAAAATACTACTTGAGTATATCAAATGTAAATGTAATCGCAAAAAAATACTTAAGCATCAAAAGTAAAAGTATAAATCATTTCAAATTCCTTTTAGTGAGTCTGCCAGATCAGAAGCAGTAGGGATGACCAGGGATGTTCTCTTGGTAAGTGTGTAAATTAGACAATTTTCCTGTCCTGCTAAGCATTCGAAATGTAGCGAGTCATTTTGAGTGTCAGGGAAAATGTATGATGTAAAAAGTACATTATTTTCTTTAGGAATGTAGAAGTAAAAGTAAAAAATATAAATAGTAAAGTAAAGTACAGATACCCCAAAAAAACTACTTAAGTCGTACTTTAAAGTATTTTTACCTAAGTACTTTACACCACTGCTAGTAGGCCAGGCAGGCATAGGTACTCCACAGTCTTCTGGGCTACCGACTTTAAGGCTAATCTGAAGATAGTGCTGGCTAAGGCTAAATCTGATGAGTGTAGAGAGTATAGGGATATTGTTATCCAAGTCGGCACCAACGATGTTAAGATGAAACATTCAGAGGTCACCAAGCGCAAGATAGCTTCAGCATTTTAATTATCTAGAAAGATGTGTCGGCATCAAGTAATTGTCTCTGCCCCCCTCCCAGTTAGAGGGAGTGATGAGCTCTACAGCAGAGTCTCTGGCCCCCTCCCAGTTAGGGGGAGTGATGAGCTCTACAGCAGAGTCTCTGGCCCCCTCCCAGTTAGAGGGAGTGATGAGCTCTACAGCAGAGTCTCTGGCCCCCTCCCAGTTAGAGGGAGTGATGAGCTCTACAGCAGAGTCTCTGGCCCCCTCCCAGTTAGGGGGAGTGGTGAGCTCTACAGCAGAGTCTCTGGCCCCCTCCCAGTTAGGGGGAGTGATGAGCTCTACAGCAGAGTCTCTGGCCCCCTCCCAGTTAGGGGGAGCTGGTTGAAAACTGTTTTATGCCCCTCCCGAAAGATAGAATTTGTAGATAATTGGCGCTCTTTCTGGGACTCACCCACAAACAGGACCAAGCCTGGCCTGCTGAGGAGTGACGGACTCCATCCTAGCTGGAGTGGTTCTCCCATCTTACTGTATCTACGAACATAGACAGGGCTCTAACTCCCCTAGCTCCACAATGAGATAGGGTGCAGGCCAGGCAGTAGGCTGTTAGCCAGCCTGCCAGCTGAGTGGAGTCTGTCACTAGCCCAGTCAGTGTAGTCAGCTCAGCTATCCCCATTGAGACTGTGTCTGTGCCTCGTTCTAGGTTGGGCAAATCTAAACATGGCTGTGTTCACCTTAGCAATCTAACTTGAAAAAAGACCTCCATTCCTATCATTATTGAAAGAGATTGTGATACCTCACATCTCTAAATAGGGCTACTTAATGTTAGATCCCTCACTTCAAAAGCAGTTATAGTCAATGAACTAATCACTGATCATAGTCTTGATGTGATTGGCCTGACTGAAACATGGCTTAAGTTTGATGAATTTACTGTGTTAAATGAGGCCTCGCCTGCTGGTTACACTAGTGACCATGTCCCCCGCGCATCCCGCAAAGGCGGAGGTGATCTTAACATTCATGATAGCAAATTTCAATTTACAAAAGATTTTGAGCTTCTTTTGAGCTTCTAGTCATGAAATCTATGCAGCCTGCTCAATCTCTTTTTATAGCTACTGAGTTCCCTGAATTCCTATCGGACCTTGTTGTCATGGCAGATAATATTCACATTTTTGGTGACTTTAATACTCACATGGAAATGTCCACAGACCTACTCCAAAAGGCTTTCTGAGCCATCATCGACTCAGGGGGTTTTGTCCAACATGCCTCCGGACCTACTCACTGCCACAGTCATACTCTGGACCTAGTTTTGTCCCATGGAATAAATGTTGTGGATCTTAATGTTTTTTCTCAGAATCATAGACTATCAGACCTCCATTTTATTACATTTGCAATCGCAACAAGTAATATGCTCAGACCCCAACCAAGGATCATCAAAAGCCATGCTATAAATTCTCGGACAACACAAAGATTCCTAGATGCCCTTCCAGACTCCCTCCACCTACCCAAGGATGTCAGAGTGCAAAAAATCAGTTAACCACCTAATTGAGGAACTCTATTTATCCTTGCGTAATACCTTAGTTGCAGTCGACACCCATAAAAACAAAAAACATTTGTCAGAAGAAACAAGCACCCTGGTATACAGAAAAAACCCGAGCTCTGAAGCAAGCTTCCAGAAAATTGGAACGGAAATGGTGCTACACCATGCTGGAAGTCTTCCTACAAGCTTGGAAGGACAGTACCGTGCAGTATCGAAGAGCCCTCACTGCTGCTCGATCATCCTATTTTTCCAAGTTAATTGAGGCAAATAAAAACAACCCAACATTTATTTTTGATACTTTCGTAAAGTTAACTAAAAAGCAGCATTCCCCAAGAGAGGATGGCTTTCACTTCAGCAGTGATAAATTCATAGACTTCTTTGACGAAAAGATCATGATCATTAGAAAGCAAATTACGGACTCCTCTTTAAATCTGCGTATGCCTCCAAAACTCAGTTGTCTTGAGTCTGCACAACACTACCAGGACCTAGGATCAAGTGAGACACTGAAGTTTTTTAATACTATATCTCTTCACACATTGATGAAAATAATCATGGCCTCTAAACCTGCAAGCTGCATACTGGTTTGTTGGATGGTTTGTCCTCTGCATAGATGGTTTGTCCTCTGACAAATCAACTATACATTTTGGCGTTCCTCAAGGTTCCGTTTTAGGACCACTATTGATTTCACTATATATTTTACCTCTTGGTGATGTCATTCAGAAACATAATGTTAACTTTCCTTGCTATGCAGACGAAAATGGATCAATGATGGCTAGAAGACCGGTGACGTCGAACGCCGAGCACCGCCCGAACAAGGAGAGGCAACGACTTTGGCAGAAGTCGTGACAGTACCCCCCCCCGACACCGGCCTCGGGGACGACCCGGAGGGCGAGGTGCAGGGCGATCCGGATGGAGACGGTGGAATTCTGATAACATGGAAGGATCTAACACGTCCTCCACCGGAACCCAGCATCTCTCCTCCGGCCCGTACCCCTCCCAGTCCACGAGGTACTGAAGGCCCCTCGCCCGACGTCTCGAATCCAAAATGGATCGAACAGAGTACGCCGGAACCCCCTCGATGTCTAGAGGAGGCGGAGGAACATCACGCACTTCAGCCTCCTGGAGCGGGCCAGCCACCATCGGCCTTAGGAGAGACACATGGAACGAGGGGTTAATACGGTAATTAGTGGGCAGTTGTAACCTATAACATACCTCGTTCACTCTCCTCAGGACTTTAAACGGCCCCACAAACCACGGACCCAGCTTCCGGCAGAGCAGGCGGAGGGGCAGGTTTCGGGTCGAGAGCCAGACACTGTCCCCTGGTGCGAACACTGGGGCCTCACTGCGGCGACGGTCTGCGCCAATTTTCTGGCGCCTTATGGCACACTGAAGGTGGACGTGGGCTGCCTCCCAGGTTTCCTCAGCATGCCGAAACCAATTGTCAACCGCAGGGGCCTCGGTCTGGCTCTGATGCCAAGGAGCCAGAACCGGCTGATACCCTAATACGCATTGAAAAGGAGTAAGGTTAGTGGAGGAGTGATGTAGCGAGTTCTGAGCCATCTCTGCCCAGGGCACGAACTTCGCCCACTCCCCCGGCCGATCCTGGCAATAAGACCGCAGAAACCTACCCACATCCTGGTTAACTCTCTCCACCTGCCCATTACTCTCGGGGTGAAAACCTGAGGTAAGACTAACCTAGATCCCCAGACGTTCCATGAACGCCTTCCAGACCCTTGATGTGAACTGGGGACCTCGATCAGACACTATATCCTCAGGCACCCCATAGTGCCGGAAAACGTGTGTAAATAGGGCCTCTGCAGTTTGTAAGGCCGTGGGGAGACCGGGCAAAGGGAGGAGACGACAGGACTTTGAAAACCAATCCACAACGACCAGGATCGTGGTGTAACCCTGTGAAGGTGGAAGATCAAATCAAATTTTATTTGTCACATACACATGGTTAGCAGATGTTAATGCGAGTGTAGCAAAATGCTTGTGCTTCTAGTTCCGACAATGCAGTAATAACCAACAAGTAATCTAACTAACAATTCCAAAACTACTGTCTTATACACAGTGTAACGGGATAAAGAATATGTACATAAGGATATATGAATGAGTGATGGTACAGAGCAGCATAGGCAAGATATCAGTAGATGGTATCGAGTACAGTATATACATATGAGATGAGTATGTAAACAAAGTGGCATAGTCGATGATATAGAGTACAGTATATACGTATACATATGAGATGAATAATGTAGGGTAAGTACATTATATAAGGTAGCATTGTTTAAAGTGGCTAGGGATATATTTACATCATTTCCCATCAATTCCCATTATTAAAGTGGCTGGAGTTGAGTCAGTGTCAGTGTGTTGGCAGCAGCCACTCAATGTTAGTGGTGGCTGTTTAACAGTCTGATGGCCTTGAGATAGAAGCTGTTTTTCAGTCTCTCGGTCCCAGCTTTGATGCACCTGTACTGACCTCGCCTTCTGGATGATAGCGGTGTGAACAGGCAGTGGCTCGGGTGGTTGATGTCCTTGATGATGTTTATGGACTTCCTGTAACATCGGGTGGTGTAGGTGTCCTGGAGGGCAAGTAGTTTGACCCGGTGATGCGTTGTGCAGACCTCACTACCCTCTGGAGAGCCTTACGGATGAGGGCGGAGCAGTTGCCGTACCAGGCGATGATACAGCCCGCCAGGATGCTCTCGATTGCGCATCTGTAGAAGTTTGTGAGTGCTTTTGGTGACAAGCCAAATTTCTTCAGCCTCCTGAGGTTGAAGAGGTGCTGCTGCGCCTTCTTCACGATGCTGTCTGTGTGAGTGGACCAATTCAGTTTGTCTGTGATGTGTATGCCGAGGAACTTAAAACTTGCTACCCTCTCCACTACTGTTCCATTGATGTGGATAGGGGGGTGTTCCCTCTGCTGTTTCCTGAAGTCCACAATCATCTCCTTAGTTTTGTTGACGTTGAGTGTGAGGTTATTTTCCTGACACCACACTCCGAGGGCCCTCACTTCCTCCCTGTAGGCCGTCTCGTCGTTGTTGGTAATCAAGCTGACCACTGTTGTGTCGTCCGCAAACTTGATGATTGAGTTGGAGGCATGCGTGGCCACGCAGTCGTGGGTGAACAGGGAGTACAGGAGAGGGCTCAAAACGCACCCTTGTGGGGCCCCAGTGTTGAGGATCAGCGGGGAGGAGATGTTGTTGCCTACCCTCACCACCTGGGGGCGGCCCGTCAGGAAGTCCAGTACCCAGTTGCACAGGGCGGGGTGGAGACCCAGGGTCTCGAGCTTGATGACGAGCTTGGAGGGTACTATGGTGTTGAATGCCGAGCTGTAGTCGATGAACAGCATTCTCACATAGGTATTCCTCTTGTCCAGATGGGGTAGGGCAGTGTGCAGTGTGGTTGAGATTGCATCGTCTGTGGACCTATTTGGGCGGTAAGCAAATTGGAGTGGGTCTAGGGTGTCAGGTAGGGTGGAGGTGTTATGGTCCTTGACTAGTCTCTCAAAGCACTTCATGATGACGGAAGTGAGTGCTACGGGGCGGTAGTCGTTTAGCTCAGTTACCTTAGCTTTCTTGGGAACAGGAACAATGGTGGCCCTCTTGAAGCATGTGGGAACAGCAGACTGGTATAGGGATTGATTGAATATGTCCGTAAACACACCGGCCAGCTGGTCTGCGCATGCTCTGAGGGCGCGGCTGGGGATGCCGTCTGGGCCTGCAGCCTTGCGAGGGTTAACACGTTTAAATGTCTTACTCACCTCGGCTGCAGTGAAGGAGAGACCGCATGTTTCCGTTGCAGGCGTGTCAGTGGCACTGTATTGTCCTCAAAGCGGGCAAAAAAGTTATTTAGTCTGCCTGGGAGCAAGACATCCTGGTCCGTGACTGGGCTGGATTTCTTCCTGTAGTCCGTGATTGACTGTAGACCCTGCCACATGCCTCTTGTGTCTGAGCCGTTGAATTGAGATTCTACTTTGTCTCTGTACTGACGCTTAGCTTGTTTGATAGCCTTGCGGAGGGAATAGCTGCACTGTTTGTATTCGGTCATGTTACCAGACACCTTGCCCTGATTAAAAGCAGTGGTTCGCGGTTTCAGTTTCACGCGAATGCTGCCATCAATCCACGGTTTCTGGTTAGGGAATGTTTTAATCGTTGCTATGAGAACGACATCAATGCACGTTCTAATGAACTCGCACACCGAATCAGCGTATTCGTCAATATTGTTATCTGACGCAATACGAAACATATCCCAGTCCACGTGATGGAAGCAGTCTTGGAGTGTGGAGTCAGCTTGGTCGGACCAGCGTTGGACAGACCTTAGCGTGGGAGCCTCTTGTTTTAGTTTCTGTCTGTAGGCAGGGATCAATAAAATGGAGTCGTGGTCAGCTTTTCCGAATGGGGGGCGGGGCAGGACCTTATATGCGTCGCGGAAGTTAGAGTAACAATGATCCAAGGTTTTTCCACCCCTGGTTGCGCAATCGATATGCTGATAACATTTAGGGAGTCTTGTTTTCAGATTAGCCTTGTTAAAATCCCCAGCTACAATGAATGCAGCCTCCGGATAAATAGTTTCCAGTTTGCAAAGAGTTAAATAAAGTTCGTTCAGAGCCATCGATGTGTCTGCTTGGGGGGGGATATATACGGCTGTGATTATAATCGAAGATAATTCTCTTGGTAGATAATGCGGTCTACATTTGATTGTGAGGAATTCTAAATCAGGTGAACAGAAGGATTTGAGTTCCTGTATGAGTACCTTGTCAGTCAAAAATTCCACTGACAGGTGCGACCACGGCCTTTGAGGACCGGGTAGAGGTTGTAGCTTACCTCTGGGCAGGTGTCTAGGAGCCTTGCACTGGGCACACACCGAGCAGGAAGAAACATAAATCCTCACGTCCTTAGCTAAAGTGGGCCACCAGTACCTCCCTTCAAGATAGCGCATCGTCCGACCTATCCCAGGATGACCAGAGGAGGGTGACGTGAGAGCCCAATAGATCAATTGGTCGAGGACAGCAGACGGAACGTACAGACGACCAGCTAGACACTCAGGGGGAGAGTGCTCTGCACGTGATGCCCGCTCAATGTCCGCGTCCAGCTCCCACACTACAGGCGCCACCAGACATGAAGCTGGGAGTATGGGAGTGGGATCCATGGATCGCTCCTTTGTGTCATACAGCTGAGACAATGCATCTGCCTTAACGTTCTGGGAGCCTGGTCTGTAAGAAAGAGTAAACACAAAACGAGTGAAAAACATGACCCACCTTGCCTGGCGAGGATTCAATCTCTTCGCCTGCCGGATGTACTCCAGATTGCGGTAGTCAGTCCAGATGAGAAAAGGGTGTTTGCCCCCTCAAGCCAATGCCTCCACACCTTCAAGGCTTCTATGACAGCTAACAGCTCTCGGTTCCCCACATCATAGTTTCGCTCCGCCGGGCTGAGCTTCTTCGAAAAGAAAGCACAGGGGCGAAGCTTCAGTGGCGTACCCGAACGCTGAGAGAGCACTGCTCCTATCCCAGCTTCGGATGCGTCCACCTCCACTATGAATGGCAAAGAGGGATCCGGATGAGCCAGCACAGGTACCGAGGTAAACAGAGTCTTCAGGTGCTCAAAAGCCCTATTCGCCTCAGCCGACCACTGCAAGAGCACCGGGCCCCCCTTTAGCAGTGAGGTAATGGGAGCTGCCACCTGACCAAAACCCAGGATAAACCTCCGGTAGTAATTGACAAACCCCAAAAAACGCTGCAACTCCTTTACCGCGGTTGGAGTCGGCCAATTACGCACGGCTGTAATGCGGTCGCTCTCCATCTCCACTCCTGAAGTGGAAATCCGATGCCCTAGGAAGGAGATGGATTGTTGGAAGAACAAGCATTTCTCAGCCTTGACATATAGATCATGCTCCAGCAGGCGACCAAGCACCCTGCGCACCAGTGGCACATGCTCGGCGCGAGTAGCAGAGTATATCAGAATATCATCGATATACACCACTACACCCTGCCCGTGCAGGTCCCTGAAGATCTCATCTACAAATGATTGGAAAACTGATGGAGCGTTCATCAACCCATATGGCATGACAAGGTACTCATAATGACCTGAGGTGGTGCTAAATGCCGTCTTCCACTCATCATCCTTCAGTAGCCAAATCGGCATATTCAGGGGGAATGCGCACGGTGGAGACCTGGTCTGGACTTTCCACCGTAGTAGCACCAACGGAAACCCCTAAACACCTACCTGTGCATTCTTGCGACCACCCCGTGAGAGCCCTCTGTGGCCAAGAAACAGTGGGGTTATGGCAAGCTAACCAGGGTAGGCCTAGCACCACAGAATACGCAGGAGAATCAATAAGGAAAAGACTAATCTTCTCCTTGTGACCCTCCTGCGTTATCATACACAAAGGTGCCGTTACCTCCCTGATAAGCCCTGACCCTAATGGTCGACTATCTAAGGTATGAATAGGGAAAAGCATATCCACAGGAACAATAGGGATCCCTAAACTATGAGCTAGACTTTTATTGATGAAATTCCCAGCCGCACCTGAATCTACTAGCGCCTTATACTGGGAATGCAGTGAAAAATCAGGAACAGAGACAAACATTAGTGCAGCAGAGGGCTCTGGGTGAGAATGGTGCCTACTCACCTGGGGTGATGCCAGAATTCCCTGCCTGCCTTCTCTATTCCCAGAGGAACCAACCCGGCACCCACCAGCAGTGTGCCCTCTGCGATCATGAATGGTGCTCCAGCGAGAACCCCCTCCGGTCTCCCTGCGCACCATCCCTCCCAATTCCATAGGTTCGGGAGAGAGGGTGCGGGAGGATGGAACAACCAGACCCCGATCTAGACGTCCACGAGTAGCCAGCATGTTGTCCAGCTTGATGGACATGTCCACCAGCTGGTCGAAGGTGAGGGTGGTGTCTCTACAGGCCAGCTCCCGACGGACGTCGCGTAGACTACAACGGTAATGGTCGATCAGGGCCCTGTCGCTCCATCCAGCGCCGGCAGCCAAGGTCCTAAACTCCAAAGCAAACTCCTGTGCACTCCTTGTCTCCTGCCTCAGATGATAGAGGAGCTGCTTTGCCTTCAGGTGGATGATCGAATACTATCCGGAATTGGCGGGTGAACTCCTCAAAATGGTCCAACGCCGCATCCTCCCTTCTACAGACAGCGCTGGCCCATTCCAGGGCTTTCCTGGTGAGGCATGAGACGAGGGCGTAACTCTTCTCACGGTCAGATGGTACTGGGGAGGCCGTGGCTAGATATAAGTTCAGCATTAGGAGGAAACCCTGGCAGCCGGCAGTATCTCCGTTGTATCCCGTGGGTAGGGAGAAATGGATCTTCAATTCCGAAGAGGACAAAATGTTCAAGGGAGATTCCGGTTGTGGTGGTGGTGGCGCTGGAGAAACTCCCTGTCTCTCCCAGCGATCCATATTCTGGACAATGCGATCCATGACGGAGCTTATACAGTCAAGCTCCTTCGCGCGTTCCTCCAGCTCCATGAGCATAGTGTCCTCTCCTGCTGACTTCATATTGTATGGTCAGAGATTCTGTCAGGCATATGTGTATAGGTGGCAGGGAAGTCAGGCGCAGGAGAGTCAAACGGAGTGTAAAATGGAGTCTTTTAATAAAGTCCGAGTAACATGCTCCATAACACTAAACAGGAAAAAGAACATAAACAAAATATGGGTACGAAGACCCGTCGCGCAACTATACAACAAACAACACTACACTGACAATAAACAATCTCTGACAAAGACATGAGGGGAAACAGAGGGTTAAATACACAACAGGTAATGAATGGGATTGAAAACAGGTGTGTGGGAAGACAAGACAAAACCAATGGAAAATGAAAAATGGATCAATGATGGTCATATTTTGTTCTATTGCTATTGTACCACTCATAATATAAATTCAACCAAATATGAAAAATAAAACCAGAACTCAACACTGGCTAGCCGCATGTATGGCTGTTCTAGATCTTGCCTTAGCAATTCCAATTCCAAGCGATTCCAAATCCCAATAGGATTAGTCTATACTCCAGTCACTGTTGGTTACCCTTAATCAAGGAACATTTTAATAAATGTCTACTTCATATTCATCATCTCCAACACCACTCCAACATCAACATGTGAAAATAGCGAATTCAAATTTCTCTTCAAGGGTAAGTATAGGTCTATCAAAAACATGGCTTTTCCTGAACCCTCTTTTCAGAGTGACACTGATTATTCTATATTCTACAATTCTTCCATCCACACCACAGTCCTTTATCATATGGGGATTGTTTCCACTTTCCAGCATTACCAGAACTTCCATTCAGCATAACTATATATTTCAGTCCAATATGTGTCACCTGGCCTCCATCTGCCCTGTGATAATAGGCCTGTATTACTAAATATGATTAATAAAAGCTATAACACTAATACAGTGCTAATGAGGAGTGTGTCTTATGGCAACGGCCTGGGTTCTCACACAAAGACTAACGTCATGACTCTATGACCCAGATCAATCAGGAAGAAACAGCCTGGGTTCTCACACAAAGACTAACGTAATGACTCTATGACCCAGATCAATCAGGAAGAAACAGCCTGGGTTCTCACACAAAGACTAACGTCATGACTCTATGACCCAGATCAATCAGGAAGAAACAGCCTGGGTCACATTTGGGAGGAAAAGTTATTATTTCTTAGTCACATCAGGAAGTAGGCGGAAGTGGAACCTCTTCACTCAGTGGTTAAAGATGTCAAAATTTGCCTCAAATTAACCAATGTCATCCTGTTACCATGGCAACTAATGATGTTATTAACACAGAACTTGGGCTTACAGCAGGCTTCCCATGTCTTGTCTCTGTCTTGGCTTGAATGGATCTCTGAAATCTCCAGATGAATAGGAGTGTTTCTGCTCTTGTTCTGCTCATACTGGAAAAGGGAGAAATACACACGGGCTGTTTCAGACACTTAAAAATAAAACATGTTGATAACAGAGTTGCCAAGAGATTATTGAACTGCAGGTAGCAGAGGGGTTGGAGAGCTCCAACACTTGGATGATGGCTGAAGGGGTCCACTAGGAAATTGATTCCCATAATTAAAAAAATCCCTGTTCACTCATAGCTGGGCCTTGCATGATGTTACTGTATTAGCATCAGGAAGCTGCCATAGAGTCAATGTGAACTTGTTAAGGTGTTCGGAGTGTAATGATCCACAGGAGACCATTGCATAATGGACATTACATGAGCCCTGCAATGGATGAGGAATTGCTCAGAACCCCCCCAAGTCTCTCATCATGTTGTGGAGAGCCTTGGAATCAAAGACCTTTCACTAGTAAAACGCATAGCGGGTCGTTGATAGCCCTTAGAGGTTGTGCAAGAAGATGATCGTCGAATGTGGCACTGTATCCCTGCTAGGGGCTGCATTATGTCATACCTTTGACCAAATACATTATGTATGAATGGCCATTATATGTCAAAACATCAACATTGTGAGGGCAGGAAAACAAAAGGCCTTCAACTAGCATTTAAACATGTTGTAAACGTACAGTCCTTTATAGCACTGGTTCTCAATCCTGGTCCTGGGGACCCAAAGGAGTGCACATTTTTATTTTTTGCCCTAGCACTACACACCTTATTCAAATCATCAAAGCCTTATAATGCGTTGATCATTTCAATCAGCTTTCTAGAGTTAGGGCAAAAACTAAAGTGTGCACTCCTTTGGGTTCCCAGCACCAAGTGTGGGAACCAGTCCTTTATGGGGCGATGCTTAGCCTACAACTTGGAAGTGGGGACATTTAAAAATATTTTTTTAAATCAAGTTCTCATTTACAACTGCGACATGACCTTGATGAGCTCTTCTATGCGGTGAAAATTATTATTTGGGTGAAAAATTATTCTTTACAAATGATTAATCTACATTCAGTGTCATTAATTGTAATGTTGTTATGCCAGTCTAAATGCAGATTATAATGTATGAAATACCTTGGGTCATACAGAAGAATACTCATGCCAAACATGATTTGACTTGTTTTTATTAGCATTTTAGGGGCATGAATCTGCTTCCATAGGTCCATAGGTTCAATGTACATGAAATGAGTCAACAAAGGTGTCTCAAACTGTTTTCCTAAACAGAGGACTAAAATGTGTTTGCTTAGAAGTGGCGATTAGTGAAATGGGGAGCAGACCCTTCTAGTTGGGGCAATCTGCCAATGCCCCATCTGTGCCCCAGCCCACTGAGGGCACTAAGGGCACAGTCTCAGGGCACCATGGAGGGGGAATGGCTCACACGCAGGGGCAGGAATGAGTAAACAAAGACAACATAAACATTCAGAGTGCCTGTCCCTAAAGAAACACCTTTTGTTTCTCACAGGGGTGTTGTTTTGAATATTTTACAGACACTCTTATCCAGAGCAACTTAACTTAACAAACATACAATACATTTCTGTACTTTTTTTGTATTGGCCCTCCATAGGAATTGAACCCACAACCTTGACATTGCAAGCACCATGCTTTACCAAATGAGCCACACAGGACTGATGGTGGCTTCTTGTACCAAACCAACCCAGTCTGTGACATATACAGTGCATTCGGAAAGTCTTCAGACCCCTTGACTTTTTCCAAAAAAAAATTCCATGACAGCCTTATTCTAAAATGGGTCAAATAGTTTTTCCCCCCTCATCACCCTACCCCATACCCCATAATGACAAAGCAAAAACAGTTTTTTGCATATTCATGATTGGTGGAGTGCTGCAAAGATCATTGTCCTCCTGCAAGGTTCTCCCATCTCCACAGAGGAACTCTGGAGCTCTGTCAGAGTGATCATTGAGTTCTTCCTGACCAAGGCCCTTCTCCCCCGACTACTCAGTTTGGCAGGGCGGCCAGTCCTAGGAAGAGTCTTGGTGGTTCCAAACTTCTTCCATTTAAGAATGATGGAGGCCACTGTTCTTGGGGACCTTCAATGCTGCAGAATTTCTTTGGTACCCTTCCCCAGATCTGTGCCTCAACATTCCAAATTCCTTCGACCTCGTGGCTTGGTTTTTGCTCTGACATGCACTGTCAACTGTGGGACCTTATATAGACAGGTGTGAACCTTTCCAAATCATGTCCAATCAATTGAATTTACCACAGGTGAAGTCCAATATAGTTGTAGAAACATCTCAAGGATGATCAATGGAAACAGGATGCACCGAGTCTGAATACTTATGTAAATAAGGTATTTCTGTTTTTTAATATTTATACATTTGCACAAAAAAACTGTTTTTGCTTTGTCATTATGGGGTATTGTTGAGGAAAAACTCAAATGTTTATTTACTTACCACAGGAGGTTGGTGGCACATTAATTGGGCAGGATGGGCTCGTGGGAATGACTGGAGTAGAATAAGTGGAATAGTATCAAATATAGCAAACACATGGTTTCCATGTGTTTGATGCCATTCCATTTGCTCCGTTCCATTTCAGCCATACTCCCCTCAGAAGCCTCCACTGTCATTTACTCTGATGTGGTTACCCTGATGAGTCCTTATTTAGAATTCTTTCTCTCAGAGATTTGTCCCAAATAGCACGATGTAGTGGACTACTTTTGACCAGGGCCCATATAGCTCTGGTGTACAGCCGTGGCCAAAAGTTTTGAGAATGACACAAATATTAATTTTCACAAAGTTTGCTGCTTCAGTTTGTATGATGGAAATTTGCATATACTCCAGAATGTTATGAAGAGTGATTAGATGAATTGCAATTAATTGCAAAGTCCCCCTTTGCCATGCAAATGAACTGAATCCAAAAAAACATTTCCACTGCATTTCAGCCCTGCCACAAAAGGACCAGCTGACATCATGTCAGTGATTCTCTTGTTAACACAGGTGTGAGTGTTGACGAGGACAAGGCTGGCGATCACTCTGTCATGCTGATTGGAAGCTTCAAAAGGAGGGTGGTGCTTGGAATCATTGTTCTTCCTCTGTCAACCATGGTTACCTGCAAGGAAACACGTCGTCATTGCTTTGCACAAAAGGGCTACACAGGCAAGGATATTGCTGCCAGTAAGATTGTACCTAAATCAACCATTTATCAGATCATCAAGAACTTCAAGGAGAGCGGTTCAATTGTTGTGAAGAAGTGCCATTTCGGACACAGACGCTGTTGTGACCTGGAGATAATTATAAAGTTTAAAACTAACCGACGTTGCTGTTAAAACAAATTGCTCCGATCAATCAACGTGTTCCATTTCTCTGAGGATAAATCTCAAGACTTTTAAGAGGGACAGGCACAATGAACTGTGTTGCACTGATCCTTATAATGAGAAGAGATTCAAGTATCCCCTGGTTGTGTACTGCAGTAAAGTAAGAAACACCTGTATTATTGGAAATGACCTATATCAATCATTGTATTTCCTATTTCCTTTGAAGACCAGTATCCATAGCCGCGGGAATCCTTTTTTTGCCCGTGCTACAGACGACTATTGCGGTCCGCTAATACAGGACTAGTACAGGCCCATTGCAACATTTTCATATTTGTTTCATTCAGATTTTTCAGGGGGTGTTGCAGCACCCTCAGCACCCCTACTTCTCACAGCTATGCCAGTATCGATGACCAGTAATCATGATTGACTTTTACCATCACTCGTTCATTGGTGCCATCATTCACGGTGTGTAATCGAATCAAATCAAAATATTGGTCACATACACATGGTTAGCAGATGTTAATGTGAGTGTAGCGAAATACTTGTGCATCTAGTTCCGACAATGCAGCAATATCTAACAAGTATTCTCACAAATTCACAACAACTACCTTATACACACAAATGGGTGAATAAGAATATGTACAGTGGGGCAAAAAAGTATTTAGTCAGCCACCAATTGTGCAAGTTCTCCCACTTAAAAAGATGAGAGAGGCCTGTAATTTTCATCATAGATACACTTCAACTATGATAGACAAAATGAGAGAAAAAAATCCAGAAAATCACATTGTAGAATTTTTTAATGAATTTATTTGCAAATTATGGTGGAAAATAAGTATTTGGTCACCTACAAACAAGCAAGATTTCTGGCTCTCACAAACATTTACTTTGACATTTACTTTCTTTGCTTTGGTTCTGTTCAGACCCTTTTCCCCAAATTTACCGTGTGAAGGAATAAATTCCCTGTAAACTGTAAATTCTCTGCCTTTTGTCATCCTTACTCGCACCTACAGTCCAAGTCATCTTTCACTCCACTGGGAGTTGAGTTGTAGCAGGGTGTTGCGTTCCCTCTTCCTAGAGGCGTTCGTAACAGTCGCAAATGGGTCTTCCAAATGGACAATGACCCCAAGCATACTTCCAAAGTTGTGGCAAAATGGCTTAAGGACAGCGAAGTCAAGGTATTGGAGTGGCCATCACAAAGCCCTGACCTCAAGCCTATAGAAAATATGTGGGCAGAACTGAAAAAGTGTGTGCAAGTGTAACCGGTGTAACTAGATCAGGTTGTTTTAATTAAGCAGAACCCACTCTCTGCATCCTGCATCTACATCCAAAAGAAAAGAAAACATTTGTAGAGCACATATGTTCCGCGAATCGTCGCCTCTTTCTACAACAGATGCACAATACAAGGGACTGGGATCATTCGAGGAGCTAGCCATCATTCACACATACCCTAATAACCTAGCTAGCTATTAACCACATGTTGAATTCAGAATTTTGATATCATCCTAAAAGGTACAATTACAAGTGCATCTTAACAATACCATCCACTTATGAGTAACCTTTAAATATACAAAATGATGCATGAACAAAACACTATGTGTATGACTTTGTGCTTAAAATAATGAAACTTTTCTGAAGACGACAGAAAAAGTGTGCCTACCTCTCATAGTGCATCAAAATGATTTGCACGCAGGGCAAAACGTAAGTACACACTCCCCTTCTCCCAGGATGCAGGCATGCATAATAACAAATCAACACGACATATTAATATATGAACCTGGTGAAATTCACACGGTACTTTAACAACTGTTACACGGGCAAGGAGGCCTACAAACCTGACTCAGTTACATCAGCTCTGTCAGGAGGAATGGGCCAAAATTCACCCAATTTATTGTGGGAAGCTTGTGGAAGGCTACCGATACATTTGACCCAAGGTAAACAATTTAAAGGCAATGGTACCAAATACTAATTGAGTGTATGTAAACTTCTGACCCACTGGGAATGTGATGAAAGAAATAAAAGCTTAAATAAATCATTCTCTCTACTAATTATTCTGAAATTTCACGTCCTTAAAATGAAGTGGGTATCCTACCTGACCTAAGACAGGGAACTTTTACTTGGATTAAATGTCAAGAATTGTGAAAAACTGTGTGTGTGTGTGTGTGTGTGTGTGTGTGTGTGTGTGTGTGTGTGTGTGTGTGTGTGTGTGTGTGTGTGTGTGTGTGTGTGTGTGTGTGTGTGTGTGTGTGTGTGTGTGTGTGTGTGTGTGTGTGTGTGTGTGTGTGTGTGTGTGTGTGAATGTAGTGAATGTGGGTGGGTTTTGTGTGGGTTTTTGTGTGTGTGGGTTTTGTGTGGGAGTGTCAATGTAGTGTGTGTTAGTGAGTCTGTAATGAGTGCGTGTAGGGTCAGTGCAGATTGAATGGTACATTTACTATTTAGCAGTCTGGCTATTTAACAGTCTTATGACTTGGGGGTAGAAGCTGTCTCGGAGCCTGTTGGTCGAGAGCCGACGCTTCGGTACCGTTTGCAAAATGGCTTGGGTGGTTGGGTGTCTTTAGCAATTCTTTGGGCCTTCCTCTGACACCGCCTGATATAGAGGTCATGGATGGCAGGGAGCTTGGCTCCAGTGATGTACTGGGCTGTCCGCATCACCCTCTGTAGTGCTTTGCGGTCAAAGGCAGTTCATTTGCCATTCCAAGCGGTGATGCTGCCAGACAAGATGCTTTCGATGGTGCAGCTGTAAAACTTTTTGAGGATCGATGGGCGGCAGGTAGCCTAGCGGTTAAGAGTGTTGGGTCAATAACCGAAAGGTTGCTGGTTTGAATGCCCGAGCCGACTAGCTGATAAATATGTTGTTGTGCCCTTGAGAAAGGCACTTAACCCTAATTGCTCATGTATGTCGATCTGGATAAGAGCGTCTATTAAATGACAAAAAAATATAAATGTCAAATCTTTTCCACCTCCTGAGGGGAAAAGGCCGCTGCAGAGCCCTCTTCGCGACTGTGCGGGTGTGTGGACCAAGTCCTTAGTGATGTAGACGCCAAGGAACTTGAAGCTGTGTATTTGTGACATGTCTGTAGACTTCACACATTGCATTCCATTTGAACATGCACAGACTGGGCAGTCTAGTTATCTACGGTATCCATTTTAGGACATCGTCAACTGAAGATGTCCTAAATGTAATGCCTTCATTTCATAGGAAATGAGGTCACTTGAATGACCAAACACATGAGCATGGTCCAAACCTTTGATGACATGGGCTGGATGATGCTCAATTACCTTTTATTGCAATTGATTGAAGCTTTTTAGAGAGAAAATGTTAGCATGGCACTTATTCCAGCAGATGTGCTTAAACACAGCTGAGGTGCGTTCTTGTCACGCAATGAACATTACAATTGTGTTACACACTAGAGAGAATGATGTCCCATTTGTTTATTTCACAGAAATGAACAGAGCTGAAGGAAAGCTTGCATGAAAAAAAATATATGTTGTTTTTATATTGTCGATAAGTGAAAGGTAGGCCTATACTTATATCATTTGCTTTCACCTATGTTTGAACATGTGACACGAGAACATTATGCAGCAGAACATTGCTCCCGTAGGACCTAGTCAAAGACAGGGTTTGATCTCCATGTGTGATGAATTCTTTACTGTGACAGTGACATAATTAACAGGGTGTAAATGGTTCTTGTTAAACTCACACTGGGCTTATGAAGCAACTGGGACTTGAAATATGTCCCAAATGGCACCCTATTCCCTAAATAGTGCACTACTTTTGACCAGAGCGCTATAGGCCCTGGTCAAAAGTAGTGAACTTTAAAGGGAATAGGGTGACATTTGGGAAGTCGCCTTGATCTTCACACAGAGCCACAGAGGAGCAGAGATGGAGACATGCTTTGCTTGCACTGAGACATTTTGATATGTCCTATGCACATCTTGAGGTTAAGAGGCAGACAGTGAAACAGCAGCAAACTTAACTTATCCCCATAATTAACATAGACGGGACTGCACTTCAAAGACACATGGGCGGCGTCCCAAATGGTACCCTATTTTATACTTTTAAAAGTAGTTCAGTATAAGGAATAGGGTGCCATTTGGGATACAACCATACTAATAGGCATTCCTAACCAGCAACAGGGATTACTACTGCTGTGTATAAGTTAAATCTGTACTCAATAATCAAACAGACAATAAATAATAATTACATTTCTTACTGCTTGTTAGCTGTTTGTTATTCTTCTCCTGCCCATCTCTGACAGGTCCAGATTTCAGACTTCTTAACATAAATGCTGTTCTATGTACATTCAATTATCAGATGAGGACCATTACATTGTTAGTTTCCATAAGAAATATATGAACAATGTAGTTAAGTAAAGAAGCACGTCTCTATATGTGATTGAAAGGAGGTAGGTCTCTCTTTAATCCAATGTCTGTGGATGTGATAGCAAGTTTTTTTTTAATATTTTTAAAAAAAGCAATGAATATCAGGATTTTAATATAGATGATTTGAAATCTGTTCGGACTTCTGAGTCTTTCCAGTTGAATTCATCCTATCAGAGACATCCTCACTGCATCCATCACACAGCTTAACTTTGAGTTAATCACTGTTCTCATGGCTAAAATGAACAACTTTTCTCAGTAGCAACAGTCCTTGTCTAATAACCCATGATATAAGTATACTGCCAATGGAATGTTTGCTAATGATCTCAGTGACCATTGTCCCATTGCCTGCATAAGAGATGCTCAGCGACTTAAATCCTGCCCACGCATTTTTACAAAGAGACATTTTGGAAATGTTAAAAAGCAACAGTTCATGTCTGATCTGGGGATGTGTGACTGGGAGATTGTGTCATCTATATCTGACTCTGATCATTCCATAAATTGTTTTACTTCTCTGTTTAACACTGTTGCAGATAAACATGCGCCGTATAAAAACTAAGAGTAAATAATCAAACCCTTGGTTCACACATGAATTGTCTGAAAAATTACTGTAAAGAAATTCAGCTTGGGCTAAATTTACTGATATTCCATCGGACTTGCAGTCCTTCAGACATTTCAGAAATAGAAAAGCAAAGTCAACATACTTCTTGAACCGTGTATCTGAGAATGATGGGAATCGAGTGATTTTCTAGAAAGTGATCAAATATCTGAAACAAAACTCTGATGGCGTCAAGTCTAGTTTACTGGATATTGCAGAATGTGTACCACAAGGGTCCATCTTGGGACCTGTTCTCTTTACTATTTATATAATTCATATTGGTCTATCTGTTAAAATGTTCATCTGTATGCAGAAGACACTGTTATCTTCTTAAATTGTTATATTTTTTTATTTAACTTGGCAAGTCAGTTAAGAACAAATTCTTATTTACAATGAAGGCCTAGCCTTGCCAAACCCAGATGACGCTGGGTCACTTGTGCGCCGCCCTATGAGACTCCCAATCCTGGCCAGATGTGATGTAGCCTCTATTCAAATCAGGTACTGCAGTGACGCCTCTTGCACTGAGATAAAGTGTCTTGGACCACTGCGCCACTCGGGACACCCTCTATGCCATTTCCCCAACTGTTGACCAGGCTATGTTAGAGATGCAATCTAACCTTGTTGCCTTATAGAAAGCACTTGTTGGTTGAAAATGTGTACTTAATGCAGCCAAGACTAAATATATGTTATTCTCTAATTCTCATAAATGTTTTTTAGATGGACTACATATTTATTCATTGAACAGTTCTCCCATCGATTGGGTTCCCGCCTATAAATATCTGGGCATTTGGATTGATTTGGATAGATCTTGCCTCTCAACTTTCCTGCCAGTTCATGACTATGGTGACTACGGTGACACCATCCAGTATCAAAAAGTTGTCTGGTTCTCATTAAAGTCCTGCAGATCACTTCATTATTCCCTTTTTGTTCACATAGCTCTACTACACAAGCTTCCACCTTACCTTACTTTGCCGTTAAAATGTAAAAACATGACATGCCAAGCCCTTTCACAAGGTTGGTTAACACGGGTCTCCACCGAACTAGATAAATCCGCTTTTAGTTTTAAAATACCTTATTGCCGGAACCAACTACAAAATACATGACAAATTAGATTTTTAATTTTTTCTTATTAAATTGCATATGCAGGACTCCGTTATGAAAGAGACCCTGGTCTCAATGGTGGCCTATCCTGCATCCTGCGCATGCCTTTCCTGCGCACTTGCATCCTGCTGGCCATTTTCTTGCCTTTCCAGTTATCGCACTTCTTCAGTAAATGTTGGTACTCAGACTTAAATACCTTATGGAGGTAGATTTAAAAATACTCTAGTCATAGGCTTTGAAAGTTGTCATATTCAATTGTTGAAATATGAAATATTGGAAGGTGAGAAAAGTGTACAATAGGGGTTAAACAGTAGTCCTATAAATCTACCCTAATAATCCTCACTAATCATGGATCTGTGATGACAATAGCCCAGTCATTGTAAACCATGTGCCAGGCTCCAGGTTTAAACTGCTACATATGCTCTGTGTTCCATTTGGATTCAAATAGGCTACATGTCCCTTGTAATATGTTAGCATAATATGATCCACTATTGAGAGTGGACTACTAAATAAACGTGACAGAGGAAATAACAGTAAACTAACGATGCAATGGAAGGATACAAAATGTAAGGAATCTAACGCTAAAGTCAGTGACAGTTATAAATGTATTTGGTTATAACTGATGGTGTCTACCAATAGTGGCTAATATTTAACACAATACACATTTTTGGGCATATAATTAAAGCGTTCTAGAAAAAATCAACTCGGTAGGTTTGGCGCTATTGTGTCATTTTCACATTTCTACAGAAGCCTATAACTTGGGTCTCCAAATTTCATCCCAAGTTATAAGGCTAGAATTTAATCAACTTCACTGTGAAAAAGGTGATACAATATATTGATATGCTTCAGTTTGTGTTGAAGTAAGAATGTTTATTACAGCAACAGGGGCAGGCAAACAACAGGTCAAGGCAGGCAGGGGTCGATAATCCAGAGTGGTGGGGCAAAGGTACAGGACGGCAGGCAGGCTCAGGGGCAGGCAGAGTGGTCAGGCATTCACCAATATATATATTCACCAATATATAGAGTCCAGACAGGCAAGGGTCAAAACCAGGAGGGCGAGAAAAGAGAGACTGGAGAAAAGCAGGAGCTAAAAAAAAAGCAGGTTGACTTGACATACAAGACAAACTGGTAACAGACAAACAGGGAACACAGGTATAAATACACAGGGGATAATGGGGAAGATGGGCGACACCTGGGGGGGGGGGTGGAGACAATCACAAGGACAGGTAAAACAAATCAGGGCGTGACACAATCCCCTTGTCCAAACGGCTTACTCATTTACTTAGCTCTTATCAATAGCTTTTATCAATTTTCAAATGACAGACCATATTCATTGTGACATCGCGTGTAAGGGTGGTGGAGTTATGAGGGAATAAATTGAAGGTCCGAATACGGTAGATCTGTAGACACCTCCGCCACACCTTCATTTATTTGATCTCCACTCCAACGAATAGCTGGTGAATAGCATGCTATTCTTATGCTTAAGTGCAATGTCAGAATACGCATAGAGAGAAAAGAGCATAAAAATGGAATTACGTTCCATTTACGCTTAACTCAGGTAGGAATTCACCCCAACCTGCATACTAAAATATTTTTTCGCCTGGTTGCCAATGGTAACAGAGTAGCTCAGCATATGTCTCCTACATTGATGACCAGTAATTGTTGCTATTTGTACTAACAGCTTCTTCTCAGTGACTCATCATGAACAAAATAGCTATTTATTTGACATACATAAGTGATTGTCATGCACTTATAACACGTATTCAATCATACTTTTCAACTCAAGAAAACTACCAACAAGACAATCATAGGTGAGCAACAGCTTAATATTTGCATATTTGGACATGTGTGGTAGGGGCACGGCATTTTCCCAGATATAGAAGAAATCTGTGTTTGGAGCATCACAAAAATACATGTTTTAGAGAACTGGTCATCATTTGTTAATTAATAAATGTGACTGTTTATTGCTTCGCTCCTAAAGAACATTGACATGCACTGAGTGTACAAAACATTAGGAACACCTTCCTAATATTGAGTTGCACACCCTTTTGCCCTTAGAACAGTCTAAATTTGTCCGGGCATGGACTCCATAAGGTGTCGAAAGCATTCCACAGAGATGCTGGTCCATGTTGACTCAATGCTTCCCACAGTTGGGTCAAGTTTTCTGGATGTCCTTTGGGTGGAGGACCATTCTTGATAAACACGGGAAACTGTTGAGCGTGAAAAACCCAGCAGCGCTACAGTGCTTGATACACTCAAACCGGTGCGCCCGGCACCTACTACCATACACCGTTCAAAGGCACTTAAATATTTTGTCTTGCCCATTTTCCCTCTGAACTGCACACATATACAGTCCATGTCTCAATTGTCTAAAGGCTTAAAAATCCATCTTTAATCTCTCCTCCCTTCATCTACATTGACACACATGCACAATATTTAAGTGCCTGTGAACGGGGTATGGTAGTAGGTGCCAGGCACACCAGTTTGAGAAGCATCGCTGGTGGAATGCTTTCTACACCTTGTAGAGTGTGGGCCCTGACTAAATGAGGCTGTTCTGAGGGAATATGTTCCTAATGTTTTGTACACTCGGTATACATTGCCCTATAAAGTTCTGGCTATAATACTTCTATTTGAAAAGTGGGATTGTTATTGACTTTTTCTCTCTTTCAAAGCAAAACTCACACACAATCCCTTCTTTGAGGAACATGATAAATGTAACCATGTAGTAATGGAACAATGATCTCATCGACCTAGTGAGACACTAGAGATGATCTCCGGGTGTAACGCCAGACAAGGGGCTGTATAAATATCATGCCTAACTAGAACGTCTTAATTGAAGCCCTCTCTCTTCTTGAATATTTGCATTCTGTTGTAATGTTGACTGAATGCTAAACGACTGAGCCTTACTAAGCATCTACTGTAAAACTGTGAGAAAATTTGACTGCTTAGCCATATAATTCTGTACTTTATTTGTCAACAAGAAGCATCTAGAGACTTTTTATTGTAGAGGAGAAATGTGCAGTCAGCCAGGAGATTGTTACGAGTCCTTTTCATTCATCCCACTGAGAACATGTGCCATAAAATGTCATATTTAAAACCAATTTTGGAGTCTTACTGTAAGCTTTTGGCGCTCCAACAGTGCATGAACAGTTATGTCATCATCATCATATGTGGAGACCGTGAATACATGAGGTATTTAAACTACGATGACGGCATGCCTGTTTATATATAATCACAATGACCCTGAGAGGGACTATTAAAGTAAACACATAAAGGTTAAGAATAGTTTCTCTCAGATTCTCTTTTCCAAGTATACATTATCTAGCATGTGTACCCTGAATACGCTAAAACATCCCCTCGTCCATAAACAGTGTTTAAAGCTTAATTGAGACTTAACTTTGATCTAGACTTGTTCATGGTGTATAATCAATACAACGACACAGTATATCATAATTTACCATCTTGACTTACTCTGCCATTTTACCATGTAATTTAGTATTCTCCCATACTATGATGGTCTAAAGACCAGTTGGATGGCACTGCACGGTGTATTGCTGTGTAAACATATGATTTACTGTATGGGGTAATTGCACAATTGACATACATTTTCACTTGACTTTCTCTGGAAAACAACTATGGCTGCATGTTTTGAATATCACATCTTAAACCCTCATATTTGCTCTCTCTCTCTCTCTCTCTCTCTCTCTCTCTCTCTCTCTCTCTCTCTCTCTCTCTCTCTCTCTCTCTCTTTATGTGATGATGTCATCTGTGTATGGATTCTGTCAGCAATTCCAATTGAACTGAGGTGACACCATGTCATTTGGAGAAAGAGCCAATGCTCCAGAACCAAGTTGAGTTATTCTGTTACTTTGAACTCCAGGTGCTCATCCGCTCTCTGATTCTGCATGAGGACTCCTCTATTGAAATGGGAGCAAACAGAGGAGAAGGAAACCTCGTCATAACAGGTATATGATCATCTCTTTGCTATCAGGAAATGGAGTTGCTGCTCAAGGAACACCTCATGTTGTGCAGACGAGCCCCTCTGCCAGACTCACATCTCCTAGCTGCTGCTGCCTCTTTCCATGAGGTCATTCTTGGCCAGGGAAATTCTGTGAGTTTATAGTTCTGCTAAGTGCCTCCAAAAGCCAGACAGAAGATGAGTTTTTATTCCACTTCACAGTAACGTATAAACAATGGTCTGCACCATGTTGAAAGCTGCTCTCCTTTGACTCTTTATGGTTTGTCCCAAAATGTTAGCTTCTTTGCTAAAAGAAGTTCAAATCGTATGGATACAATATTGTTTTTCACACATGACCAGGTGAAGGAAGATAACGCAATGCTTTTGTTCATTCCTCCGTCCACACACTCGGGCCATGTGATACGAAAGTATTCATCACTTTGAAACGGATTCATCTGCTCGAGCCCTGTGTATGCACCACTAAAGTGCCCAAGTGCCATTAATCAGAGAAGTCCACACTGACAAATGAGGCTTCACATTAAAGTGTTTGATTATATTCTGCAGATGTGAGAGGTATGTGCGCCAACTCAAATGTGAGCCCCAGTTGCAGACCCCACAGTCCACCAGACACTGGACTGCATCCCAAAAGCACCATATTCCCTATATAGTGCACTACTTTCCACCAGAGCCATATGGGCCCTGTTTAAAGGTAATGCACCAGAAAGGAAATAGGGTGCCATTTGGGATGCATACAGTGCACCAGGAATGGTTTGCAAATGTGCAAAAGCCTGCTCTTTCATCTGGCCTGGCGTCTATGAGACAACGTGCTGCGCTCAGCCAGTGCACCTGTGCCAATAGTATCGGCTCTGACCCCAAGAGGTGAGTCACCCCTGGCTTTGAGAGGTGGACTACTTTTTATAGGAAGTAATCTTATGCCTCTATAACATAACATGCATCAAAACACGACAATGATGACACCTTCTTTTCCAATCATGTAGAATTTACAGTGTAATGACAGAACGGCCATCATTCACAACTACTTCAGGGATCAAGGATACTGATACTGTTTAAACTATTTGGATTTGACGTCCAGTCGTCCCTCTGATTAACTTTTTGTTGGGCGGGTTCAAGAAGAGTTCACATGATATTGGTGTTATACTCAGAGAAAATGGCGACTTGAGACTATTTCTGCTGGAAATCTGTTTTTAATTTTACCACCATCAAAGAGCAGCATCTTAATCTCCATGCCTCTCTAGGGAAAATCATGGATTCACTTCAAAGGCTCATTATTGATAAGAGTGGTACGCTGAGGAGCAAGGACATTCCTCCTCCCTCCCTGCTCATCCCTTTTCAATTAAATACCAGAACTGTGCTGATGAAAAACGCCAGATCTGCATATAGACGTAGTGAACTTCCTTAAATCTGTTTTTTAGTTTAAAAAAAATGGTTCCATCTGTTTGAACTGAATCTAATTCAATGTCATTTATTTGGGTAAAAGACATACAACAAAATGTACAATGTAGATCCAGAGGATAGCGCTTAAAATAATTAATGAAAACACTTGGTCCTCAATGGGAAAACAATAACACATAGGACTAATGGATTTGTACACCTCTGTGTATTCTCTCAAATCTGAACTCTTCATTGTCAGCTCTCATCCATGTTGCCTAACCATCAGATATACAGTTGAAGTTGGAAGTTTACATACACCTTAGCCAAATACATTTAAACTCAGTTTTCACAATTCCTGACATTTAATCCTAGTAAAAATTCCCTGTCTTAGGTCAGTTAGGATCACCACTTTATTTTAAGAATGTGAAATGTCAGAATAATAGTACAGAGAATGATTTAATCAGCTTTTATTACTTTCGTCACATTCCAAGTGGGTCAGAAGTTGCATACACTCAATTAGTATTTGGTAGCATTGTCTTTAAATTGTTTAACCTGGGTCAAACAAGATCTCACAATAAGTTGGGTGAATTTTGGCCCATTCCTCCTGACAGAGCTGGTGTAACTCAGGTTTGTAGGCCTCCTTGCCCACACAGGCTTTTTCAGTTCTGCCCTCACATTTTCTATGGGATTGAGGTCAGGGCTTTGTCACTCCAATACCTTGACTTTCTTGTCCTTAAGCCATTTTGCCACAACTTTGGAAGTATGCTTGCGGTCATTGTCCATTTGGAGGACCCATTTGCGACCAAGCTTTAACTTCCCGCCTGATGTCTTGAGATGTTGGTTCAATATATCAACATAATTTTCCTGCCTCGTGATGCCATCTATTTTGTGAAGTGCACCAGTCCCTCCTGCAGCATGATGCTGCCACTGTAACAGTATAGCTTCCATCCCTCTCCTCACCCCTACCTGGGCTCGAACCAGGGACCCTCTGCACACATCAACAACAGTCACCCACGAAGCATCGTTACCCATCGTTCCACAAAAGCAGCGGCCCTTGCAGAGCAAGGGGAACAACTACTTCAAGGTCTCTGAGCGAGTGACGTCACCGACTGAAACGCTATTAGCGTGCACCACCGCTAAATAGCTAGCCATTTCACATTGGTTACACCACCCCCGTGCTTCACTGTTGGGATGGTGTTCTCCGGCTTGCAAGCCCTCCCCCTTTTTCCTTCAAACATAACAATTGTCATTATGGCCAAACAGTTTTATTTTTGTTTCATCAGACCAGTGGACATTTCTCCGAAAAGTACGATCTTTGTCCCCATGTGCAGTTGCAAACCGTAGTCTGTCTTTTTTATGGCAGTTTTGGAACAGTGGCTTCTTTCTTGATTTGATTGTTGTGAATGTGTTAAATCATACCCCTGAAAAACAATCCATTTCCAAATCCTATATTAAGCTGCAGTGAAATAATCATTGACACGAGAGCACATTTTCAGTAGTTTTATTGAAAAATGCCTCTTCTGTTTCAGAAATAAATAAGAAAATAAGGCTGTGGAATTCACAATGTGCAGTTAAAACATGAATACCATATTCATAGTCTTGCACACAAATTCCAACTGCATTCGATATTAATAAAACAACAATGATAACAACTATATTCTGATTAAAAAACATACTAAATATACACCACAGACATGCAACCTTTGGTAAAATCAGCTGTGATTTGATATAAGAAAACTGATAAACATTTAGTCTAAAGATACAAAATGGAAGCCATGTTAAACTGCAGTACTGAAGATGAAAACTTTAGGTAGATGGTGAACAGACGGCCATCTTTCAAGTGAAAAACAGAGCAAAAGTATAAAATAGGAATAAAACATAATTTGATAATCAGACATTTTGAATGAACCGTGATTGGAAAGAGAAGTGTTTTTCATTGGATGCCCAACGCTGTGTGAACAAACATTTGCATTGTCCAACACTGCAATTCGATGAACACTTAATGCAGATATGTTACAAGCAAAAGATACAATAGGAAAAAACAGCAAGCTCACAGATTGTCATGGGAAAAAGTATAGGATTTTGTTTTTGTTTCTGAATTCACATATGATTTAAGGTCCTTCCAAAAATAGATGAGGTATCAAACCTCTTTTTAGTGAAATGTGCATAGCCCTTAATGACACCATATGTGAACAAAACAACAACAAACACAAGAAGAACAAAAAAGAACCTATTTTATGACGCTATCCTTTTGGATTCCTTTCTTGATAGTGACCTCTCTCAACGCTCGTTTTGTGAGTCATCTTCTTCTTCAGGTGTTGGGACTACGTAGGTTTCAGGCTCAGGTGAATATGGCTCTGGTTGGAAATAGTGTTTTATGCCGATTGAACATGAGTGTAATTTGCAGAGTATGTCTCAACATGCACAAACTGTTGTGTTACAGTGTGTTTTATTTTCAGGCTTGGACATGCAGTATACTGGTGAAATGACACAATTGAGTGGGTGTGGCCATATACAGATAGGTTGTGATTTTGAAGGGCACTGATAGAAAGGGTTTGTAAACAATTCAGTGCATTTTCTAAATCTGTGTGATGTTAGCATTTCCATGTTAGTCCAGCTTGAGTGGTTGTGGGTGGGTTCAGTCATTTAACAGAATCATCATTGCCATTTTCTGCAGCTCATTCATTTACAAAATATCAAAAATCAAGTCATTCTAGCACCAGCCTAATCATACATTTTGTGATGTTATTCCTCATAACATAACAGAGGTAACCAGCTGGTAGTGGTAGAATATCCATTAATACTACAGCAAAATAAAGAAATGAGAACCAGATAAATACGTAGAGAGAAACACTACCTCCAGGGGAACATGGTACAATATGAGCCTGAGCAGTCGGTGTGTGTGTAGGCTACAGAAACATCACTTGTGGGGACGTGGTACAATATGAGCATGAGCAGTCGGTGTGTGTGTGTAGGCTACAGAAACATCACCCGTGGGGACGTGGTACAATATGAGCCTGAGCAGTCGGTATGTGTGTGTGTGTGTATGTGTGTGTGTAGGCTACAGAAACATCACCCGTGGGGATTTGGTACAATATGAGCCTGAGCAGTCGGTGTGTGTGTGTAGGCTACAGAAACATCACCTGTGGGGACTTGGTACAATATGAGCCTGAGCAGTCGGTGTGTGTGTGTGTGTGTGTAGGCTACAAAAACATCACCCGTGGGGACGTGGTACAATATGAGCCTGAGCAGTCGGTGTGTGTGTGTAGGCTACAGAAACATCACCCGTGGGGACGTGGTACAATATGAGCCTGAGCAGTCGGTGTGTGTGTGTAGGCTACAGAAACATCACCCGTGGGGACGTGGTACAATATGAGCCTGAGCAGTCGGTGTGTGTGTGTGTGTGTGTGTGTGTGTGTGTGTGTGTGTGTGTGTGTGTGTGTGTGTGTGTGTGTGTGTGTGTGTGTGTGTGTGTGTGTGTGTGTGTGTGTGTGTGTGTGTGTGTGTGTGTGTGTGTGTGTGTGTGTGTGTGTGTGTGTGTGTGTGTGTGTGTGTGTGTGTGTGTGTGTGTGTGTAGGCTACAGAAACATCACCCGTGGGGACGTGGTACAATATGAGCCTGAGCAGTCAGTGTGTGTGTGTGTGTGTGTGTAGGCTACAGAAACATCACCCGTGGGGACGTGGTACAATATGAGCCTGAGCAGTCGGTGTGTGTGTGTGTGTGTAGGCTACAGAAACATCACCCGTGGGGACGTGGTAGAAAAAGAGGCATTCATGTTGGCATTCAGCAAGCAGCAGGTTACAAGGCAAAAGTGTAACTACAGGTGTTAAAACTACATTTTGTGGATGTGATTCAAACATCATTTAGTTTATTTACAGATAACACCTCAAGAGTAACAATATTAATATTGTTGAAGTTGTTGATTCTCTCTGTTACAAAATACAACCTGGTTAGTGTTTTTGTTTGTTTTTGTGTTTGTTTGTTTGTTTGTGTATGGTCCTCCACCCGATAGGTTTCTCTGTTCGTTCTTTGGCTTCAAGATGCAAACAGACCACTACGTTGTTGCCATCACCGATGCTTGTTTGTTCTAGTTGCTCTACAATGTTGTTAGTACCAGTCCACGTTGTTGTTCTTGTCTTTCTCAACATAGTTTGTTAATGTTATCCTTTGGTGGTTATCCTCAAACAGCTCTAGAGCGCGTGAGCAAGTATCTCAGTAAGAGGAATTTTTTCAGGAATTCAAAGTGAAAGCAGCACAGGCGATTTAGAAAGTTTACTATGGTGAACCTGAAATAAGGTCAAACAGGGTGTTAGTCTTCAGTTGGTATGGGAATATTTACTTTCTCTCCTAATGTTAACAAATCAATTATCACAATTTATATATAGTTGTTTCTGGAATATATCCATTTGTCATCAGTCTGTACTGTACTTATATTTTGTAGCAACTATGTAGTAACTATGTAGTAACTATGAAGCAACTATGTAGTAACTATGAAGCAACTATGAAGCAACTATGTAGTAACTATGTAGTAACTATGAAGTAACTATGTAGTAACTATGTAGTAACTATGAAGCAACTATGTAGTAACTATGTAGTAACTATGAAGCAACTATGAAACAACTATGTAGTAACTATGAAGCAACTATGAAGCAACTATGTAGTAACTATGAAGCAACTATGAAGCAACTATGTAGTAACTATGTAGTAACTTCTCATGCTTGTAACTCATGTTTCATGCTGCGGCTTCATGCAATCATTGAGGATGTCATGCCATCTACCTTTCCAGTTTACATACCTCGGTATCCTTGTCCATTGTAAGGAATGCCGACACACTGGGAAGAGTCACAGTAGCCAGGAGTGCCAGGTTGGCCCCTAATACCTGCGAACCCTTGGCGCCCAGGAGGACCGCGGGGCCCGGTGGAGCCTGCGGGGCCTGGAGGGCCGGTCCGTGTCTCGCCTGCTGGGCCTGAAAGAATGAAAATCACAACCAACCAATCAGAACCCATCTGAGTGTCGTCACCCTGTGACATCAGTGGGAACTATAAGAGTAGTAACTGTTCTACCACAACAGCTTGGAACATTCAATTTAAAAAAGGACAAACTGAAGCTGAAGGAAAAACCTGGATTTCTTCGTTGAACCTTTTTCCTTCCTCTGTTTCGTCTAGACGTTTATAAAAGCATAAGCTTGGAATTTTCACCTTAACTCCTTCAGCCTTTCATTCATGCTCCTCCAAGTCCTTTAAACATGTGTTGTGAATGAGGCCACAAGAAGACCTCAGCATGTCCATCTGATTAGCCCATGAACAATCACTCACCATCAGCTAGCTTCCCCAGTAATCTGGGAAATTCCTTTCCCCCCGATTCAAGACCACTTTCCACAAGTCTTGACCTTGTAGACCTTAAGTAAATTGCATGTTTTTTCTCCAAGCTCCTCTTGTTGAAGACCAGGCTTCTGGAAGCCCAGTGCTTTATAGTTAAACGTGCTGTATGGAAGTGGAAGACTGGATGGCTGTATTAGCTACACCTGTATTGTTACTCTACAGCCCCTGGCAGGATGAGCTCATGTTATTGTTGGATATCATGGTAGGCAGTTTGTCTGGAATCTAATGATTCTGCATTAACAGGGTTAAACCAAAGGGAATCCTTGGTTTCAGTACACAAACGGTGACCTCTGTCAGCACACTGGGCCTATCAGTAACAGTGTGTAATGACTGTGGTACTGCTCAAGCCATTTGAACGGATTCTGAAATCAACTCAGGTGACTATCTCCAGACAGTTTGATGTCACACACATAAACCTCTCTCACTCTTTTGGTTTTCACATTTGCAACTGTAACTGCTTCCCCATTGCTTTCACTCTGAACGGGCAGTTTTCGAAACCATGAGGTGTCATAGAGTTCGGATGGGTCCTATCTTCAGGTGCGGTAATTAGGCAGTTTTCGAACCATGAGGTGTCATAGAGTTCAGATGGGTCCCATCTTCAGGTGCGGTAATTAGGCAGTTTTCGAACCATGAGGTGTCATAGAGTTCGGATGGGTCCTATCTTCAGGTGCGGTAATTAATGTTTACCCCAGTGTGAACAGAGAATTTATTTCAACATCTGTGCATACGAGCACCTCACACACAAAGGCAACATAAATCCTCCAGAATGCAGAGCGTTTAACTGGGAAAACACTGGACAGCAGCGTTGATAATTTATTAAGCACAGCTGGCCCAGCACAGCTTCAGGCAACACCTCTGAGCTGATCTGTAGCCTGTAGTTACTGCAAGGCACACTTTAACTGGGAGGAATGGTTCAATTCACAGTGACACACACAGCTTACAATGAGAGATGTGGTGAGAAATGACTCCCATTACTGTAGCTAAAGTAAAGTAATGATTGATTTCCCCAGATTCAAACAAAAGAATATGATGCCATGAAAATCACGTGTAGAGATGAAGTTTGCTGAATGAGCACCCTCATGGAAGGAGATGGGTGTTGCTATTAAGACTCAGATACGATGCTATACAGGACAAAGGAGGAATGGATAGTTGTGGACCTGGAGCGGAAATGTTGTGAAACTAACCAGGTGGTCCTCTTTGTCCTCGCTGTCCGACTCCTGGTGTTCCTTGATCACCTTTCTCTCCTGCCGGGCCTGAGAAACAAACAACCAGAATCACTGACAGCAGACAAAGACAAGGACACACTCAAAGAGAAAAGCCTAATGAAACCATTATGACCACACAGGAAGTTAAATATTAATAAAGCTTGCAGGGGGGAAAATAGATGGACATTTCCCAAGCCACTGAAAACAGTCTGAGACAGGCCTACGGAAAGACACACAGAAATACAGACAGAACTACTGAGACGAATGGAATATGTTGTGAAGATGAGACTTTGGAAAAGTCCCTGAAGGCTTCATTCCATTGCTAAGACAGTAGTAAGACAAAATGTCTCGTCTATGGAAGAATGTCCAGTCTTTGTTCCAACTGTGATATGATTGATTATCTTCTGATTCCACACAGCAAGACACTCTAGTTAGGCCTACTGATATTGAACAGCTCGGTCAGCGGTGGAGGGCTGTGTGTCTGCTGGTTTTGTTTTTTTCCTTTGATATTTCCTTAGTTATTTCCCTTCAATGTGTGTCCACTTAAGACCTAGACAACCAGGTGAGGAGTTCCTAACTACAAGGGAGGAGCAAAAACCAGGAGGCACACAGCCTTCCAGGAATTGAGTTTGACCCTCCTGAGCTAGACCTCTTGACAAAGAAAATGTCAACATATAGACCTATTGACAAACAGCTTTATTAGTCAAGATAGAGGCCTATTGACAAACAGCTTTATTAGTCAAGATAGAGGCCTATTGACAAACAGCTTTATTAGTCAACATAGAGGCCTATTGACAAACAGCTTTATTAGTCAAGATAGAGGCCTATTGACAAACAGCTTTATTAGTCAAGATAGAGGCCTATTGACAAACAGCTTTATTAGTCAAGATAGAGGCCTATTGACAAACAGCTTTATTAGTCAAGATAGAGGCCTATTGACAAACAGCTTTATTAGTCAAGATAGAGGCCTATTGACAAACAGCTTTATTAGTCAAGATAGAGGCCTATTGACAAACAGCTTTATTAGTCAACATATAGACCTATTGACAAACAGCTTTATTAGTCAACATAGAGGCCTATTGACAAACAGCTTTATTAGTCAACATATAGACCTATTGACAAACAGCTTTATTAGTCAACATAGAGGAATTTTTGGGCTCCTGACAGCAATGGGCATGCGGGACAATGTACCTCTCTCTCCTTGCGGGCCAGGTTGTCCAGGACTTCCTGGGAATCCGTTCCTGCCTGTCTGTCCGGGCTCTCCACGGGGACCCTGGTTACCGCTGGGCCCTGGGGATCCGGGGGGACCTGGGTTGTTGCTGCTACGGTAACCGCTGGGAATCTGGTTCAGCATTGAATTGACTCGACTCATTTGTCCTAAAAGTCGACATTGAAAAGGTAACAGACATTTAATGAAATGCAGACTCTGTTAGGATTTGATTTCAGACATTTAATGAAATGCAGACTCTGTTACGACTTTGATTTCACTGTAGTGGCAGAACTCCTTCTGAATGTAGTGCTACAAAAAGTCCCACTCACCGCTAACTATCTGCTCGCACACTTGTCTGGCTATGGATCGCATCATGTTCTGAGGAGCAAAGTCACCCTAGAAGCAAACAAGGAGGAAGGCTTGGTGATGAATATACATGACTTACTGAGATTAACTGAGGTTATAAACTTGAAGATAGACCCTTGGGGATGTTACTCACTCTCTCTCCTCTGTCCCCTTTCATACCATTGGCTCCCTGAATTAACAGAAGAATACAAGGCTTTTACATTTCACTGTATGATGCAATAACTTTTCCTTTCTGTGGTTCGCATAACATGGAGAGCTGGATTATGAAATTTGGTATAATTTGATATATGCTTACCGAAACACCTCTGTCACCAGACTTTCCTGGTTTTCCTGAAGCACCAGGCATTCCAGGAGATCCGGGAGGTCCCTGAACAGTGACAAGCACAAAATCACCAATCTGATACATGTATTACACCATGCACTTTAAGGGAACACAATGGAACGTTAAAAAAAGTATGTACTGTGTGTATGTTTTAAAAATGTTTTTACTGGCAGATAAAATCAATCAATCAGTCAATACAGTAACAAACAAAGGAACCAATCAGATATGGTGACACAAACAAAGGAAACCAATCAGATTACATTCAAGAGACTTATGGTCTGTCTTTACTATAGTTTCAGAGAGTATGAGCTTGACAGTGACATGATATACAGTACATAGATTCCTTTCTTTCTCTGACTGCATTTTGTCTGAACATACCATTGGTCCTGTTGGGCCTCTGGATCCGGCCTGCCCCTCCTTTCCTTGGGGTCCCTGCATTTGCAACACACAGACAATAGAGTTAAACAAGTTATTGAGATGACAGGATCAAGCATATTAAACCCTAGGCCTAGACATTGTGTGATTATTAGACAATGGCCTATAGACTCACCCTAGGTCCAGCAGGTCCAATTGGGCCGATGGTCCCAGCTACCCCAGGTGGACCCTGGGGGAAAAAGACAGAAACATAACCCACTTCAGAGCTGGATATGTTTTCCCCCTCACAGCCCACATTAACACAGGTCACGTTCCTTTGACCAACCAACTCAAACCAGTTTGTTTCACCACCAGTTTTCCGTGTGTCAGACAGTAAATCTCCCTTTTATTTCTCGTTTGCTCAAAAACCCTGCTCACTTTTTTATTGTCAATCCTCTCTCGCCTTTGATGCTTTGGCATTAGATTTACAGGGAACATAATATATTCCAGATCCATTTTATTGGCCATTATAAAACAGGGCTGCGTACTCTGCAAGTCATTAAATGCATATTGCCACAGCATCTGTTCTAGCATGGTCACCTGCAAACACTACCCACAATCACTTTGGGGATGGGTTTACCAAGGCTTTTAACTTGGAATCAATAATTATCTTAGACTGTGTAATTAATTCTCCAGTGTCTTGTGGCATAAACACAGCTGCATTAATTCCGAACAGAGTTTTACTTTATTTGATTTTATATGGGGAGGGTGGGGGCTTGTTTCCTAAATCAGAATGAACTCAGCATAGAAATACTCTGCGTTTTCTAGGAGACATCTTTCAGTCACAAAAGGGGCTTCTCTTTTCTTTTATCTAGAAGTACAAAGATGCCATTTTATGTATGAGTACTGGAGCTTCTATTTATTTGTGGTGCTGTCGGTCTAATGAAGACCATCTCAAAGGATCTCTAAAATGCAGACGTCTGAGGACACATGGAAGTGCATTGTTATTGTGTAAAAAGTCACAAGCTAAACCTGGAAATCATTGAATGTTGTCAATGTTAATTAAATAGAAGAGCCAGCTTCGTTATGTAAGCAGAAGGTCATTTACCATGATGTTCTGTGTAGCTATGCCATCTATCATAGACGGTTGGTACGTTACAAAATATAGGCTCCAGGAAACCGTATTTTTCATTCATACATTTTTTTTATCACCTCATCAGCTTTCTATGCACCATAGTACAACAACTGACACAAGGAGGGAGGCACTGCAGTACAACAACTGACACAAGGAGGGAGGCACTGCAGTACAACAACTGACACAAGGAGGGAGGCACTGCAGTACAACAACTGACACAAGGAGGGAGGCACTGCAGTACAACCACTGACACAGGAGGGAGGCACTGCAGTACAACAACTGACACAGGAGGGAGGCACTGCAGTACAACAACTGACACAAGGAGGGAGGCACTGTAGTACAATAACTGACACAGGAGGGAGGCACTGTAGTACAACCACTGACACAAGGAAGGAGGCACTGCAGTACATCCACTGACACAAGGAGGGAGGCACTGCAGTACAACAACTGACACAGGAGGGAGGCACTGCAGTACAACAACTGACACAGGAGGGAGGCACTGCAGTACAATAATTGACACAGGAGGGAGGCACTGTAGTACAACAACTGACACAGGAGGGAGGCACTGCAGTACAACAACTGACACAAGGAGGGAGGCACTGCAGTACAACAACTGACACAAGGAGGGAGGCACTGCAGTACAACAACTGACACAGGAGGGAGGCACTGCAGTACAACAACTGACACAGGAGGGAGGCACTGCAGTACAACAACTGACACAAGGAGGGAGGCACTGCAGTACAACAACTGACACAGGAGGGAGGCACTGCAGTACAACAACTGACACAAGGAGGGAGGCACTGCAGTACAACAACTGACACAAGGAGGGAGGCACTGCAGTACAACAACTGACACAAGGAAGAAGGCCTAATGTGGAAGGCCTGACTAGAACGACCCTTGTTTAACAGAAATGGTTGATCAGGCTGAATGGTTTTCCACTCACTTAACAGAGAATAAATCCAAATTGGGGAATCTCAACCTGTTGTTAGTTACTGTCTCTTTGTGAGTCCTCTTCATAAGAAATATTGTCTATGGCTTGCCACATGGAGAGAGGCCAGAGTAGTAGCATATCTGTGAATTATCCCTGGTTTCCTGTTCTAAAACACAGCTGGGGCCGTGGGCCAAAGCAGCACTCACTTTCTGTCCAGGTAGCCCAGAATCACCAGCTTCTCCTTTTGGTCCTTGTCGGCCCTGAAACAGTGAAGGGAGAAACCCATTCACACTCAGTGGATCACATAATAAAACAAATCTGTCCAACAATAAAAAACAATTTGCCCTTTTAAAAACAAATAAAGGCCAAATTGTATAGTCAGTCCTGCATAATGTCAATCTGTCTTTGTGCAACCCAAGATAAACACACTGTGATGAGAGTTGTGTGCGAGATGTGTGGAAGTATATTGGTGATGTCCAAACAGGCCATGGGTTAATGAGACATTTCTCTTGAGTCTGGGTGTGTTTCAGAGAAGGAAATCCCAGTGGTGATTTATGCACAGGCTGGTTTAAAGGCCCCAGATATCACGTTTAGCCCCAGACATGGAGGAATGCAGGCTCTACAGGCCCTTGCCACAATTACTCCAGCTTGTAAATTCCTTACATAATAAATGGCCAAAATGATCCCTATTTGGTGTGTGAAGTCATCATGGGATTTACGTTTAACCGTTGTAAACGAGCTGTGTGTGGCAGTGGCTGGGGAGAGGGGAGTGTGTGTAGGCGTGTGGAGTGTTCAACTCACAGCTTCTCCTGGAATAGACAGCCCACTGCGTCCTTGAGGGCCAGGGAGACCCATAGGTCCTGGCAAGCCTGTATCTCCACGCGGTCCAATTGGACCCTATCAGAGAAACAAAGACAAGAGATAAGAATCAATTAGACCTGGAAAGTATGTTAATATTGAGATCTCCAGACTAAAAGTAGTAGTGCAGTCAAATGCTACTGTTGCAATGTGTGGAAGAAGGCACCAGAAACTGTGGAATGCATGCACTGTCAAACAGAGCCTCCCTCAGTTTCGAGAAGACAAACACATTGCCAATAAGTGAATTCAGATGTTTTTCTTCCATATCAAAGCCATGATACTGCAAACAGTTTAAAGGATACTCCAATATTCCACATTCTCCAAACTGTGTCAACGACCTTGACCACTTTATGACTGACGTCAGTTATGACTTTAAAATGTAACCCTGCAGCCCTAAAGAGGGACTCTGAGAGGTGAGGTTAGTGAGGTACTTACAGCCGGACCAGTCTCCCCTCTTTCCCCCCGGGGACCTTTGCTCCCAGGTGCGCCCTGGGGAAGGAAGAGCATTAGTCAAGTTAACACTGTGAGGGATAGGAGTGTCTAGAAGCCCAGAGCGACATCTGTCAGGATGCTGTCAGGATGGATGCTCTCTCCCTGGGAGCTCCGTAGTCATAACATGCAGACTACTGTAGTTTCCTTCTGGTTTGCCCTTTTAAAAACAAATAAAGGCCAAATTGTACAGTCAGTCCTGCATAATGAATATGTTTCAGAGTGAAACTGTACAGTCATAACATTTATAGAAACGTGTCAAAAAATATAATTTTCCATCGGCAGATCAAGGAATTCACTAGAACCCCTTGGCCTGCAGCAGAGAGAGGGAAGGAGTGTGAGTCCGAAAAAGCACCCTATTGGCTACAGAGTGCACCATTATTTTATCAGAGCCAAGGTAATAGGGTGCCGTTTGAGATGCAGCTGTAGAGGATGTCTTACCACTGCCCCCTGTGGTCCCTGGAGTCCTGTGCTCTCTGAGGTGCATGTGCAGGCTTTGGGGAGGGACGGGCACTTGGACTCCTCTCTCTGATAGGGTAAGGAAACAGACAGGCACAGGAGTTGGCCAAAAACACAGACCCAGTTCTCTGTGAGTCTACAGAGATGCTGATTAAGCGGCAGGTAATCCACTCAGCCAGTCTCATGTACGCAGAATTACAGACTTCATGACTATAAGTTTCTCTGGGTCAGAGTCTCTGCTAAATGACTGAATGGTAACGTAAATGTAAAAGAGGCAGGCTCAGGAGGTTACAGGATAATATGGCTTATTTGGAATGATTAGATGGTATTAGTACCAGTAGTACTGTACATGTCAAGACTATACAACAGATGAAGTACATGCTCTCTAGTTGACAGCTAATATTTCACTAGAACAGCTCAATCAGACAGCTGTGTTGCATGCAATGATCCTGTGGCAATGGACATCATGAGCTTCCAGCAAGGCAATTGTTGAAAAGCCCTACCCCCTACCCAATAGCCCTACCCCCTACCCAAAAGCCCTACCCCCTACCCAAAAGCCCTACCCACATGTTTTTACATTCTGGGTGTCCAACCAACAGTGATCGTGGGGCTCTTGAAACAAACGCTGCTTTTACTTGTTGAAACAGAGGCGGGTTCATGGATAACTCTGGTGGGACTAAAGTGAGAAAGTCGAGGTCGAACAGGGGCTTTGAGGCATAGGACCCAGGGTCAAAACACCAGTGCCTGCGGTACAGTACATTAAAAGGATCACGTGAAACGTGTAACAAGAGTTGTTGTTGACAATGTCTTCATAGCTTGGCACTGTTTGTTGTTTAATGTGCGTATTGTTGAAGGCTGTTCATAGTTGTGATGCCTTTACAGTCGATAGTAGTTGCTTCTCCACCTAATGGCGAGGCTCTGGGGAAACCGGGCAGGGTAACTGCAAATCAGTGACATACACTACTTGACAAAAGGCGTTTGAAGCTGCAGCTGGGCTATTTAAACAATTATAGCACGGCCTAATTCATGTGCTTCATAAACATCCAATGGGAGTCTTCCAAGAGTTGGAATAATTTAAGAAGAAAAAACAGGTGGCATAAAATGTTCCTGTTCTATATAGACTGAATGACTTTCCTTTTTCGCTGCCAGAAATGTACTTGGTACTGAGGCACGCTGTCATTCAACGATGTCTTTGACATATTAGATATATTAGATAGGACAACTGCATAGGGGTGGCAGAGTCAAGTTCTAATCATGCAATGCTTCGCTGCTATCACTTTTCCATAGATTAAGTGGAATGTACTGAGCTCGCTGTCTGCACACTAGTTGACCATTGAGAAAATCAGATTTCTTCTTCATGTGTTCAGGATTATGTAAGTATGTCCTTAAGACATGTGGGATGGGTATGCATTTGTTTACTGCAATGTTAAAAGACGAGACAAGCAATAAGCATTAGAAGCATGCGTGTAATATGAACGTGCACAAACACACACGCCTGCACACACACACACACAGATGCTCAACAGGAGAACTAAGGAGATGGGTCGGTGAAAATGTTAACAGACTGCTCAGAGCATGCTTTCCGTCTGTGAAGTTGTACTGCCCGCCTCTCCCCTCCAGGGAGGTCCAGATGTAGGGTGAAGTTATCGCTAGACACTGATCTGTGATGAATTTTGCATTTCCCCAAATAATGGGCTAAGATTAGGATTGGGGCAGAGGAAGCTGATCCTAGATCTGTACCTAGGGAAAGCTTCAGCGGAGGTCCACTGAGGCTGCTCTTACTCACCATAGATGGAAGGTCACAGCATCTGTCTCTGCTCGTCCAGCCCAGGGTGCACACAATATCGAACATCTGGAGCTGGAACTGTGGAACAAGGGAAAAACAGTAAAACAGTGTTAGTTACATGTGTCTTTGATACTTCCTTGTCATCCAAAAAGACCAACTAAGAGCATGCAGTCAGAGAGCCCACAGATAATCAGATAAGGATAACTGAGGCACACTCCACTTGGGGTAAACTATGTTGGAGACAGTACGCTTCAAGACTTCCTCCTGTCATTACAGCACTCAGATACACAGGGGTACTATAACTGACTTGCTTGTAGGCCGCTAGGTCCAGTAGGTCCATATGCCTTGATGTTGTATGACAGTTCACTTACAGTTGCACTTTTCCCCTTGGAACCAATGGACTTGGACATTTTGCCTAGGACTTGATAGCCGTCCGTGGACGTGTTTCCAGCTTCCTTAATCTCCTTGTCCGCCACCTCTTGGCAGTCGAGGTTCAGCTTGACTTTGGTGGGGGAAACAAGGATGTGGAGCTGTATAGAGAAAAGATTGAGAGTTGTTACATTCTTCGTCCAGGACATACTTTCGTCTAGGACCATCTGCTTTCTATCTTGAAACTCTGCAAATCATTGGGTTATCTGGGGTTGACAACAGAGTGCAGAGAGACACAGGGTGTATGTGGATGTGTTATTTCCTCTCCTTGATGTGGTGTTCACTGACAGCCTCCAAAAGAGGTAGACCAGAGAGAAATAAAGCCACACGATTTCAACACATTCTGATAGCTAACACTCAATTCTAAGGATGTAGTGTCCTAAAAGTTTTCTCAGGATAAGATACATGGTTCTGGTTCAAACAGTAATCTGTACTAATGTATTAACTGTTAATTATATATATTAGTCATATAGCATGTAATAACATCAGTAAAATGAACCTGGTGTGGTAAAACACAGTAGGAAATACCAGATCAGATGTTTTCAGCAAAAAATACTTGCTCAATGATTTATAGAGCACCCTCATCCATTAATCTCTCTCATTTACTTGTGGTCATGGGATTAAAGTGTATGTGGTGTACACCAAGGATGAGTCTTTCCACCGCTATGTTTCCCAGAGTCAATGTATGCATTATGTTGCTATTCCTTACTCAGGTCAACCTCACATCTTCTGATGATGTAGTTTTGTGGTGTGCCATAAGAAGTGCTCCCTTTTACTCTCTCCCTCTATTGCCAAGAGGCTAGCTGCTGTTCTGTGTAGTTCATTCACATTCTTACTTAGCAGGCAACATGCTACTGTACCAAGCCATGGAGTCAGTCCCAGAGATTTGGCAACCACATGCGGTTTCATTCATTGTGGTCAATATCGTTGGAAATGTATAGCTATGTTTTGCAGACCACTAGCGGAGGAAGCTTCTCTCTCAGGATTCTTCTTCGAGAGCGAGCAGACAGACAGTGGAGCACGCTCAGCAATTTATGGAAACTGTGAGTCTGTTTTGGACAGAGGGAGGGTAAATAAGGTAAATATATACCCTAAGAAAGCAACTTGGAGAAATTATCAACTTCACTCGAGGAAATTACATCATCAGACGGCTCTCTATACAGTCTCAGACAGTCTCCAGTTCAGTTTAAGCCCAGTTAACACATAACGTTCTGAGAACCATATGTTTCTTAGCTGGTTAGAGAGCGTGGTTATCCTATGGATATTTTACATACAACCTTCCCACAACTTTCCGGGAATGGTGTAGGATAGTTGCTTGACTTTGAAACATTCTCAGCACAGTTAAGGAACTTCACAAAAAAACTTTATTTAGTTAGTATTTCATTACTTTAACAGAGGGTTTCCTACATGTTCAAACATGGTTTCATTTCATTTTAATGTTATTAATGTTCTATGAACGTTCTCCAACTGGTTTGATATTGGGGATGTTCTCAAATAGTTTAAAGAATGTGTTATTCTGTGGTAATTTCTGTGGCAATTTCAGTACGTCATCATTGCGTTTCCTACAGGTTTAATCATGGTTCTATTTAAAGTCAGGTTCTCAAATTATTCTGAGAACATTAAGAAAACGTTCCAACGTTATAAGAATGTTATTTAAAAACAATTAAATAAAATCCACAAGAACATTTGAGTAAAGTTCAGAGAAAGTTCTAAAAACGTCCAGCTCTGAGTTAGACCCAGCTATTCAAACAGAGCAATAATACAAATCTATTTGTGAACAATAAAACATCTCACAGTTTAACCTGCAGAAAAGAGATGCCAAGAAGCTATAATGACCAAAAGGTAAACCCTTGGTCAAGGTTTCCCTGTCTTGGTAAAAACGTGGTGTGCAGCAAGCAGCATTCCCTCTAAGCTCACTGACGTGACGGCCACGTTACAGATGTCAGGGTTTCCCTTGACCTCCGGTCAGTCACTGGGACAGATTACACAGCACCTCCCTATGCCAGAACTTCTACCGTTCAAGTATGATTATGTCCTCTCTCTCTCGGGCCTCATGCTCACCATTGTCTAAAGCATATTAGCCTCTTCATACATACGTCTTGAGGGTTCTCTACCCATTTGGACTATATACTGCACAGATGTAAGAGCTTAATTTGAGCCAATTTACTAGGGCATGAAAATAATTAATTGACATTTTTGTAGGGATGATACAGGGAAAATCAAATCTGAAATTTCTAAGTGGAAATTTCAAACTTCAGAAGCCTTTTGAAACCTAAAATACACTACATGTTTTAAATGTTCTGCATTGCAGGAAGGTTCTCCTGCAACAGGGTGATCAAATTAAGACCCTACATCTGTATGGTTTTCCTTTTGTTCATTGACTCAAGCTTCCATGACATCCATATGCCTTTGTTTGAGTATTGTTTGGTATGATAGGCATAAGACTGTTGTATTTTCCAAACACAAGACAATGGTTTTCGATAATTAATGAAACTTTTGATACGTTCAAGTTGAATGATGAAAAGCAGAGTCGAGCAGTCAGGGTATGTCAACACTAATTTATCATCTTTATGGACATGGATATTTGCATGATTCCTAACAACTATCGATCATGGTCTAAGTAACTGCTTTAGAGTTTGAATCCTGTGGATCTGGTAAACCTACTGTAAACGTACCTAATCTTGGTTGAAAGAGAGGGTTATTGGTGCGAGAACCAAGCCCTCAAACTGTCATCCGAGAAGGGCATCTAGAGAAGGTTTATACAGTAGTAGCAGTGAGTTGTTGTTTTTATACTGGTTGATAGAATGGTATTGTATTTCAACCAAATATACCCACAGAGGGCTCTGAATTCCTTCAGAATCCTCATAGGATTTGTCCTGTTGAGTAGAGCACGTCTGCTAAACCCATTTTAGGGAGTTCTGGATTGTCGCCGGTAACTAAGACCATTCAAACTTTGAGTTAGCTCTTTCCTGACTGATTAGATCGAGGTAAATCAGCCTTGCCATGAAGCAGTGCAACCCGGCTGTTTAGAAGCCCATAGCCTTCCTCAGCATAGAACACTTACATTATTCCTGCCAGAGATGGCTAAAAAAAACAAATCAGGACATCAATCAAATAAGGGAGTGAGAGTCTGGGTTCAAGCTAACCTGTCTAAATCATGTTTGTTTATGCTGCATATGCTGGCAGCAGGGATGGAGAAGTGGATTCTACAAGTCAACAACTCTGTAACTATTGGTCATCTGCCTCTTAAAAAGACATGTGCATTTTGCCACTCTGCGCTTAAACTAATCAATCCCAGCTCATTACTGTCTGTTTGTCTGTCTGCCTGCCTGCCTGCCTGTCTGCCTGTCTGTCTGTCTGTCTGCCTGCCTGTCTGTCTGTCTGTCTGTCTGTCTGTCTGTCTGTCTGTCTGTGACTGTCTGAGTCACTGTCTGTCTGTGTGGTTGAGGTCCCCTCCTGCCTGCCTGCCTGCCTGCCATCTATTAAAGGAGACTTTGCCATTGGTTAAACTTATCAGCAGTGCTAACTCTGGGTCTTCCTTTCCTGTGGTGGTTCTCATGAGAACCAGTTTCATCATATCGCTTGATGGTTTTTACGACTGCACAAAGTTCTTGAAATGTTCAGGATTGACTGACCTCTCTTTGCTTATTTGAGCTGTTCTTGCATAATATGGACTTGATCTTTTCATGTGCCAAATAGGGACTATCTTTGGTTAAACCCTACCAGTGCTAACTCTGTAGCTTCCTTTTGTGAGCATGGTTCTCATGAGAACCAGTTTCATCATATCGGTTGATGGTTTTTACGACTCCAAAGTTCTTGAAATGTTCAGAATGTATGCACACATGACTTATTTGAGCTGTTCTTGCATAATATGGACTTGATCTTTTACCAAATAGGGCTATATTATTATTATTATATTACTTTTACCAAGGCAATTGAGATGCATTCCAGGTGACTACCTCATGAGGCTGGTTGGGAGAGTGCCAAGAGTGTGGTGGGCTGTCATCAGGGCAGGGGGTGACTACTTTGAGGAATCTCGGATTTGGAGTATATTTTGATTTGTTTAGCACTTTTTTGGTTTCTGCAAGGTTCCATATGTGTTGTTTCGTGGTTTTGATGTCTTCGCTATTATTCTACAATGTAGAGGGTGGTAGAAGTGGTGAGGGACCCTGGAATGAGTAGGTGTGTCCAAACTTTTGACTGGTACTGTATTTCTTAAATACATTTTTTCACTTTTAGATTTGTGTGTTTTGCTGTGAATTTTTAGATACTACTGCACTGTTGGAACCAGGCACGCAAGCATTTCGCTACACCCTAAACATGTGTGTGACCAATAAAATACAGCATGTACACTACCAGATACAGCATGTACACAATCGTGCTGGAACACTAGGACAGACACAGCATATAGGCCTACACAACCCTGCTGGAACACTGGGTAAACCCCAGAACAGAGTCACCCCCCCCAACAGCAGCAGCAAGAATTCCCCTGTGTTTAGCTACCAGAGGCAACAGAGGCAATACTAGGCCTGCCTCCAACATCCAGGCAGAGAAACTGCAGCAGTGCCAAAAAGGAAAGAAAAAGAGAGAGAGAAATAGTGAGTGTGAGAAAGAGAAAGAGGCAGACAGAGAAAACCTCCCCCTAGCCTCGCATTCCACTGCCTCTCTGATGTAATTGTTTAATAGCAATAGCAGTGACACAATATTTTCCAGACTCGCGTGCCAGCAGTGACTAGCAGTGCCTTTTAATGGTCTCCCCAAAAAGACTTATAGATTCTAGTGAAAATGTGCAATAGGGTTGTCCACACCACCATTCACTGCAGTACGTCATTTCCACAGCCCCCATGAGCATCCTGCTCTGACCTTATGGTGAAGGACGCATTCCCGCTGTTAGAAAAATTCCAGTAAGTACCAGAGGGGAGTGCTTCCCTAATACACAGACAGTCAGACAGTCTACATGCCTATAGTCTTTAGTGGTCTCTCTTCCTTTAGGCTCCAACTCAGTGACTGAACTTAATGCTAATTCAAGTGATCAAATATGGCAACACCACTGATTTCTCTGCCCCACTAGTTCCTCTTGGAAACCAACAACCAAGGAATTAGAATTTCATTCAGCTCCAACCAATGTGGAGTTGGACCTGGACCAAAAATGATCACTTCAGCTTGAACCAGCCATTTGATTAGCTTTAATGTCCAAAGAAACTGCTACAAGATCAATTGGCACTTTTATCTCTGGATTACTTTTGGATTGATGGATTGATGGATGGATTGCCATCAATAACAACAATCCATGCATCATGTGACATTGGAGTTTTTACAGTTTACAGTCAAAGTCCATCTGCTTGACTAAGCAGACATTGTTTTGCAGCACACATGTCTGTAGCTGTGTCGGAGGTACACCTCCTGTAACATATATCCCTTCTCAGTGTCTGTATATCCTCAGGACATGCCAAGCTTACCGCAAGAACAAAGGTGCCAGCTGTGATTGATGTACCACACCTCCAGTCTTAGTTGCCAGGCCCAGAAAGTTATATAATCCAGCCATTTACTTCACTACACCCAGCATATTCCTCCAATCCCAACAGTCACGCAGATAATCAGTCAGTGTTTACCTTGTGGAAGCTTCCATGGAAGATTCTCTTCACTTGATCATTGTCGAAAGTGACCCTCTGGATCTCCCCCCTCGTATCCTTGTTATAATACGATATAGTTTGGCTAGAAGCTGAAAAGAGAAAAACACAATTAGAGAGAGAAAGAAAGGGGTTATAGACAGGTAGGTCTCCAACGTCACATTAGGACGTGGTGTTATGCAAAGCTCCTAAACTAGAAACAGGACTCCACCATCATCAATGGAAAGTTTATCATAAAGCACAAACAGATATGCTTTGTGATAGCTACAACATAAAACAGCAAGGTTGGGGCTTTATAAAGGCCAGCTGAAGATAGCTAGTACAGGATGCTGGATGTTGGATGAGGCTGTGTGTGGTTACTGAGGGAGACCAATGTAGCCGTGGGCTCTGGAGCCCATTACAATCCATTCACTGATCCCATGAGAGGATATCAGACAGAACCACAGAAAGATATCTACAGCTGCTGGATATCTTCTCCTCACAGAGCACTACTTCATCATTCCTCTATGTAGCATACCAAATGGCACCCTATTCCCTATGTAGTGCACTTCTTCAACCAAGGCCCACTATGTAGGGAATACGGTGCCATTTGGGATGCAGCCCCAGGAACCTCTTGTAACCCTTACTGTAACCCTCCACCCTCAACCCCTTCAAATCCACAACGGCAACCATTCAGCACAAGTCAAAGAGGCTAGAATGCCTTACGATCGATGGTGACCCCGACTTCAGGCTTGTCGTCCTTGGTGGACACCTGCCAGATGTCGAAAGCCTCAGTGGGTGTGTCCGGGAGGAGACGGAACATCATGATGATGGTGTAGGAGTGAGGTAGTCCGTCAGGGTGAATCTCTCTGTTCAAACCCCCACGCAACACCAACAATTAGACTGACCATTCAAAAACTACAAAATCAACTCACCATCAATATACAGTATATATGTGATGGGATGTATAGACATTATGGACAGTATATATACAGAAATATATACAGAAATAGTTCAATAAGATTTCACTAGAATACAGTATAGTATATTCAGTACATATGAAATGGGTAAAACAGTATTACCATATGTTTATGTAGCACTGTGATATGGATGAATTTGTTCCTTTGAGTAAAAAACAGAGGTAAAACTATGTGGAATGTTAAGCTGACCAGGGATATTTGATAGGCCTACTGTGCAGCTGATAAAGTGCTTAGAGATGTATGATGTAGGAGATAGACAGTGGAGTTGGATGTCTCTGAGCTACGTGGGCTGAGTGAAATCAACAGTATGCCAGAACTTCAGATTGAACAATATGCCAGAACTTCAGATCACTGCTTAACACTTAACAGGATGTCGTAAATCTATTGACCTAGTTTAGAGGGGAATGGGGTCTAAACAGTCTGTCTGAACATAGTTGGGCAAGACGTGTCATGTTAGCAGCCTGGGCCATATCCAAGTGCCAAACAGACGTTTATACAGTTTTTACATGATGGGAAGGACCCACAAAAAAGTTCTTAATGGTTGCCTCCCTGCATTGACCTCCATCTCCTCAGTCTTCCTCCACTTGAGCGTAGACAAGCTTTCAGTCTGAGAATATCATTAGAATCTGAACAAACAGATTAGGGTTGCGAAATCACAGCAACTTTCCCCAAATTCCTTGGTTTGACAGTTTTTACAGTGGAGTTGGAAAAAAGGTTTTGATGAAAAAAATAATTGATGTTTTTATTCTGCAGATCAAATGCTTCTCTAGTTGATGCTTTCCTTCAAAGGTCAATCAAGCCATGACAAGGTCAGCCACATCATATGGAATGATTAGGGAACATATTAACAAATCGTGCTCAGCTAAGTATGGTTTTGAGCTAATGTTTTCCAGCATGTTTGCCTGAGGGCATTTTAATGATATGTAATTCACTAGAGATCCACAGCAAGTGCTGGCAATTTTTGTGCTGCAACTCAATTATCCCTTAAATGTATTCGCTCAGAAAAGCAGGGCAGACATACAACCACAAGATGTAGATTTGACCAATCCAAGCCAGAGACGATGGTAGAATTTTTTTTTGTCAACTTTCACAAAATGTCTAGGTTATCCAGAAATTCTGGTTGGATTATTATTCCCTCCTGATTCCGGGAAATTTCAAACCAGGAATACCTGGGTATTTTTGTGGAAAATACCAGAATTTTCTAATCCAAGACAATGGTATATCAGACTCACGTGGTGGGCTGGGTCAGGAAGGAGTTCTTATGGAGTCTGTAGGCTGTGTAGCTGTTGAAGGAACCAGGTTCCATAGACACTCCCTTGATATAGCCATAGGTCTTCTCTGTCAGGTTGAACGCCTCCAGCATCCTGAAGCCTAGAACACAAGGTAAATAAGTCTTATTAAGTTCTAGGAGGTTCTAGGAAGTTCTAGACAGTTCTAGGACATTCTAAGAAATTCTAAGAAGTTCTAGAAATTCCTCATATACAATAATGAGTAAATAATGCATGCTGTTTCTGCAGTTGGTTCTAATTTGGGATGCACATAATTAATCATCTGAGCATATTTACCAGGTGATGTGAATCCATTTAGGTAGATCAGGGGACAAGCTGTGAAGATAATATCAAAGATTAGCAACAGTTGAATTTGTTTCTAGATTTGACTTTCATGGGAGATAAAGTATTTAGCAGTTAGCGATTAATTTAAGTGTTATCCAAAAAAGCTCACATGATGTTGCGGTTTCACAAATGAAGGTCACAAGGTTGTCTTGGATAGTTGCAAAAGCGTCGAAGTCGTCCACAACGAAGATGTGTCTGTCGCTTGGCTTGCTCCCAATGTTCTGCAGCTCAGCATAATCCACATCGGCAACACCAACCACAAACACACTGTAACCTGGAGGAGGAACACGTTCACACTTAACAATAAGGCCCGAGGAGGTGTGGTATATATATGGCCGATATACCACGGCTAAGGGCTGGTCTTAGTTGCGAAGCAACACGGAGTGCCTGGACACAGCCCTTAGCCATGGTATATCGGCCATATACCTCAAAGCCATACCAGTGGTATACGACCTGATATACCATGGCTGTTGGCCAATCAGCATTCAGGGCTTGAACCACCCAGTTCACAAACTCACATAACCAACTATGTGTATTTGTGATTCTAATAAGTTACAGATTGTAGATACTTCAATGACAACATAGACAACACAAACAACACACTCGTTGTGATTGACATTTTGACTGGAAGATTCCTGTTCAACTCAGTAACCCTTACCAGCATGCTGCAGTGCGGCAGCGTTTTTCTTCACCTCATCCTGAGAACGACCGTCTGTGACAGCTACCACAACCTTGGGGACATTCCTCCTCATTCCATTTTCGGACGTAAATACCTTCTCCTTGACATGCTTCAGAGCAACACCTGATCAAGGACAATGAAAGGTCAACGAAAATGACCATTTAATTAGTGTGATATCGGATAACTTTGAATAGACAACCATGTCTACTTAGTGGATGGAGGATCTATAAAAAATAAGCATGTTTGGCTTGCATCCATTGAAATGTTAGCCTGAATGCCAGTCTGTTTGTGCCATGATGCCAACTCCTTGTCACTCCTTATCATGCCAGTGACAGTAATGGATTTGTTAAGAGCAGACACAGATCTGGGACCAGGCTCATGGAACGTTGTTGGTGTCATTGTAACGTTTACAACCTGAGACTAGTTGGTGGGTGTTGGGTTTGGGAAGAGGCTCACCGGTCTTAGTGTTTCCTCCTCTGTACTGAATGAGTTGTAGAGCAGCGAGACCGCTGCCCTTGTCCGAGTAAGAGTTCAGCCTGAACTCGGTCTTTGCTTCGTCGCTGTACTGAACGAACGACACCTGTTTCCAAAGTAAACAGACATGAGCATTACGAGGAGTTGTAGTATGATGCCATAGCGTACCTGGTATTCTATGTAGTATGTTATGCTAAAACTAACAACTATCACCAAGTTGACTAGCAATTAGTCTTAAAAGCATATTGTAACACAATTTATACCTCTATTTACAGCACTACACACCTGCATTCCTGTCGATCCGATGACGTCGAAGGCTCCAATCATGCTGAAGACGAACTGCACCACTTTCCGGAAGCTCTCTTCCCCGATACTCCATGAGCCGTCGATAAGGAACACCACATCTGCCTTGGCACCTTTGCACACTGATGCAGAAGAAAAACAACTCAATGAACTGCACTACATAGATTCCATGGCAGGCCACAGACTCTGAGCTGCCTGGAACACCAGGCATCAGAAAGAGAGTGGGCAACCCTAAAAATAAAAACGCCTGCAGGAATCTCAAAAACAAAACCATCGAGGAAAACAATTACATAATGAAGCTGTACATAGCAATTATTGGTTTAATTGATCATACTTTCCTGAAAAAAAAACGATCAAAACAAGAAACATTTGGTCACCATGAGGGCTGGAAATGAAATGCTCTTTAATGGCTTTCTCGCTTAGTACAAAATAAGTAGTTGGCAAAACAAAAGATAATGTCTGCCTGATGTGGTAGAGCACTTTTTTTATCTCTCGCAATCCCATCCTCCAAGTCTGAGTCCATAAACAGGTTTTACACAATATCTTATCAAACAAACAGCTTCTTTGGACACCTAGGTTATTCATTAGTCAATGGGTGTGTTCCATTGAAAACCCCTGGGGGTCTGTGTGGACCATGTGGCGGCCATTCGTTTAACACTGACATTAACACTCACTCTGATCTAGAGGAAATAAGTCTGCAGGTCTCTGCTTCTGCCAAATAATGAGATGTTGAGTGTTTTGCATATTCTCTAAACCTGCCTTTTTATTACTTTCACCTAATGGCACTAAAAACACACACAAATAAAACCACTCTGATGGCACGAAAAACACACACAAATAAAACCATTCTGATGGCACTAAACACACACACACATAAAACCATGCTGATGGCACTAGAAACACACAAATAAAACTATTCTGATGGCACTAAAAACACACAAATAAAACCATTCTGATGGCACTAGAAACACACAAATAAAACTATTCTGATGGCACTAAAAACACACAAATAAAACCATGCTGATGGCACTAAAAACACACAAATAAAACCATTATGATGGCACTAAAAACACACAAATAAAACCATTCTGATGGCACTAGAAACACACAAATAAAACCATTCTGATGGCACTAGAAACACACAAATAAAACTATTCTGATGGCACTAAAAACACACAAATAAAACCATTCTGATGGCACTAGAAACACACAAATAAAACCATTCTGATGGCACTAGAAACACACAAATAAAACTATTCTGATGGCACTAGAAACACACAAATAAAACTATTCTGATGGCACTAGAAACACACAAATAAAACCATTCTGATGGCACTAAAAACACAAATAAAACCATGCTGATGGCACTAGAAACACACAAATAAAACCATTATGATGGCACTAAAAACACAAATAAAACCATTCTGATAGTTCAGTGTGGTTCAGTGTGGTTCTGTTGGGTTATGATTGGTTCTGTGTGGTTCTGTGTGGTTCTGTGATTTGATTGGTTCTGGTGGATATGGTGCCATTTCTGCTTACCTGCCCATGCAGGGGGGATGGTAGGAGGTGGTGGAGGAGTGGGGGGTTGTGTTGGCGCTTCAGTAGGCTTGACCACTTTGACAAGGAGACAACAATAAGTAAAAATAGACAAGAATGGACAATTGACAAATCAACACTTAAAGTAACATTTTGAAGACTTTAGATACTCACAGGTTCTCTCCTTGGTGCCGACTCCAGGGCCCTCCAAGTTGGGGGTCTGAACGAACACGGTGGCGCTGTAGAGAGCGTCCGGGGAGAGACCCTCGAAGCAGTACTGGCTCTGAGCTGCAGTAATGGTGATCTCCTGCTGACCTTTACTGGAGGCTAGTCAGAGACAGCACAAAGAGAAATATGAGACATGTTGACATGTGTTGAGAAGAGAAACATGTTGACATTTGTTGACTGCCGAGGCTGCTGCCTGAAACGTTACTCCTCATAAAAATCACAGGTCTTCTCTGAGTACGCAAACCAGAGTTAATACCATTCAGCTGGGGTTATTTGACAGTTCTGCGGTTAAACAATAATGTCAAAATACATGTAATATCTGTGTTATCACACTACATGTAATTCAATATGAATTGTTTTGGGGAAAATGCAGACATATTTTGAGAATGTTTTTTGGGGGTCAAATGAACCATGAGACCAAGACAACGGCCTTATAAAGTGGAATTATCCGCTCATTCACCTCTCCGAGGCTGATCCCTTTCTGCTTAAGGCTCCCATAGTCATTGCTTAGTCATTTTTGGTCAGAGACGTTTGCCATGATCCTGGCTCCTCCACCACTGTTTGCATTCCACTTCAGACAAACCATTGCCTCTGTCTATGTCTGATGCATCTTTAAAAGGTTGCAAGCTTCTCAAAACCTGGGGACTGTTTACCTTCGGGGAGTGCTTTCTGCAGCCGCTGCCTTTCTCACACAAGCAAAGCCTACTCTAGTTTGGAAATGTGTCATGGGTAATGACTACCATGTCAATATTTAAGTCCTTGCGATACTGCTTCCTGTTTTTAACAGTTTATACCCCGGTTCTATGTGTGAATATGAAACAGATTGATTCAAAGGCAGACAGTAATTAAAAGGATGTAATATTTTCAGTCAGAGATACAATTAAAATTTGGTGGACATATGCTTTCAGAAAACGCCACATCATGCATTCCAATCGAGGGATAAACACAGGGGAGGGCTAAGGATAAACAGTTGTGTGAATGTCTAGACTCAATCTCAACACGCAGCAGAGTGCCATTTCAATGTTCTGAACACAGAAGAGGGTGTGGCTCTGATCCGTGGAGGGTCTATAGCATCTCTGACTAGTGACTGACTAATATATCATGTGTTGATGTCCCGTCAACATTCTCCTTTGTGGGTTCAGATTTTTTACATAAAAGGAAGCATATACTCAATTGGAATGCAGCAATTTTTCAGGGTAGAAAGTGTCTCATCTATCCTAGCTTAAAGGTGAAATCTGCTATTAATGTTTGGCTGAAACAGGAATTCAGGATTATGGCTTTAAGATTGAGACTTACGGTCCAGAGGGTTGAGCTTAATCCTGTAGGAAGTGGCAGCCCTGTGAGGACTCCACTTAATGCAGAACTTGTCGAAGCCAACGTTGTAGGTCTCGATGTTGGTAACGTTCAGGTAGACTGTGGAGCAGAACACAAGAAGTAGAGCTCAGACTGACTTCAAGACTGAGGCTACAGTGGACCCTGGTCAAAAGTAGTGCACTATGTAAGGAATAGGGTGCTATTTGGGACTAAGCATGTCTTTAGGTTAGCATTGACGTTCAAGCAAGGTGATATTTCTGTTATTCAAACACATACGTGTTGTTCCCTGTCCTTCGAGGGCCCCGCTCATGCCAGCCCCATACTGGGCAAACACTTTGACATCGTAGGTGGTGCCAGGCAGCAGGTTCTGGAGGGTGTATGAGGTCACGTCACCCACAAATACGTCCAAGCTCTTACTCTGATCTTCTTCTGCAGGCAAAACACAACACAAACTCTACTTTACAACAGCAACACTACAACACAAACTCATAAGGTAGAGGAGAGGAGAGGAGAGGAGAGGAGGGGAGGGGAGGGGAGGGGAGGGGAGGGAGAGGAGGAGGGGAGAGGAGAGGAGAGGAGAGGAGAGGAGAGGGAGAGGAGAGGGAGGAGAGGAGAGGGAGAGGAGAGGAGAGGAGAGGAGAGGAGAGGAGAGGAGAGGAGAGGAGAGGAGAGGAGAGGAGAGGAGAGGAGAGGAGAGGAGAGGAGAGGAGAGGAGAGGTCTGATCTAAACCTGAAATCATCTCATTTGAAATGTAAAGGTGTGATTTCATGAAAATGATTCTGCATCATTACTTGTTCATTGTATTTAATACACTTTGGCTTTGTACTAGAAAGTGTGGTTGGTTGATATGGACAATGAAATATAAAACCCTGCTTGACAAAGCATGATATTGAGAAGTCTTGTAACTCAGGGTGTTATGGGTCCCTTCTCATGACTGCACAGGTGTGGCCCAGAGTCTGACGTCATCTCACCCGCAGGAGTGTAGACCAGCTTGTATCCGAGCACTGGAGATGGCGAGGGGTCCCAGGCCACACGGAAGCGGGTGTACCACTCGTCTGAGACGCGCAGGCTCAAGGGCTCCAGCAGGCCGACTATAACAGAGGCACAGCACCAGCAGAGAGAGCAGACACATGTCAACATTCAATCCGTCACGGCAATTACTGCCAACAACAAGTGAGGCCATGACCTCATTTCCAGAATAGCTAGCCCCCAGTGCAGTAAGTCACCACATTACCACGTCATATCCTGGGCTCCAAGTCTACAGCAGCCACTATTGTTTTTCCTCCTCCTCAGTTTATGAAGACTATTGTGAGTAATACATGTGTTTAGACTGGATAGATTTTTTCATAGTCTTGCTGTGGGAGCTGAACTGGGTAGTGGGTAGGTTGGTTTGCGTGGGTGGTGACAACCCATTGGAGCGAGGCCCATCCACAGTGGTGCTTCTTTTAAAGCCAAGACATAAAGTTTCTATTGTTTGTGTAACTTGAGGCAATTGTTCACCACTCGTTGAGCTATCCCAGTTTCCTCTACTGCAAATTCCCAATCTTCCGAACTCTTCAAAATGACTTTTTTGTTGGAATCGGTTGGATATAGTATGGCTCTTGTAAGTATTTTCCAGTTCTCACTCCCAGCTCAGCTCATCAGGCTTGGAAATTCTGTCCAGCTAGCTAGACCGTCAGGTGTACAGTATACTAGACTGAACACTTCCTGAACACTTTCCCTAACTGCGTTACCTGTGCGTCCGGGCCCGATCAGAGATGGCCCTGATCCATCAGCATAGATGGCTTCAACAGTTATGCTGTAGGGAGTGTCAGGAAGCAGGTTCTGCAGGATGGCATTGTTTCTGTTGCCAGGAACAACCGTCTGTGAGGAAAAGTACCACAGAGAACTTAGTCAGTTCATTAAAAAAGGAACATAATTATGGAATTACTTTTGGAAGCTATGCACTAATTCTAAGCTTGCAGCAGAGAGCAAAAAGAAGGCTATGAATGAAAGTTCCCTGTCCTCATGGAACACTGGAGGGTTAGCTCTCCTGACCTTTCTCGTTTAGAAGCATTTGTTGTCACTCAATGGTTGGCTTACTAGGGAATAATTATGCAGTGCTGCTGTGCTGCCCTAAAGTGCTCCTGCTCTGTGTTTAAAGTCATTAATAATCCAACGTAATGTAACGTAATGTTTCCAGTGATAATGTTGATCTAATCGAGCCTTTAATTCGTCTTACTAATCAGCAGTTATTTGCTCGAGTTAACCAAAGACACTGAAGTAAGACTTTGTAGGCCTACAGCGCTTTAGCAGTAGTAACACATTGAACAGTAAGTTCATGCGAGTGTTTGATTTGCAACTCAGCCAAATATAAAAAGAGACATGTTTAGGTCATGAACTCACTCGTCCCTTGAGTAACCCTTAAAGTTCCCTGCTACGTGAAAGTCTGTCGAGAGAGACTCTGTATGTGTACCAAATGGCACCCTATTCCTTACATAGTGCACTACTTCAGACCAGAGCCCTATGGGTGCCATTTAGTATTCAACCTATGAACTCACAAACTCAGTGATGGGGTCTCCTGTGGTGGGGGCATAGGCGATCTTGTATTGCTGCACTGGGCCCTCCGCGTGGTCCCAAACGATGGTCAGAGTGTTGGTGGTGGCATCAAACACCCGCAGGTTCCTAGGTCCAACACGGGGCACTGCAACAGCAACAGCAAAAATACTGGGTTACACTCAAACACATGTACCTAGCAACGGTGCACACCACATGATCCTCAAAATGTTAAACAGCTGCACCACTGAGAGCATCTTGTCTGGCTGCATCACCGCTTGGTATGACAACTGCTTGGCATCTGACCGCAAGGTGCGACAGAGGGTAGTTTGTACGGCCCAGTACATCACTGGGGCCGAGCTCCCTGCCACCCAGGACCTCTATAACCAGGCGGTGTCAGAGGAATGCCCAAAAACTCCAGCCACCCAAGTCATAGACTTTTCTCTCTGCTACCGCACGGCAAGCGGTACCGATGCACCAAGTCTGGAACCAACAGGACCCTGAACAGCTTCTACCCCCAAGCCATAAGACTTCTAAATATTTAGTTAAATAGCTAACCAAATAACTACCCAGACTATCTGCCCTGACCCTTTTTTGACTCAGCACATACACTGTTGCTACTGTTAATAATCTATCCTGTTGCCTAATCACATTATTTCTAGTTACTGTATATGTACATGTCTACCACAATTACCACAATTACCTCGTACCCCTGCATATCGACTAGGTACTGGTACCCTATAGCCAAGTTATCGTTACTCATTGTGTATTTACTGTTACTTTTGTTATTACGTGTTTCTATTTTTCTCCATTGTTGGGAAGGGTCTGTATGTAAGCATTTCACTGTTAGTCCACACCTGTTTACAAAGCATGGGACATATAACATTAGATTTGACCGAGTAACCACCTCTATATATTGCTACGGGTGTGTGTGTGTGTGTGTGTGTGTGTGTGTGTGTGTGTGTGTGTGTGTGTGTGTGTGTGTGTGTGTGTGTGTGTGTGTGTGTGTGTGTGTGTGTGTGTGTGTGTGTGTGTGTGTGTGTGTGTGTGTGTGTGTGTGTGTGTGTGTGTACGTACTTAAATGTAGACTATAGTATAAGCAAGTATGTGTGGAAGCATTAGTAACACTCATTGAGTCGAGAGTATAAATGTAAACAAGAGTCGCATGAGTCAGTAGTATCAATGTAAACAACAAAGTTGGATTCAGGTCTCACATGTTTTGCCGTCTCCCTTCACTGGTGAGCCCTCCCCATCGGCATACAGAGCCAGGACACTGATCGAGTACGGCGTGTCCGGAATGAGCGAGTCCAGGAACGCGTTGTTGATGTTTCCCGGGACCAGGACCTTTGGAGAGGTCATAAGACATAGATCACAATGATGGCTTCCCAGAGAGGAAGATTGTTTTGCATCCCAAATGGAAAACTATTCCCTATTTAGAGCACTATGTTAGTATAGGGCGTCATTTGGGATGCATCCTGGAAGAAGGATTCTTATTCAAATGACCTTTTTCATGCATTACATACTGCTCTGGCACTGCTAACGTACATAATGAGCTCACTGTTAATCCATGCTAGAGTCTTCTTGGAGGGAGCCTAGTGCCAAAGGTTAACATGAAGTACTAACAAAGCCCTGAAGAGGTTTAAAACGCTAAACAAATACATGAAATAGCTAAGAAGTGATTGATAAATAAATGAGTGTTATGAAGCATCCATCGTCTGGTAAATGCAAAGACGTAACCAACACCACGAGACCGGTGCTCTGTCATTGGACAGGCCTCAACGTGTACTGGATCTATCTCACCCCTGTTTCTAACAACAGTGGAGCCCAGTCTCATCATATCACCAGGGTCACCACTGTCACTAAGCAGCACATTATCTATTACCTTGTCTGGGGGACGGCCATTACATCATGCTAAATACCTTCATCTAAAGCTTATCTGAGGATTTAACTGAAAACCTCCTAGTTGAAAGAGTGATGGACAAGACATGCAGGTAGCTGAGGTATATAATAAAGTATATTTCCTGTGAAAAGCACTCATAAGGCTGTCCTCCTTACAAAATGGAGCCTGATTGAGAATAGACAGGAGGTTAGCTGAGCTGGCGAACGCTTTGGTAAAAAAAAATCTGTCTCTTAGCATGAGGCATTTTTAAGGCCTACTGCTGCATCAAAGAACATTCCAATAAAAACAGCCTCATTATCGTCCAACCAAGCCCAAAACATCAAACGTTACAATTTTCATCTATGTCTATCGCAGATGTGCATATGCACATTTTCCAAACTGCTAGTGGTACTTTAAAAGCTGTTTGTAGGCCAATTAGCTCTATCTTTCTCCATTAATCCAAGATATGTGTATCGCATCGGTGCATAAAATCAATGCTGATAGACAGAGAATTAAAAGCCAAAAGGTCTGGATTTCCCCATTAGCCTAATAAGGGAATGCCATCTGTGGAGCTTCTAAACAGACTTCCTAGCAAACTCTTCGAGTGAGTGTTTTCGATATCTTCATTAAATGTAGAGCCCAGCAACCCTACGCTACACTTTTATTACTTAACTGGACTTTACCTTTCCCTCTAAGTGGTCTGAGCAGGGAGAGTAAGCGGTTGAGTGAACGTGCCTCCCCTCTTAATATAATGACAGGCTCTGGTTAACAGTGGAGCGAGATCGTTTGTAAGTCCCAAATGACACCGTATTCCCTATATAGTGCACTGCTTTTCACCAGAGTCCTATGGGCCCTGATCAAAAGTAGGGCACTATATAGGGCATATGCTGCTATTTGGGATGCATGTAGAGAACTTACTGTCTCAGCGGGTCTGTCTCCAGACAGAGGTGCGTAGACGATGCGGTACTGCTGCACCTGGCCAGAAGCGGGCTCCCAGCGCACATTCAGGCTGGTGGTAGTGGGGTTGTAGATCTGGATGTTCTTAGGAGGGGTTCGTGGAACTGGGGGTCAAAAAGGGTCAGAGAAAGTCAAGAGAGGGGAGGGCAATTATATACACAACCTCAAAAACACAAAACAACAACTCTGATTTTACTCTACAAACAACAACTCTGATTTTACTTTACAATGCCTTACTTAGAAGAGTACTAACTAAGTGAAGATACCACAAGAAAATGTGAGAATGAATAGACTGCTATGTTTCAAACAGGATGTATCTCAGTAAAAAAGGGGGGACTCAAATGCTGAGGGAAGTAGTCTCTAGTAACCAAGTGATTTTAGAGTGTCTATGTGAAGAGAATGCACGGAGAAGTTGCACGGTTTGGGATTATGCAAAAGCCTCAACAACCTCAACCTTTAAACTAAAACAGATGTGCATATTCCTCTGGCATTCAGCACGTTAGCCCATTAAAGATTAGATGCAGTACGTAGACTCAGACCCAGCCACCTTATTCATAAGTAAAAACATTCCAAATAGAACCTGTTTATCCAACAGTGAGGTTCATTCTATATGAAACACATGCATATGGTGTGTTTAGGAAGACTAGTCTGTCAAACATACAGTCTCTTCCCATTTGTACGGACATCAGAGCGCATCAAATATGAGTCAACGATCATAAATCTGTCTCTCTCTCAAGACTGACAAGGACTTAGCGAGTGTAAAAATAATGCACAACCAACGGAGTCTCTGGAAGCCCCTGTAGAATCATTATGCACCATATGTTCTGTAATACTGATGTGTTCTGCTGGAATCACAGCTTTCCAATGCACTTCACTGGGATGGATTTCTGCTGACTGCACATGGCAAACCATTTGAGCAGAAACAACATCGATGCACACAGCAGGGTATAAAAAAAACAGACACAGGCAGGGCAACCTATTATTATTATTATTGTTATTATTAGTAGTATTATTATTAGTGTTATTATTGTTATTGTTAATATTCTTGTTATTATTAGAGTTGTTATTATTATTGTTATTATTATTGTTATGGTGAGATAAACTACACCTTTTTTCCATTAAAACTTTATGGGGGAAGGGGGTTGTGCAAATGCTATCTGGTTCAGAGATTTCAATACAACATGTTCTATTTCCACTCAGTTTTGTTAAATGTTGACCTCACCAAAAATGTTTCCCTATGAGGGTATCTATTATTCTGAGACCTATCTACCGGTATCTTGATATCTGAGTTCAAACTTTGGAAAAACCAAACAGGCTCCAAATTTGAAATGCCACTGGATCAAACCAACTGAAAAGAGCACATCTTTATCCCAATGAAAACAAAATGGATGATTGGAATTTCGGCAGTTGATAACTTACGCGTCTTTCCAGTCTCTGACTGGCGCAGGCCCTCTCCCTCGGGGTAGACAGGGACCACGGTGACAGTGTACAGCGTGTCTGAGAGAAGGTTCCTCAGGATGGTGTTGGTGGTGCCACCAGACACTTGCTCCTGTTCACAGAGAGGTGTTTGAGTTGCATTATCAGTGTTTATACCATCGATTGGTTGAATCCTATAGCAACCATATTAGGAAGTGGTCAGATTTTAGGTATATAAATTCCTAATATGGATGCCGTAGTCGACTCAAATCTGATTGGTCAAGAGATACCCTGTGCAGCATCAGAAGTTAAGGCATGGATAGTTGGTGGTCTTACCATGTCCTCGGCTCCGCCAGAGGCAGGGACGTAGAAGAGGCGGTACTGACGCACGTTGCCTTCCGCTGGCTCCCAGCGCACCTTGAGGGAGCTAGTAGAGGGGTCGGTGACCTGCAGGTTCTTCACCCCACCAAACGCCTCTGACAAGACACAAAACAACAAGTTTAGCATCAAATCACTTCATCTATTTTGTAACTATTTTTTTCTTCTTCACTGGACTCATTGTCCCTGTATGGTCTGTTTTTTTTCAGTCATGACGTACTTGTCTTTCCATTTTCAGAATTTCTCTTCCCTTCAATATCGCCGTACATAGGCACCAATGTCACCTTGTACTCTGTGTCTGGCACAAGGTTCCTCAGAACGGTGTTGGTTGACATCCCAGAAACCGTAGTCTGAGAAAAAGAGTCATCAGATTAGCAAAAATGTTGAGTAAAACCACCCTAATAAAGAGGTAGCTTATTCAAGTATTCAACATACATGTTTATAGTGTTCAAAGTGATCAGTTTAGTGAGTCTTCAAATATCGCTTCTATACCGTATGAGACAAAGTTTTGTTTTTGTACCTTCAGTTCAGGTCCTCCTGCTAGCGGGGCGTAGATGACAGTGTACTGGCGCACGTCCCCCTCAGCTGGCTCCCAGCGTACCCTCAGGGAGTTGGTTGTGGGGTCAGTCACCTGCAGGTTCTTCACTCCACCCAGAGGCTCTGAGGAAGAAGAAGACGCACATCAACATCATTCCAAGTAAATGTCAACGCTAATGTCCGTAAGCCGTTACTGAGTAAAGTTTAGTCTGATATGGAATCATGCAACTGTAATACGGGATTTGGAAGCTTGTAGCTGTCAAAAAGCTGTCATTTCAAAATTAAACATTTTGACAGGTATATGCTTCCATTGTGTTAGAGTATGAGGTTCATGAGCTAAAGTAAGTACTGAAATGCTTCACTCACTTGTCTTTCCCATCTCAGACTGCAGTATGCCCTCCACGTCTGGGTAGACTGGGACAACAGACACATTGTATTGGGTATCAGACTCCAGGTTACGCAGGATAAGGTTGGTGGTGCCCCCTGAGACTTGTTCCTGTTCAGGGCAAAGTGAAGATCAATGTTAGCACTGTATGACAATTACCCAAGTTGATTATAATGTAAACATGACTGGGTTGACAGTAAAAGGGAAGGAGAGATGAATAGGATACATACCATTTGCTCCCTCCCATCTGGCTGGGCCACGTAGAAGACCTTGTAGTTGCGCACGTTACCGACAGCTGGGTCCCAGCGAACAGACAGACTGTTGATGGTGGGGTCGATGACCTTCATGTTCTTCACTCCACCCAAAGGATCTGAGGCAGAGGATACAATGTTACAGCATCACACTTACTGTACTGTACGAGCTGCCAATATCTGAACAAGTAGCAGACACATTTTGTTTTTAAGAAGAAAAAATATGTTTTTATCGTCATATACACCGGATAGGTACAATGACATTTGTTACTTTACAGGGTCAGCCATAGTAGTAAGGCCCCCATGCGCTAATTATGGATAAGTGCCTTGCTCAAGGGCACATTGACCGATTTTTCACCTTGTCGGCTCAGGTATTCGAACAAGCAACCCTTTGGTTACTCTAACCACTAGGCTACCTGCCACCCTTATTATTTAATTTCACCCTGTCATTTCAACCCACTTGTCTTTCCATTCTGAGACCTAGAGAGACCCTCCATCTCATGGTAGACAGGCACCACTGTCACAGTGTATTCCGTATCTGGATTGAGTTCCTTCAGAACAGTGGTGGTCGTTGTTCCAGACACCTGGTCCTGTTCAAGAAAGAAGAAGATAGAATATCAGTCAGAATCAGAAAGCCATGTTGACTAGCTTCAGGGGAATACACCAGCAGTAAGCCATGTTGACTAGCTTCAGGGGAATACACCAGCAGTAAGCCATGTTGGCTAGCTTCAGGGGAATACACCAGCAGTAAGCCATGTTGACTAGCTTCAGGGGAATACACCAGCAGTAAGCCATGTTGGCTAGCTTCAGGGGAATACACCAGCAGTAAGCCATGTTGGCTTCAGGGGAATACACCAGCAGAAAGCCATGTTGACTAGCTTCAGGGGAATACACCAGCAGAAACCATGTTGACTAGCTTCAGGGGAATACACCAGCAGAAACCATGTTGACTAGCTTCAGGGAAATACACCAGCAGGAACCATGTTGACTAGCTTCAGGGGAATACACCAGCAGAAACCATGTTGACTAGCTTCAGGGAAATACACCAGCAGAAAGCCATGTTGACTAGCTTCAGGGAAATACACAAGCAGAAACCATGTTGACTAGCTTCAGGGGAATACACCAGCAGAAACCATGTTGACTAGCTTCAGGGAAATACACCAGCAGGAACCATGTTGACTAGCTTCAGGGGAATACACCAGCAGAAACCATGTTGACTAGCTTCAGGGAAATACACCAGCAGAAAGTCTTGTTGACTAGCTTCAGGGAAATACACCGGCAGAAAGCCATGTTGACTAGCTTCGGGGAAATACACCAGCAGAAACCATGTTGACTAGCTTCAGGGGAATACACCAGCAGAAACCATGTTGACTAGCTTCAGGGGAATACACCAGCAGAAAGTCTTGTTGACTAGCTTCAGGGAAATACACCAGCAGAAAGCCATGTTGACTAGCTTCAGGGAAATACACCAGCAGAAACCATGTTGACTAGCTTCAGGGGAATACACCAGCAGAAACCATGTTGACTAGCTTCAGGGAAATACACCAGCAGAAACCATGTTGACTAGCTTCAGGGAAATACACCAGCAGAAACCATGTTGACTAGCTTCAGGGGAATACACCAGCAGAAAGTCTTGTTGAATAGCTTCAGGGAAATACACCAGCAGAAAGCCATGTTGACTAGCTTCAGGGGAATACACCAGCAGAAAGTCTTGTCGACTAGCTTCAGGGGAATACACCAGCAGAAACCATGTTGACTAGCTTCAGGGGAATACACCAGCAGAAACCATGTTGACTAGCTTCAGGGAAATACACGAGTCGAGGCTTGTGTCACTTTAAATCAAAGGATGGCCTCATTGTAATGGATTTCACCCTCCACAAGACTCCACTGGAGTAGACCATTCTCAGAGAATTCGGAGGGGTGCTATGTTGGTGAGACTACCAGGACGTACCACGTCCTGCTCTCCGCCTGCAGTTGGGATGTAGACAATGATGTACTCGCGCACGTTCCCCTCAGCTGCATCCCAGCGCACTTTCAGGGTGCTGGTGGTGGGTTCAATGACCTGCAGGTTCTTCACGAAGCCCAGGGGCTCTGAGCACCAAGAGAAAACAGAGTAGCTTAGCCATCACTTTGATTTGAAAACCATGATATAGATTGTATGTCTGCAGATGAGCTAATATATTCATCTCTTTCACTGTACAATTTTCCAACTGTCCCGATATCTTTCCCAACTGCCCCGTTATCTGGTTTTAATGTCCATTCTAGAATGCACTTCCATACAAGAAGGCCCTTCTGATTGGCTAGAAGGGCATTTTAGATTGGACATTAAAACCAGATAACGTGACAGTTGGGAAAGATATCCGGACAGTTGGGAAAGATAACGGGACAGTTGGAAAAGATATCGGGACACCATGTAATCATGACGCAATACGCATCTACATATGCAGACTGTGCTTGCTACAAAGTTACAGAAAGATATTGTATTCAACAATGCTGTGGTATAAGTCGTCGTTACTCACTTGTTGTTCCATCTTTGGCCTGGGTCTGCCCATCCCCCTCGGGGTACACTGGCAGAACAGTGACTGTGTACTGTGTGTTAGGTGAGAGGCTCTTCAGAATTGTGGTGGTTGTGCTCTCTGAGACTTGCTCCTACAAAGTAGAGCGAGATGGTGTCTCACCAAAAGAAGTTCCAACAGACATACAGGAACACCATGTCTGCCTCCCAAAAGACACCCTATTCCTCACATAGAGCACTACTTCTGACCTAAGCTGGTTAAAAGTAGTGCACTATATAAGGAATAGGGTGCCATTTTGGATGCAGGTGGTATTTCATACACCAGATCCACAAGATAAGGCCAATGTACCACTGTTGTTCTATGGTCTGTAAAACTACATGAACTACAGCTTCTACTGGTCCATTTCATCTCCCTTCAGTGGAGTTTATTTTGATGGGAGGTTTGATTGAGAGTGAGAGCAATGGCATACACCACACGGAACAGGCCAATTCTACACAGATAAACCAAACAGTGCCTTAGAGGATTTTGTTCCACATAAGTGGCCAAACCAAAAAGTCAATTGTATTATAATTGTGATCACAGAGCTGTTTCACAGACTGTTAGCTCCCACCTGGCCTGAAGTCCATCGCCACTAGGCTACAACGTCACGGCGGCATGACCACTTTGCTGCAGCCTCTCATCATGCTTAGCACAGCAGGCTAACTGCCAAAGCTAAGTCCTTCACGTTAACTCCTCAACGCTAACTTCTCATGTTGGGCTGACGAAATCCCCACTCCACAAAGTATGGCGGTGAAATGAAACAGGATTCTTTCTTCCCACAGGATTGGAAGCCTTTGTGTTAGGCTGGCATAAATGTGACATCACGTGTAGAGTAATAGGCCTATGGAGAGCGGTTAACAGTACAGTAGAGTACTCACAATGATCTCAAGGCCACCTGCGACGGGAGTGTAGATGACTTTATAGCCCTGCACATTACCGTCGGCTGCGTCCCAGCTGGCGGTGAGGGTAGTGTGGGTAGGGTTGGTGACCTGCAGATTGGTCACTCCACCCAAAGGCACTGGGGGAAAAAATTCAACAACTTTAAGTGTGGTACTACGATTATGTGATTATTGGGGTAATCAAGTTAACCATTATTTTATGTTTCTCAGTTTATATTTCCAATGTTCCCAAATCACTTTTCGAGATTGCATTTGCTACCACTTCATTTTACATTGCTACTCACGCGTCTTTCCATTCTCAGCCTGGCGTTTCCCCTCTCTGGCAGGGTAGATAGGTAACACTGATATTGTGTAAGGTGTGTCAGGCTTGAGGTTCCTCAGAACGATGGTGGTGGTGCTTCCAGGTACTTGCTCCTGTTTACAAACAGGTGGAAAGTGATTTGAATTAGATGACTGATTGCAGATTAAATGCTTTATGGAAGTGTATTAGCTTAAGGCTATTTATGAGGTGATAAGGTGAAAGAGACCCACCACTTCCTCTGGTGTTCCTCCAGCCACAGGGACGAAGAAGATCTTGTACTGACGCACGGCTCCGTCCGCTGGGTCCCAGTCCACCTTCAGAGAGGTCATGGTGGGTTCAGTCACCTTCAGGTTCTTCACTCCACCCAACGGTCCTGGTGAGGAAATCAACAAAATATAGAAAACCTGTTCTATTTCCAATGTAACTCTATTATCTTACTGATAATCATATTACATTGAAAACTCACTGTTTATAGAAGGTTATTGCTACCCAAACATTTTTTTAAATGGTCGGACAAAGAAAATGATTTGTGGCAGCAATGATCTTCCACACTTCCATACTGTACAGACTAAGTTATCTTAAAAGGAAAATACAAAAAGTGAATACAAATATGCATTATACAGCAGGTACTGATGACAATGTATGAAATTTTGGGGATTTATGCTTGGTCTGGGATCTGAGGTGTACTGCAAACATGGAAGTGGGTATTGGAATGATTGCTTGGATGTCAGCCAGTCTTACTCGTCTTTCCGTTCTCAGACTGCCTCCTGCCCTCTGTCTCTGCGAAGACAGGCACCAGTGAGACAGTGTAGAGAGTGTCTGGCAGGAGGCCTCTCAAGACAGTGCTGGTGGCAGTGGCAGCCACAGTTTCCTAAAGATTACACAAACACAACCATTAACCTCTGCCCACTCGAATTAACTTTATGGCACGCAATGTGGAAACCACACTTTCTACACTGTCAGCTCAGCAGAATCCTACCATGGCTTCAGCAGCTCCACCGGCAGCAGGTACATAGAAGACTTTGTACTCCTTGACTTTCCCTTCGAATGGCTCCCAGCGCACGTTCAGGGTGGTCATGGTGGGGTTGATCACCTGCAGGTTCTTCACTCCACCAAGAGGCCCTGAGGTACAAGACACATCAACATCATTCCAAGTAAATGGCATCAATATCCTCAAGCCGTTACAGAGTGGTATTGATTCAATATGAATGCATATAGCTTTTTTACAAATTGACTTTGGACAGCTATACCAAAGAAGACTTAAACATGGGGCTGTCACTTTTCACTGAATGAACTTGGTATCGCATGGAATTGACGCTCCTCTGAAATGATCAATTTCTCCGCCCCTCATCTCAATGTCAGACTTTCTTACTTGTCTTTCCATTCTCAGACATTTTCTTGCCGTCTCCCACGCCGTAGACAGGCACCACTGAAACGGTGTAGATGGTGTCGGGTGTGAGGCCCTTCAGGACTGTGTTGGTCCCAGCCACAGTCTCCTTACATTACACATACATAATACAATTATTAATGCCTGCCCACACCCAACTTAACAATAACTAATGATACAAATCACAAAATATGACAAGCAACTATATTCAGTCAAACAGGAGTGTATAAGGATTATGAGTGCATAGGTACTCATACCCTTGAAAGTAACTACACTTTCTACAGTGTCAATTACCAGTCCTACCATGCTCTCAGCTCCACCGGCAGCAGGTACATAGATGACTTTGTACTCTTTGACTTTCCCCTCGGCCGCCTCCCATTTCACGTTCAATGTGACCATGGTGGGGTTGGTCACCTGCAGGTTCTTCACTCCACCAAGAGACTCTGGATACACCAACCAGGGATTCAATAATATAACTTCATACTGATTGATAGTACTTATTAAAGTAATATCTTAAAGTGCTTAATAAATGACTATATTATCTTATGTTAACTTCTCTTATCTTATGGAGTTTGTATGAAGTTCAAATACAGCAATAAAGAGTTATCCTCTCCATTGATGAAACTAATGTCTTTTAAGAAGGCCATTACTCAGTCCCTGAAACTTTATACTGATTGAACTTAGCATTGCAAGGAGTCTGTATGAAGTTTAAATACAGACTTAATGGAGAGGTATCCTCTGCATTGATGGTTATTTATGGATTTATGGATTTATTTCATAAATCAGCTTCTAAGAAGGCCATTATCAGTCCCTGAAAAGATCACTTAATAAGTGATCTTTAGAAGATCTTTAAAGATCTTTAGACTTAGATTGCAGACAGTCTTACTTGTCTTTCCATTTTCAGACTGTTTCTGTCCATCTCCCACTTCGTAGACCGGCACAAGTGAGACAGTGTAGAGGGTGTCTGGAAGGAGGCCTTCCAGAACAGTGGTGGTGGTAGTGGCAGCTACCGTCTCCTTTACATTGCACAAAGACATCACACCTATAAACGTCTGCCTACTACCAACTCTGTTTGACTGAAGATAGTTGTTTGTCATATTTTGTGATTCATAAAACAAACAACTTCAAACAATACATGAATATGCTATTTCTCATTTAATTTTGAGATGTGAACTGTTGGAATATTTTTTTACACAGTCAGCCAACAGAAAGCTGAGACACTTCCTGCCAGTCCTACCATGCTCTCAGCTCCACCGGCAGCAGGTACATAGATGACTTTGTATTCTTTCACTTTTCCGTCGGCCGCCTGCCATTTCACGTTCAGGGTGGTCATGGTGGGGTTGGTCACCTGCAGGTTCTTCACTCCACCCAGAGGCTCTGGATTAAACCATAACGTGCTTTAATATGGTGTTTAAAACATTTGACTTTATATTGAGTGAACTGAAATCAAAATACTTCACAACAGAGTTATCTGCTTCATTGAATGTGCTCTAAAATGATACATCTATTAATAATATAATAATAATATATAATAATATAATATATATATAATATAATAATAATAATATAATAATATATGCCATTTACAACAGAGTTATCTGCTTCATTGAATGTGCTCTAAAATGATACATCTATTAACACTTCTTATGGCTGGGGGCAGTATTGAGTAGCTTGGATGAATAAGGTGCCCAGAGTTAACTGCCTGCTACTCAGTCCCAGTTGCTAATATATGCATATTATTAGTATATTTGGATAGAAAACACTCTGAAGTTTCTAAAACTGTTTAAATGATGTCTGTGAGTATAACATAACTCATATGACGTTTTTGTCTTTTGAGCTTCTAGTCGTGAAATCTATGCAGCCTACTCAATCACTTTTTATAGCTACTGTTTATAGGCCTCCTGGGCCATATACAGCGTTCCTCATTGAGTTCCCTGAATTCCTATCGGACCTTGTAGTCATAGCAGATAATATTCTAATTTTTGGTGACTTTAATATTAACATGGAAAAGTCCACAGACCCACTCCAAAAGGCTTTTGGAGCCATCATCGACTCAGTGGGTTTTGTCCAACATGTCTCTGGACCTACTCACTGTCACAGTCATACTCTGGACCTAGTTTTGTCCTATGGAATAAATGTTGTGGATCTTAATGTTTTTCCTCATAATCCTGGACTATCGGACCACCATTTTATTATGTTTGCAATTGCAACAAATAATCTGCTCAGACCCCAACCAAGGAGCATCAAAAGTCATGCTATAAATTCACAGAGAACACAAAGACTCCTTGATGCCCTTCCAGACTCCCTCTGTCAAGGATGTCAGAGCACAAAAACCAGTTAACCACCTAACTGAGGAACTCAATTTAATCTTGAGCAATACCCTAGATGCAGTTGCACCCCTAAAAACGAAAAACATTTATCACAAGAAACTAGCTCCCTGGTATACAGAAAATACCCGAGCTCTGAAGCAAGCTTCCAGAAAATTGGAACAGAAATGGCGCCACACCAAACTGGAAGTCTTCCGACTAGCTTGGAAGGACAGTATCGTGCAGTATCGAAGAGCCCTCACTGCTACTCGATCATTCTATTTTTCCAACTTAATTGAGGAAAATAAGAACAATCCAAAATGTATTTTTGATACTGTCGCAAAGCTAACTAAAAAGCAGCATTCCCCAAGAGAGGATGGCTTTCACTTCAGCAGTAATAAATTCATGAACTTCTTTGAGGAAAAGATCATGATCATTAGAAAGCAGATTACGGACTCCTCTTTAAATCTGCGTATTCCTTCAAAGCTCAGTTGTCCTGAGTCTGCACAACTCTGCCAGGAACTAGGATCAAGAGAGACACTCAAGTGTTTTAGTACTATATCTCTTGACACAATTATGAAAATAATCATGGCCCCTAAACCTTCAAGCTGCATACTGGACCCTATTCCAACTAAACTAGTGAAAGAGCTGCTTCCTGTGCTTGGCCCTCCTATGTTGAACATAATAAATGTCTCTCTATCCACCGGATGTTTACCAAACTCACTAAAAGTGGCAGTAATAAAGCCTCTCTTGAAAAAGCCAAAATATCGAATCTTCCATTCCTCTCTGCCTGGCCGGTTCCCCTCATTCCACTGGGATTCTCTGCCACTAACCCTATTACAGGGGCTGAGCACTGGCTTACTGGTGCTCTTTCATGCCGTCCCTTGGAGGGGTTCGTCACCTGAGTGGGTTGAGTCACTGATGTGATCTTCCTGTCTGGGTTGGCGCCCCCCCTTGGGTTGTGCCGTGATGGAGATCTTTGTGGGCTATACTCGGCCTTGTCTCAGGATGGTAAGTTGGTGGTTGAAGATATCCCTTTAGTGGTGTGGGGGCTGTGCTTTGGCAAAGTTCGAGGGGTTATATCCTTCCTGTTTGGCCCTGTCCGGGGGTATCATCGTGAGACTGCGTGAATCAGGCATTCGTGGTCGAATTGCTGCAAAGAAACCACTACTAAAGGACACCAATAAGAAGAAGAGACTTGATTGGGCCAAGAAACACAAGCAATGGGCCTGGTTGGCCCTGTCCGGGGTATAGTCAGATGGGGCCACAGTGTCTTCTGACCCGTCCTGCCTCAGCCTCCAGTATTTATGCTGCAATAGTTTATGTCGGGGAGGTAGGGTCAGTTTGTTATATCTGGAGTACTTCTCCTGTCTTATCCGGTGTCCTGTGTGAATTTAAGTATGCTCTAATTCTCTCTTTCCTTCTCTCTCTCGGAGGACCTGAGCCCTAGGACCATGCCCCAGGACTACCTGGCATGATGACTCCTTGCTGTCCCCAGTCCACCTGGCCGTGCTGCTGCTCCAGTTTCAACTGTTCTGCCTGCGGCTAAGGAATCCTGACCTGTTCACCGGACGTGCTACATGTCCGGACCTATTATTTGACCATGTTGGTAATTTATGAACATTTGAACATCTTGGCCATGTTTTGTTATAATCTCCACCCGGCACTGCCAGAAGGGGACTGGCCACCCCTCATAGCCTGGTTCCTCTCTAGGTTTCTTCCTAGGTTTTGGCCTTTCCTAGCCAACGTGCTTCAACACCTGCATTGCTTGCTGTTTGGGGTTTTAGGCTGGGTTTCTGTACAGCACTTTGAGATATCAGATGATGTACGAAGGGCTATATAAATACATTTGATTTGATTTGATATGGCAGCTATTTGGACATAAATGATGGACATTATCGAACAAATCAAACATTTACTGTGGAAATGGGATTCCTGGGAGTACATTCTGATGAAGATTATCAAAGGTAAGTGAATATTAATAATGTTATTTCTGACTTCTGTTGACTGCACAATATGGCGGATATCTTTTTGGCTTGTTTGGTCTCTGAGCGCCGTACTCAGATTATTGCATGGTTTGCTTTTTCTGTAAAGCTTTTTTGAAATCTGACACAGTGGTTGCATTAAGGAGAAGTGTATCTAAAGTTCCATGCATAACACTTGTATTTTCATCAACATTTGAGAATTTCTGTAAATTGATGTGGCTCTCTGCAAAATCACCGGATGTTTTTGGAACTACTGAACATAACGCGCCAATGTATACTGAGATTTTTTAAATATAAATATGAACTTTATCGAACAAAACATACATGTATTGTGTAACATGAAGTCCTATGAGTGTCATCTGATGAAGATCATCAAAGGTTAGTGATTAATTATATCTCTATTTCTGATTTTTGTGACTCCTCTCTTTGGCTGGAAAAATGGCTGTGTTTTACTGTGACTTGGCTCTGACCTAACATAATCGTTTGTGGTGCTTTCGCTGTAAAGCCTATTTGAAATCGGACACTGTGGTGGGATTAACAAGAAGGGTGAAATACTTCTATGTTTGAGGAAGTCTAACTATGGGATTTCTGTTGTTTTGAATTTGGCGCCCTGCACTTTCACTGGCTGTTGTCATATCGATCCCGTTAGCGGGATCTCAGCCCTAAGAAGTTGTTTAAGAGAATGTTGTAGGTGGTTTCTGGCCTTTTACAGGTCTGGTGGTTCCAGGTCCACTTACTGGTCTTTCCTTGACCTGAGATGTCTTTGGCCTCTCCGCTGGGGTAGATAGCTGCCACGGTAACAGAGTAGGCAGTGTCAGGCATCAGCTTCTGGAGGATTACACTGTTCTTCTTTCCTCCCACCTGGGTCTGTTTGGGGGACAACAACAAAGTCAGAGGCTTTTCTTTGTCTGTGGGAGGAGAAGTGAAGTGAGAACATCTCACATCGATGTTAAAACAGTAATTTATTAGAACAGGTTGACAGATGGATGGCAAGCTAAACTCTTTTAATGGTTAGGGCTGTCCTCTTGCCGAAGACGTGGATGTCGATTAAGGCAGCCCTCCTTACCTCTCTGATTCAGAGGGGTTGGGTTAAATGCGGAAGACACATTTCAGTTGAATTCCTTGAGTTGTACAACTGACTAGGTATCCCCCTTCCCCTTTCCTCGGCTCAGAGACAAAAAGACCTGAAGTTCATTAGCTCACCACTGGGCACAAACTGGTGAAATCAACATTTTTCAATGTAATTTGTGACTTTATTGTATAGTGGAATCTATATGGAAAATACATTGCATTTGACAAGAGTAATCAAACTGTTGTTTTGAGGGTGAAATTTCAACCACAGGATTATGCCATCTTGGTAACCAATTTTCAACATTGACAAACCTTGTATAAAATATGTTGAATTTGTCACTTTAAAACAACGTCTGATCTTCAACGTATAAGAAAAAAACAATAGACTGAGCAGCACCTCCTACTGGAGAATGTATCTATCTACAGCTACACTTCAGACTCCCATCTAGGGTTTTAACCAAGCCCAGCCCTGCTTAGCTATGATATTTGTCACAGACTGTTTCCAATGTGCTATCTTGAGAATGACCATTGACAATTCTCAACATAATAGATTCACTGTTGCTATCAAAGTAATTTCCAAAGGGTTGATCTAACAGAGCAAATTAAATGTAATCATACTTTATCAATCCTCTATCATCAATTATGCAATTTAAGCCTACATTATATAGCATTTGGACAGTCATCAACAGCTATTGTGTAAATTCAACCATGGATTCAACTACAAATGTACAATACTGTACATGCAGGACTAGGGTTTAAATCTTTGGTAAATTTAGTTTTAAAAAACTTGTTGGATTCATGTCTCCATCTAAGAAAATATAATCTAAATTATTAAAGAATTACTAAATTAAGTCAAACTTTATTTAAAGTGCATTTAAGGTTTGATTTGATTGAGTCCTACTAATTCAGTTCTACTTCAAAATGGTTGCTCAAATAAAATGGAGATGTAATCAATGGCATCTAAACAATTAACTCCATTTAAAATGCAAAGCATGAACACATTATTAACATGATAACTTTGACGGTCCTAATAATTTGTTTTATCTAACATTGTATTCCCATTGGAATTTGGTTATGCTTTTAGATGGTTGAAAGCATAGTGACAAAACATTGAGTATTCAACAAACTATTGACTGTCTTTTTGAGTAGGTGAAAAGAGGTTGTAATCTCATTGATTAACATATCAACCAAATATTACCCAATTGGGGTGGTTGGGGCCAAGCAGAGTTCTTCTACACTGTCATAGGGAAGCCATCCAAACATGACCAATGTAAACTCCAAAGCTCTTACGTCAATTTGGACTTTTACGAGGCTGTGGAGTATGAACACGGTTTCTCCCCGAGCCCAGGGAACTCTCTAACTCTCTCTTTCCCCTCCTTTCCCCTCTTTCCCCGCCTTTCCCCTCCTTTCAGTCTAGCAGAAACAAAAGTGGGGTTCCCCAAGGATGAATTATTTACCCGTTTGTGTGAACAGAGCAGCTCATTCAAACACCTTATAAGAAAGAACAATTGCCTTTCTTTCACTACTGTGTTCACAAACTAGTAGTGTATAAAGGGAAGATTCATTGATCTTGAGGGACACTGGACATCATGGAAGAACAATTTCGTAATACTACAAGCCAATATTTTAAATGTATCCTGTCATTTAATGGGAACTACAGATGTAGGATCTTAATTTGAGCACTTTTTTGATGCTGAGAATTTTCGTGCACCGCAGGAAATGCAGATGAGCTTTGTGATTTCCAGAAATTCACAGAAAACTCGCACACACGGTTATATTAACAGTATTGCACTTTTCATTTAACCACATTTTTTAGCTAATAGCCTAACCACCGTACAAGCAACATTATGGACTAAAAGGTGAAATAAGATTTAGAATAATCTTGCAGCGACAATACTGGTCAAATTAAGATCCTACAACTGTACAGTAAGCAACATCTACCAATGGCATGAAATGTTATCGTATGGGGCCACAGTGTCTCCTGACCCCTCCTGTCTCAGCCTCCAGTATTTATGCTGCAGTAGTTTATGTGTCGGGGGCTAGGTTCAGTTTGTTATATTTGGAGTACTTCTCCTGTCCTATTCGGTGTCCTGTGTGAATTTAAGTGTGCTCTCTCTAATTCTCTCTCTCGGAGGACCTGAGCCCTAGGACCATGCCTCAGGACTACCTGACATGATGACTCCTTGCTGTCCCTAGTCCACCTGGCCGTGCTGCTGCTCCAGTTTCAACTGTTCTGCCTTATTATTATTGGACCATGCTGGTCATAAGTGCGTGAATTAGACAATTTTCCTGTCCTGCTAAGCATAAAAAATGTAACAAGTACTTTTGGGTATGTATGGAGTAAAAAGTACATTCTTTTCTTTAGGAATGCAGTTAAGTAAAAGTTTTCAAAAATATAAATTGTAAAGTAAAGTACATACACCCCAAAAAATGACTTAAGTAGCACTTTAAAGTATTTTTACTTAAGTACTTTATACCACTGAAGACAGGCATTTGAGGGTTCCAAGTGTGAATGTCATGCCTGGCTTATATGGCTTATGTTAAATCAACACGTCTGCAGACCACAACATCCGAACAGCAGTATGTCTCCATACTGTTTTAAGTGGACAGCGATACTATAATATAATTCCAATGATGTGCTATGATGGGATTAGATAGCCATGTAACAGCTCTGTCCGATGGTGTCATGTTGAAATCATAGTTTAGAGAACTGATACAATGTTTGGGGTACCCTGTCATAACTTCTCAGACACTTAAAACATTTCAAACTAACCACATTATTTTCATATAAGCGCATCGTCAACCGAAAAACCAAAAAAAGGTATTTCCTAACATTTTCCGTAGCAGGTCACAATTAAGTTATCAGTTAAGAATGTGGTCTTGGCTGCTAGATACAGACCTCATTTAAGTACACAAACAGACTGGATAGGAGGACCATGTCATAATTCTAACGTCAAACTAACAATGTGGAGAAAGACAAAATAGCGGGGAGGACACCAATTGTGGATCCCAAGAGGAAAGGGATTTCATGTTACAATAAACCAATTTAGAAATGCTTAAGTATTTCTATGAGAACGGAATTAGCCATTTGACTTTAAAGGTTCAATGCAGACATTTTTATTTCAATATCAAATCCTTTCTGGGTAACAATTAAGTACCTTACTGTGATTGTTTTCAATTAAAATGGTAAGACATTTACAAAAATATCTTCTTAGCAAAAAGCAATTTCTCAAGCTAGAATTTTGCTAGGATTGTCTGGGAGGAGTCTGAGTGGGGAGGGAAAACTAAAAACTAGCTGTTATTGGCAGAGACTATTAATTCATTTACCACCTGGTGATTTCACCAGACAGGCCAAAACTCCATCCCACCACAACAGGCTGGCATATCATGCAGACCTTTCAAACTGCTCTTACACTAAAAGGCCATTATATCAAAAAACACAGGAAAATCACGTTTTTTACTGCACTGGGAAGTACTTATGGTTTCATCATTGGGGTTAAACTAGCTCCGGCACGTTGGAGAAAACCTCACACAGATACTGACGCATCACACTGATAACAACTAACGTCACCACTCAGTTACAGACTAGAGAGCAAGAACCACTTAAGTGAACTGAGAGATGTCATACCAAGAGGGCATAGGATTTAGAAGTTAGTTCTGGGTAGACACTACTTATCAGTTACTCACAATACACTCATAGTGATTGCAAAACAGTCTGGGAATTGTTAACAGATTACTGCTTTCAAGAAACTGCTGGAGGGTGTGTGTCGTACTTACCGAGAGAGCTTTGCCTCCAGCCACAGGTTGGAAAGAGATCTTGTAGTTCTGAACGGGGCCTGGGGCGTGGTCCCACTTCACTGTCAGAGTGACCGTGGTCGCATTGAACACCTGCAGGTTCTGGGGCGGTCCAGTGGGAGCTAGGAGCACATTACAATCAATACACTGACCCAAGACAGTGGTGGTTTATATAAAATAGCTGCAGGGAACATTAGGCAGCCTTTACCAATCCACAATCACATGGTGGTCAGGAAGCTGGATGAAACGATGATGATGAGGATAGGGGGTGAGGTGATGAGAACACATGATTTGGTGATGAAGTACATGTAAACGACATGATGGAGAGTGAAGCAGCCAGTAAGGTTTCTATACTATATGACACATGCATTTCCAATGATGGGGACATTGATGGGGAATGACATTGTGACATGATGATGATTGACATTAACGACACGAGGAATGACAATGTTATGACATGAAAAACGACATTCATTTAATGACACGAGGAATGATATTATGACAAATGGTTGACAATTAGGTGTCTGTTGTGGAACGTCCAGCCGCTGCCGGGTCAGTAGTCACACTTTTGCATTTGCAGCTCTTTCAAGGCACAGCAATGCACATGCAGATGTATTTTATCAAAGTGTGTTTTCCATCAACAACAATTTCATTATCATTCGCATTACCATTATAATCATAATCATGAGAACATTTCAATGATAATGTCCTTCTCCGTTTCAAATAACATACCAGCTGTAGTCATCTTTAACACTGGAAAAAGAGAACGTCATGAGAACAACAGGGAAAGAACAAGGTTATTTCAATACGCTGTGGTCCACATCTGTGGTCTAAATGTAAAACATGAATGTAACTGATAGGAGAATGAGAGAGGAGAAGAACAGAAGGGTGAACCTACATGTGCGCTGGCTGCCAATCAGGTCCTCGCTCTCTGACTCGTCTGGGTAGATGGCCGTGACGGTGACATCATACAGGGTGTCCGGGTCCAGGTTCTCCAGATAATGGGACGTTTCATCACTGTTCAGGATAGCCTGGAGAGATGGATGAGAGAGAGGGGGAACAGGTAGAGGGGGACAGCAAGAGAGAGAGTTGTGGGCAGAACGAGATGGAGAAAGAGGGAGACGAAGAGAGAGGAAGACAGAAAGGGAGAGGGAGACAGAGAGAGGGAGAGATAGAGAGAGGGAGACAAAGAGAGGGAAGAGATTGAGAGAGAGATAGAGAGAAATATAGAGATAGAGTGAAAGAGAGAGAGAGCGAGGGAGAGAGGGGGAGAGAGAGAGGGTGAGAGAGGGAGAGAGAGACAGAGAGAGAGGGAAAAAAATAAACAGAGACAGAAGGAGAGATAGAGAGACAGAGAGAGAGAGAGAGGGAGAGAGGGGGAGAGAGGGTGAGAGAGGGAGAGATAGAGAGGGAGAGAGAGACAGAGAGAGAGGGAGACAGAGAGCGAGGGAGAGAGGGGAGAGAGAGAGGGTGAAAGAGGGAGAGATAGAGAGAGGGAGAGAGAGACAGAGAGGGAGACAAAGAGAGGGGGAGAGAGGGAGGGTGAGAGAGGGAGAGATAGAGACAGAGAGAGAGGGGGAGATAGAGACAGAGAGAGAGAGGGGAGAGGGAGAGATAGAGACAGAGAGAGAGGGAGACAGAGAGAGAGGGCGAGAGAGAGGGTGACAGAGGGAGAGATAGAGACAGGGAGAGAAAGAGAGCATAAACAGTCCCAGTCTACTCCATAGCAGTAAATAGACCAGAATCATCAAACACCATCGGCTGGAGTAGATCAACATACATATTGGAAGTTGTTCTCTCCCTTCTTGGTCCAGCCGATTCGGTAGAGGGCCACGTCAGGGGCCCCGTGTTCCCATGTGGCCCTGAACGAGGTCTGGGTCACCTCGGACAACTTCAGGTTCTGCGGGGCAGGAACAACATCTGTACACATGGACGGAGATGTGAGAGAGGGAGATTATTATGATTATTATGAGGAAGTCCTGAGAGATGAGGCAAGGCCATTTCGTTCGTCAGAGGGGCTGCGAACCATGTGAGGAACATTTTAGCTGTGAGTCCATATTGTAGATAAATGGCCAACAAACGGATTTTGTGTGTGTGTGTGTGTGTGTGTGTGTGTGTGTGTGTGTGTGTGTGTGTGTGTGTGTGTGTGTGTGTGTGTGTGTGTGTGTGTGTGTGTGTGTGTGTGTGTGTGTGTGTGTGTGTGTGTGTCTGTGTGTATGGAAAACAACATTTCTTCAAATCATCTGGGATTAATGATGAACAAGGCCCCATGCAGTGAGCGATAGCAGACTCGCACACAAACACACAAAGTTTCTAGGTCCATATATAATTAACTAGACTCTCACACACACACACACACACACACACACACACACACACACACACACACACACACACACACACACACACACACACACACACACACACACACACACACACACACACACACACACACACACACACACACACACACACACACACACACACACACACACACACACACACACACACACACATACAGTCTCTGGGAACAGTGACTTGATGTTTGGGCTTCATCTAGAAAGACGAATGACTGAGGAACAGGCAAAATCCAAGGAAGGCCTGCAGACTCAACCATCACCACTAAGATACACTCATATATCTAGTCTACAGTTCATCAGCCAAATGATAAATCACACAAACGGTTGTTTACCTGTAATGGCTTGTCCAAGCATTGGGTTTCCAACACCTGCGTCGTAAACTGGGGTGACAGCAACATCGTACTCAGATTGAGAGATGAGGTTGGCAAGAGGCAGGGATGTTATAACTCCATTGACTTCAACCTGGCAGAAAAGAGATAAACGGATAACGATTTTAGGAACAACAAACAATTAACAATATTATTTTTGCTGAAGAACTGGCATGAACTAGCACTACTACATACACTATGATTTGTGGTATTACTATTGAATTTACAGCTAAATCTTGACAACTGTAGTATTTTGAACATTAAAACGTTGGGAGTTGTTTTCTCTCCAAGTTTCCTTTTTATTTCTAAATGTCATCAGAGCATTTGAGAAAAGCCATATGAATAATATGCCGTGTCCTTAAAAAAAGTATTGAGGCTATATTTGTAATTCCAGAGGATATTTGATGGTAGGAAAAACTCTTGAAGTCAAAAAGCTCCCATCAGAAATGCTGAGAAATGTCTTACCTCAGTTTCCACTTCCAACTTCAAGAAAAAAAATCAAGAAAAGGTTTCCATAACAGAGATAGTTCTCCAATATCAACGCAGAGGAATAGACCTTAGAACATAAGTCCACAGAGAGAGGCTCCTTTGGAGACAGCAGTCTGCAGATGCTGCATGAGAGGATCTGGGTAGGGATCAGTGGAGGCTGCTGAGGGGAGGACGCTCATAATAATGTCTGGAACAGAGGGAATAGAGTGGCATCAAACACATGGTAACCATGTGTTTGATGTATTTGATACCATTCCACTAATTCCGCTCCAGCCAATAACATGAGCCCATCCTCCCCAATTAAGGTGCCACCAACCTCCTGTGGTGGAGATGTATTCAGTACTCCTGTGGTGGAGATGTATTCAGTACTCCTGTGATGGAGATGTATCCAGTACTCCTGTGGTAAAGATGTATCCAGTACTCCTGTGGTGGAGATGTATCCAGTACTCCTGTGGTGGAGATGTATTCAGTACTCCTGTGGTGGAGATGTATTCAGTACTCCTGTGGTAGAGATGTATTCAGTACTCCTGTGGTGGAGATGTATTCAGTACTCCTGTGGTGGAGATGTATCCAGTACTCCTGTGGTAAAGATGTATCCAGTACTCCTGTGGTGGAGATGTATCCAGTACTCCTGTGGTGGAGATGTATTCAGTACTCCTGTGGTGGAGATGTATTCAGTACTCCTGTGGTAGAGATGTATTCAGTACTCCTGTGGTGGAGATGTATCCAGTACTCCTGTGGTGGAGATGTATTCAGTACTCCTGTGGTGGAGATGTATTCAGTACTCCTGTGGTGGAGATGTATTCAGTACTCCTGTGGTGGAGATGTATTCAGTACTCCTGTGGTGGAGATGTATTCAGTACTCCTGTGGTGGAGATGTATTCAGTACTCCTGTGGTGGAGATGTATTCAGTACTCCTGTGGTAGAGATGTATTCAGTACTCCTGTGGTGGAGATGTATTCAGTACTCCTGTGGTGGAGATGTATTCAGTACTCCTGTGGTAGAGATGTATTCAGTACTCCTGTGGTAGAGATGTATCCAGTATCCAGTATCTTTGAAGTGCTGGGGTACTGGGATGCTGATATGCTGGGATGCTGGGGCGCTGAAGTGCTGGGATGCTGGGGCGCTGAAGTACTGGGGTGCTGGGGTGCTGAGGTACTGGGGTTCTGAGGTACTTGGGTGCTGGGGTTCTGAGGTACTGGGGTGCTGAGGTACTGGGGTGCTGAGGTACTGGGGTGCTGAGGTACTGGGATGCTGAGGTACTGGGGTGCTGGGATGCTGAGGTACTGGGGTGCTTAGGTACTGGGGGGCTGAGGTACTGGAGTGCTGGGATGCTGAGGTACTGGTGTGCTGAGGTACTGGGGTGCTGAGGTACTGGGATACTGGGGTGCTGGGATGCTGAGGTACTGGGGTGCTAAGGTACTGGGATACTGGGGTGCTGGGATGCTGAGGTACTGGGATACTGGGGTGCTGGGGTACTGGGGTGCTGAGGTACTGGGGTGCTGGGATGCGGAGGTAATGTGGTGCTAGGGTGCTGAGTTACTGGGATACTGGGGTGCTGAGGTACTGGGGTGCTGGGATGCTGAGGTACTGGGGTGCTGAGTTACTGGGATACTGGGGTGCTGAGGTACTGGGGTGCTTAGGTACTGGGGTGCTTAGGTACTGGGGTGCTGAGGTACTGGGGTGCTGAGGTACTGGGGTGCTGAGGTACTAGGATACTGGGGTGCTGGGATGCTGGGGTGCTGGGATGCTGAGGTACTGGTGTGCTGAGGTACTGGGGTGCTGAGGTACTGGGATACTGGGGTGCTGGGATGCTGAGGTACTGGGGTGCTAAGGTACTGGGATACTGGGGTGCTGGGATGCTGAGGTACTGGGATACTGGGGTGCTGGGGTACTGGGGTGCTGAGGTACTGGGGTGCTGGGATGCTGAGGTAATGTGGTGCTGGGGTGCTGAGTTACTGGGATACTGGGGTGCTGAGGTACTGGGGTGCTGGGATGCTGAGGTACTGGGGTGCTGAGTTACTGGGATACTGGGGTGCTGAGGTACTGGGGTGCTGAGGTACTAGGATACTGGGGTGCTGGGATGCTGGGGTGCTGGGATGCTGAGGTACTGGGGTGCTAAGGTACTGGGATACTGGGGTGCTGGGGTGCTGAGGTACTGGGATACTGGGGTGCTGAGGTACTGGGATGCTGAGGTACTGGGATACTGGGGTGCTGAGGTACTGAGATACTGGGGTGCTGAGTTACTGGGGTGCTGGGATGCTGGGTTACTGGGATACTGGGGTGCTGAGCTACTGGGGTGCTGGGGTGCCAGTATACTTCTTTCAGCATGTCGTCCTGGCAAAGCCTGCCCACGGAGTCAAGATCGCAGTCTACTTAATGTGCAGCTAATATAACACCCTGTGACATCAATGACTTGTGACTTTCCCTTAATAAACTCTGTCCCCTATTCAGGGGACTTTGAGCGGTTCTGGACCATTTCCAACCAACATTTTTGTGTACAGGGCACTCAGTGAACGGCGCAACATCAATTGTTGTGCACTTTGTGACAGCGCTGGTTGTCCCGCTTCGCATGCCGTTCTCCGCTCTCATCTGATATGCAGTATGTGAGCATAGGCAGCGAAAAGTCACATTTTCTGGCCTATCCAGACAAAGGATCCAAATCTCCTGGTGATGAATCTTGCAGCTTCACTTACAATAATGCATATGAAACATATGAAAGTGAGTATCTCACTTTGATGTTCTCAGATAGATTTAGTGCTCTCAACATGAAAAAAGTATGAATCATTTCATAGAATTTAAACAAGACCACTTTTTCTTGGTCACAGTTCTTAACTGACTTGCCTAGTTAAATAAAGGTAAAATAAAAATAATAAAAAAATATTTAGAAAGCATTTCAATTATTTCAAAACCTAATCCCCACTTTTGTTGAAAAGGAAATATATATTTTTTATCATATTTGTACTGTGTACGTGAGTTTGTGTCCTCAAAAGTGACTACACCTCAAAAATGTATAACTATTTTTACTAGAAAGGTGAGATTTTAATATTTCTGGCGGTGTAAGCATTACTAGGTATTGTTTATGGCCCTCTCATGATAAATAATTACTTTTGGGTATATCTATTTAGGCGGAAATCTACATTATAGCCCATATGGCTCTGGTCAAAAGTAGTGCACTCTGGAGGGAACAGGGTGCCATTTGGGACACACACAGAAGAAACAGAGTTCTTCACTAACACTTTCCCAATGACGTCAGTTTGGTGTTAGATAGTGTCACCTCTTTGAGCTCTCCGTCCTCTGGCTTGTAGGTGATGATGTACTTGAGGACTTTCCCCGGGGAGGCGTCCCATCTGAGCTTCATGGTGCTATGGGTGACAGCAGTGATATGCAGCTTACCCGATAGTGGCAAGGGTACTGGGGAAGAAGAATGACAGAGAAAGGGAAAGAGAGGGAGAAAGGAGAGTGTGAGAGGGGGGCAGGGGAATGACAGTGAGTGGGTCTTATAACCATTGGTATTGTGAGGGAAAAGAGTTTTAGAGAGGGCGAGAAAAAGGGAGAGAAAGAGAGAGAGAATGAGAGAGTGACAGAGAGTGAGATAAAGAGAGAGCGAGAGACAGAGACAGAAAGGGGGTGGGAATGTAGAGACATCCTCAACCACAGTTACCACCTAACTACTAGTGTAGACATCCTCAACCACAGTTACCACCTAACTACTAGTGTAGAGACATCCTCAACCACAGTTACCACCTAACTACTAGTGTAGAGACATCCTCAACCACAGTTACCACCTAACTACTAGTGTAGACATCCTCAACCACAGTTACCACCTAACTACTAGTGTAGAGACATCCTCAACCACAGTTACCACCTAACTACTAGTGTAGAGACATCCTCAACCACAACTACTAGTTACCACCTAACTACTAGTGTAGAGACATCCTCAACCACAGTTACCACCTAACTACTAGTGTAGACATCCTCAACCACAGTTACCACCTAACTACTAGTGTAGAGACATCCTCAACCACAGTTACCACCTAACTACTAGTGTAGACATCCTCAACCACAGTTACCACCTAACTACTAGTGTAGACATCCTCAACCACAGTTACCACCTAACTACTAGTGTAGACATCCTCAACCACAGTTACCACCTAACTACTAGTGTAGACATCCTCAACCACAGTTACCACCTAACTACTAGTGTAGACATCCTCAACCACAGTTACCACCTAAATACTAGTGTAGAGACATCCTCAACCACAGTTACCACCTAACTACTAGTGTAGACATCCTCAACCACAGTTACCACCTAACTACTAGTGTAGACATCCTCAACCACAGTTACCACCTAACTAACTACTAGTGTAGACATACTCAACCACAGTTACCACCTAACTACTAGTGTAGACATCCTCAACCACAGTTACCACCTAACTACTAGTGTAGACATCCTCAACCACAGTTACCACCTAACTACTAGTGTAGACATCCTCAACCACAGTTACCACCTAACTACTAGTGTAGACATCCTCAACCACAGTTACCACCTAACTACTAGTGTAGAGACATCCTCAACCACAGTTACCACCTAACTACTAGTGTAGAGACATCCTCAACCACAGTTACCACCTAACTACTAGTGTAGAGACATCCTCAACCACAGTTACCACCTAACTACTAGTGTAGACATCCTCAACCACAGTTACCACCTAACTACTAGTGTAGACATCCTCAACCACAGTTACCACCTAACTACTAGTGTAGAGACATCCTCAACCACAGTTACCACCTAACTACTAGTGTAGACATACTCAACCACAGTTACCACCTAACTACTAGTGTAGAGACATCCTCAACCACAGTTACCACCTAACTACTAGTCTACGGACCTCCACAACACAACCCAGCCACCCAGATCCCATCCAGCCTCTGTGTTTATGACAGAAGCATGATGATCCTACTCACAGTGCTAGTTTAAAATGACAAATAAAGGAAACCACAAGTGAACTAACACTACTGTTGTGGTGTCTAAGTTGCGGCCTACAAAACAATAACAATGCTTTATGACAGTTATATCTTATAACGTCCACCATAAAAATCTAAGCCCTGTGTACTTAACCATCATGTGGAATTATGTCAGTTTTCTTAAGACACTCTTAATGAAGCCAAGAAGGAGAGGATGATGGTTATTCTCCCCATAAGGAACCTAAACTTCTGCATTTTCCAATGGGAAACCCTATGGGAACTTGTTGTTGTTTAACACTTTACTGCCACCAATCAGACCCAATATATCCCTGGTTGTGTAAATGACCTTGTTTAATAGGCCTACAAGAGCAATATAAACAAGTTCCATCCGTGTCTAACACATTTAAAACAGCTTAATGAGCATGGATTGGCAGGGGATGTTGTTTATTTCAGCATTGTGTACCGTAATGAAACAGATGCGCTCCCACAAGAGTGGAAGTCATCCGAGCTGCTATCTCCACATTAAAGTTTCCTTTTAACCATCTCTGTCCCCCTGAGAGCAACCGAACAGCATCGTTGTGAAACTCATCTCAATACACTTCCTGTCTATCACTGTAGCTCTTCTTACATAATTCGCCATCCAAATAAGGATATTGGATTGGCTGAACCTGGACACCTTTATAGGAGGTGACTTCAAGGTTTACTCTGGGTAATTGGGATGAGGTTGTGTGAGGAAACCGACGAAGAGGAAGACAAACAGAAAGGAGAAGAGGAGAGGAGGCGAGGGAGCAGAACAGCTGCAGCGCTTACAGGTGGTTTCAGTGCCCTTCAGTGGCTCTGCGCTGGTCTCTTCTCCAGTCACGGAGAAAACGTTGACCACGTACTCGGTCAGAGGTGTCAGCTTGGTCAGGACCACAGTGGTGACCGTCCCATCGACAATTATCTAAAGAGAGAGAAAAGGGCATGGTCGTTACACAGGAAACCCCAAGCTCAAAATGAAAGTATTTTAAACAGGAGGTAGACCAGAAGATAGACGGTGACCTCAAGTCACCCCTCTGTACTGCTGTCTGCCAAGGCGTTTCAAATTCCTCATGGGATAATATTGTAATTACAGCACGTCCAAATTAAATGTTACTGATACGGCACACGTTTAGGAAACTCAAAACAAAGCTGACATCTTCTAGAACACGTACTCTCGCTTCTATGTTTCAGAGGGATATCAAAAAAGAAAGGCATATCAGCAAATTGAAAGTGAAATCTGATTTATTTGTGTGAATAAGTGTTTAGGGTTCCAATGCAAGCAATAAAGATGAAGGAGAATGGTTGGAAGTCCAGGATTCTCATTCCAGCAGGAGGAGTTATGCAACAAGTCTAAACTAACTGGGTCTGGTCTAAGTTTAAAAATATATATATATTAACCTTTATTTAACTAGGCAAGTCAGTTAAGAACAAATCCTTATTTACAATGACGGCCTACTCCGGCCAAAACCGGACAACACTGGGCCAAGGTTGGGGCCTGGTGGAAAGTCTTTGGTCTTGCTTTCAGACAGGGCTCACTAGAACCACCCAAACCCTTGACCAGGGCCAATGAAAACACAATGCAATAGACCCAGTCCTGTATTTATGAGGACATAAGTGACAGAAGGTTACAGTAAGTGTAACTGAAAGCAGGTCTGCCTCAGCCACTGTAGTCCACTTCTCAATGCTGAGAAGAGCGCCAGATAACTTGAGCTTAATCTGATTGAATCAGATCCACAAGAAATGGATCGAAGATGGGAACTAGGGGGATTTAAGCAACATTTTTACACTGGATACACTTGATAACTGTGAAATCTCCAGCGAGGCTGCATATAGGGCAGTTCCTACACCTGAAACTCCTGGATAAACAGGCTAAAATTAGACCGCTGCCATAGTAACCAGATCACCTCATGACAAGATGAACCATGGAGGTCTGAGAAAGGAATTCAGACCTAAAGGAATCATTTATCCAAACCAGGTGTGACGATGAATAGCTGATGCTCTTATAATGCTATGACCTTGAAGAGGTGAGGTGATTGAGTTGAAGGGAGTTACAGTACTATAGGCTATAGGATACCTGTTCAGTGATTCCTCCCGCCACGGACATGTATTCGATGCGATACTTTTCCACTGGACCTTCGGGCCCTGTCCAGGTGGCACGGAACGAGTGGTGGGTCACCTCAGAAGTCACTAGGTTAGTAGGCGGCTCCAAGCCTCCTCCTGGTCGAAGAGCAGAGGGAATGTGAGCAGACACGTCAAATATTTCACACACTCAATTCTCCAACCACAAATATGTCCCTTTCACCTCAGCCTCACCGACACAGGGCTGTTAGGGCAGTTTATATAGCAAGTTGACATTTATTGTCATGAATCTTGCCTTGGAGGCAGAACTGAGCAATTTCCGGTAGCTGGGCCAGCTGCAAAATCAAAATTGTCTATATCGTAAAAATGTATGAAAACAAACATTTGCTTTTTGGTCTTAATTTAAGTTTAGGGTTAAGGTTAGGTTCAAAATCAGATTTTATGACAAGATATATTACAATAAATGCGAACCTGCATTTCTATATTTCACCATTTTGAAAAAATACTTTTTTGTGAGAAAGTTTCCATCCCCATGGAGTAAATCACTATTTTGTCTCCTCATAAATTTGATTGAAGGACAAGAGCGTGTCCAAAAAACAAAAGTTTCCATCAACTGGTTGGACCTTGTCTAACTTAAGTCAATAAACTAAATTTATCAAATGTGTTCGGCAAACTAGTGACAGTTTCGAGGCAATATCCACACGTGTTGGCATTTGTTCTGTCTTTTCATTGGCTCATCTCATAAATCATGCTGTTCTTATTGCTATTCTCCACCTGCTATGCTAATCCATGTATTCAACTGATGGGAGATATCAGTACAGCTTTTTCTGGCTTAGAGGTTAAAAGGCTTTTTAATGCATTTTCCTTGCCATCTGATGCTGTCTTAGATTAGAAATACCACTAAACCCCTAAATGCTGTACCAAGTGCAATACCCAGCGTACAAAGAACTAGCTTACTGTGATTTGAAAGAGAGAGAGAGAGAGAGAGAGAGAGAGAGAGAGAGAGAGAGAGAGAGAGAGAGAGAGAGAGAGAGAGAGAGAGAGATAGATAAGGCTTACCTGGACCCTTCACACTGTTACAGAGGTTGATGGTGAGTTCATCTACTATATCCAGCAGAAAGGAGAAGTCATTCACATTGTACATGTGAATCTCATCTGGGTCTGAGGCAATGGACCTCAACTCATTCTCATCAGCGTTCTTCACACCTAGAAACCACATAACACCACAATATTTACTTATGTTGGGATCATGACAAAATAGACTCAACTGTCCTCTGTTTATGATACAATCACAACACAAAAATCTGTTTATTATAAAATGTCTATTTTCATTGTCCCCCACAATGAAATTGGTGAGAGGACTGTGGATCTGTCTCTGTCCATTAGTAAGTGCATGCATGTGCACGTTCATCACACGCAATACCTCAGACACCACTAGCCCAATTTTGACAAAACATGGGTGAATGATGCGTCTTGCCATAGTGATCTGGCATTTACAAAAGTATACTGATTGGCCAGATGGTGGCGCTATAACAGGCGATCGAAAATGCTAACTCTGAAAGGTAACGCCCCTCACCCCATTTGACCTGTCATGAAATTCCATACATAGGTCCCTCTCCCCTAAGGTCCGCCATGATGGAATTGCAGGCATTTTGTGAAAAACACTTCAAACGCTCCTCCTCTAGCACCATATGACCGATCTGCACGAAACTGTGATGAAATTTGGCACACATACTCAGGGATATGTTTCCCCACACAATATCTCAGACACCACTGGCTCAATTTATTTTTAACTTACATTTTTTAAAATCCTTTATTTAACTAGGCAAGTCAGTTAAGAATAAATTCTTACTTTCAATGACGGCCTAGGAACAGTGGGTTAATTGCCTTGTTCAGGGGCAGAGCGCCAGATTTTTACCTTGTCAGCTCAGGGATTTGATCTAGCAACCTTTCGGTAACTAGTCCAACGCTCTAACCACTAGGCTACCTGCTTCGGTGAATGGGTGAATGATGAATGATGCAGCTTACCATAGAGATCCGGAATTTACAAAATTACACTGATTGGCCCAAGGGGGGCACTATAGTAATCAACTTAGTCACACAAAATATCTCAGACACCACTGGCCCGATTTTAATTAAATATGGGTGAATTATGCGACTTGCAAAATTACACTGATTGGCCGAAAGGGGGCGCTGCATCATTCTTGGCGGATGACAAGTTTACTGTTGCCTTGTTTGACATGGTCGCAAACTTTGATGGTTAACTGAAACATGCAATGTTGTTCGGTTATACACTAGGAGGGTCACTCACCGATGGCGTAGAGCTCGATGTTTTCGTCCCTCAGCACCTGGGAGTTGGTGATAATCTCATCCTGCGACTTGCCGTCAGTGATGAGCACACCGATCTTGCGTGCGTCTTTACGCAGTCCCACGTTGGGCTTGAAGTTGTTCTGGAGGATGTAGTTCAAGGCCATACCTACAGAGACATTAGAGAGAACGTTTCATGTTACGTTAAGTTGACTTCAGTTCAAGATGCACTCCAGGATCTTAAGCACAACAAATCCACAAAATATAGTCCGAATTGGATTCGTAACATATCATACGAATCGCGAAAACAAAAAGGACGTAACACGTCATACGCAATGGATGACGTAGTACTACTGGTTGAAATTAGACACAAGTTTGAGAGTGCATCTTTAAGTTAAAAAGATGACAGTTTGCAGTTGGCCCTTTATTTCATGATATGTCACCTGTCATGGTGTTTCCCCCTTTGTAGGGCAGGTCAGCCACAGCTTTGAGCAGCCCGTCACGGGTTGGGTGGGCATTCAGATGCCACTCAGTCTTGGGGTCTCCACTGTACTGAACCATACCTGGAGAGAACAAATACAACCACAGTATGACACCAGCGTGATTGAGCAGAATCCAATATGCATTTCCATTTCCAGTACCAAGTCCAGACCAAACTTAAAGAGAATGGGCTGGGTGATGAACCTATGCCACATTACACATCACCAATGGGATTTGATCAAAAGAAAGATTACCGATCATGACTCTCTCAGGGCTGATGTCAAATACACCAACAATACGAGCGATGAAGGCTCGGATGGTTTTGAAGTTGAGACGGCCAATACTCCACGAGCCATCGACCAGCAGGATGATGTCAGCCTTGGCCTGGCTCTTACACTTGGCCTCTGTAAGGAGTGGAGGAGAGGGCCGTGAGAGGGCGTCCTGATACCATGGACACCCCTCGGATGTGTACAGTCCATTTAGTGTGATAAATGAGAGGATGTGTGTCAGAAGGGGCGAGAAGAGTGCCAAAGAACAACAGAATAATGTAAACACTTTCAGACAGACATGCACAAACAAAATATGCACACCAAACACAGAGATGAACAACAAGCAGAAAGACATCACCAAAATCCCAATAACACACTAACATTGAACGTTTTTATCTACAATAAACATGTTTTGCTACAAGTCGTTTTGCAGCAGTATGTTTCTCTTCTCTTGAAGAGGGGATGAACTCTTGTTTTCCCCTTGGGTCTTGTTATTTTGTCTTCTTCTGGCCTTTTTCTTCTTCTGTTTTCAATCCTGTTGTACATCCTCCAGGCCTTTTTATGGCCTGCAGCCTTCTTGATGTACTGTATGTGGGGCAGTCATTGGGTTTGTCCCCTGCCCTGAACAACTAGACCGACCCTGCTGACAGATGATATACGACAGACTCCTCTTTCCCAGAGTTACTGCAAATTCCTGCTGTGCTCGCTATTTGCTACACCAGACACCTGTGGGGGTGAAAGGGGGTTGATGCTTGCTCATCCTGCAGCCGAGCAAAAAGACCCAGATGCACGGAGTCGTTTGGACACCGAGCTATGCAATCTGCCACGGTGTCTGTGAATTGAAAAAAGGTTAGAAGAGAAAACAATTATTTACCCACTTTTCTTTATTGAAACATGGAAAAATAGATGCTTAACGACGTTTGGGGGATCGCCCCTTGTAAAATGTATATCTGATTATATAATGGACCAGTGTGTTTGAGTAATAACACTGGTATACAAGCACTTTTCTGGAGGCTTAATGTACACTACTGGTCAAATGTTTCAGAACACCTACTCATTCAAGGGTTTTTCTTTATTTCTACTATTTTCTACATTTAGAATAATAGTGAAGACATCAAAACTATAAAATAACACATATGTAATCATGTAGTAAACAGAAAAGTGTTAAATAAATCTAAATATATGTAATATTTGAGATACTTCAAATAGAAACCCTTTGCCTTGATGACAGCTTTGCACACTCTTGGCATTCTCTCAACCAGCTTCATGAGGTAGTCACCTGGAATGAATTTCAATTAACAGGAGTGCCTTTTAAAAAGCTAATTTGTGGAATTTCTGAATGTGTTTGAGCCATCAGTTGTGATGTGACAAGGTAGGTGGATATAGAGAAGATAGCCCTATTTGGTAAAAGACCAAGTCCATATTATGTCAAGAACAGCTCAAATAACCAAGAAAGAGTCTATCATTACTTGAAGACATGAAGGTCAGTCAATACGGAACATATCAAGAACTTTGAACGTTTCTTCAAGTGAAGTCGCAAAAACAATCAAGCGCAATGATGAAACTAGCTCGCATGATGACCCCCAGAGTTACCTCTGCTGCAGAGGAAAAGTTCATTAGAGTTACCAGCGTCAGAAATTGCAGCCCAAATTAATGCTTCACAGAGTTCAAGTAATAGACACATCTTAACATCAATTGTTCAGAGGAGACTGCGTGAATCAGGCATTCGTGGTCGAATTGCTGCAAAGAAACCACTACTAAAGGACACCAATAAGAAGAAGAGACTTGATTGGGCCAAGAAACACAAGCAATGGGCCTGGTTGGCCCTGTCCGGGGTATAGTCAGATGGGGCCACAGTGTCTTCTGACCCGTCCTGTCTCAGCCTCTAGTAATTATGCTGCAATAGTTTATGTGTAGGGGGGCTAGGATCAGTTTGTGATATCTGGAGTACTTCTCCTGTCTTATCCGGTGGTCCTGTGTGAATTTAAGTATGCTCCTTTTAATTCTCTCTCTCTTTCTTTTTCTCTTTCTCTTCTGTCGGACGATCTGAGCCCTAGGACCATGCCTCAGGATAACCTGGCCTGATGATTCCTTGCTGTCCCCTGTCCAACTGGTCGTGCTGCTGCTCCAGTTTCGACTGTTTGACCAGCGGCTATAGAACCCTGCACTGTTCACCGAACATGCTACCTTGTCCCGGACCTGCTGTTTTCGACTCTCTCTACCGCTCCTACTGTCTCTAACTCTGAATGCTCGGCTATGAAAAGCCAACTGACATTTACTCCTGAGGTCGTGACCTGTTTCACCCTCTACAACCACTGTGACTATTATTTGACCCTGCCGGTCATCTTTGAACATTTGAACATCTTGGCCATGTTGTGTTATAATCTCCACCCAGCACAGCCACAAGAGGACTGGCCACCCCTAGGTTCCTGTCTTTATAGGGAGTTTTTCCTAGCCACCGTGCTTCTACATCTGCATTGCTTGCTGATTGGGGTTTTAGGCTGGGTTTCTGTAAAGCACTTTGTGACATCAGTTGATGTAAAAAGGGCTTTATGAATACATTTGATTGAATGGACATTAGACCGGTGGAAGTTTGTCCTTTGCTCTGGAGGCCAAATTAGAGATTTTTGGTTCCAACCGCTGTGTCATTGTGAGACGCGTGTGGGTGAACGGATGATCTCCACATGTTTATTTCCCAGTGTAAAGCATGGAGGATGAGGTGTAATAGTGTGGGGGTTCTTTGCTGGTGACACTGTCTGTGATTTATTTACAATTCAAGGCACACTTAACCAGCATGGCTACCACAGCATTCTGCAGCGATACACCATCCCATCTGGTTTGCGCTTAGTGGGAATATGACCCAACACACTTCCAGGCTGTGTAGGGGCTATTTTACCAAGAAGGACAGAGATGGAGTGCTGCATCAGATGACCTGGCTTCCACAATCCCCCGACCTCAACCAAATTGAGATGGTTTGGGATGAGTCAGACCGCAGAGTGAAGGAAAAGCAGTCAACAAGTACTCAGTATATGTTGGAACTCCTTCAAGACTGTTGGAAAATTATTCCAGTTGAAGCTGGTTGAGAGAATGCCTAGAGTGTGCAACGCTGTCATCAAGGCAAAGGGTGGATATTTGAAGAATCTCAAATATAAAATCCACGTTTAGAATTTTTCTGGTTACTATATGTGCTATTTCTTAATGTTGATATCTTCACTATTATTTTACAATGTAGAAAATCATTTTTAAAAATAAAGAAAAACCCTTGAATGAGAAGGTGTTCTAAGACTTTGGACCGGTTGTGTAAGTCTCAGAGACATTCATCAACAAAACCACATGTCATCAACTGAGACCGTGTACACTGTCTGAGAGGCATCTGATAAAAAACAGATGACACTGACTTTGTTGTTTAGAATGCATCACAGGATACAGTGTCACATTAAGCAAATACATAAAGCAAATAGATTCATCTATCTATGGTGACTGGCTAGTATGTGGTCATTTAAAGGAGTGATTCATTCTGTAGTCTGTTTATAATGTCATCCAGTGGTGTAAAGTACTTAAGTAAAAATATTTAAGTGGTTTTTGGGGGGGTATCTGTACTTCACTATTTATATGTTCTACGACTTTCACTTTTACTTCACTACATTCCTAAAGAAAATAATGTACTTTTTACTCCATCCATTTTCCCTGACACATTCCATTTTCAATGCTTAGCAGGACAGGAAAATGTTCCAATTCACACACTTATCAAGAGAACATCCCTGGACAACATCCCTACTGCCTCTGATCTGGCAGACTCACTAAACACAAATGCTTTGTTTGAGTGTTGGAGTGTTTCCCCCCCCCCCCCCCCCCCCCCCCCCCCCATCTATCAGCAAATTGTTAAAAAATTGAAAAAATAGTTCGGCCTGGTTTGCTTAATATAAGGAATATACTTATATTTTATTTTTGTATATTTTAGCAATTACATTTACTTTTGATAATAAAATATATTTAAAACCAAATACTTTTAGACTTTTAATCAAGTAGTATTTTACTGGACCACTTTTACTAGAGTAATTTTCTATTAATGTATCTTTACTTTTACTCAAGTATGACAATTGGATACTTTTTCCACCACTGGTTTCATCCTAGTTCTAATTGGCTCTACCACATACAGTCACTATGGATACATATATACAGTACCACGAGGGCTATTCCACCCTCTGAGCCAGGGAGAAAATAATAATAATTCCACCCTATAACCACACTAGCTCGGTCATTATTAAATTCTAGGGCCAAACTACTGCAGTAGTTTTAGTGTCAGCGGTGAACGCCCATGGTGTGTGCGTGTGCGTCCAAGGTCTGGTCTGGGTGCATGGTGGACTGGAACATCCCTTGCTCTGCTCCGACTGGTGCGGTGGGCAGTCTGTTACAGTGTGTCAAGTGTGTCTGCTCCCCATTACTGACACTAATTTCTGCCCAGGGTCACCAGCTTTCTCTCTGGGGTCTTATATGAGAAACATAACATTTTCCTAGCCGCATGCAGTTTTGTTCCACGGCAGCCCGGTTGGCACTGCGTAATCTCCTGGTTGTAAAAACATCTCTAATTGCAAGCAGAGAAACTTTTTTCCATTATACTAACTTTTTATGCGATGTAAAAATGGGAAATATTAACTTTTGCATGTCAAGAAGTATTAGGGATGAAACAATATGGCTGCTGGGCCAAATGGGCACGGTGTTGAGAAATTTCAGCAACGTAATAGGTTTGGCATGCTGAACGTTTGTGGGTGGGGGGGGGTGTAACCTGACTAGTCCTTCACTGGCACTGGAGCAAGAAAAAGGAGGTCAAAACAGCCGTAGTTAATCATGAAAATATCAATGTCCCACTTATCAATACACCCCATCACAGTCTTAACATGATATGAGGCAGAAAAGCCCATTAAAGCCAAACAGCTATAAATGATTAGTACTCATTATAATCAATGGATGTATAATGTGGTGTGTTATTCTAATGGTTGTGATGTTGATTAGTTTAGACAAACACATAATTCACTAGTGGGATAATTAGTACCATGTCTCTCACAGTGGGAAGACCCCTCCTCTGCTCTAATGGGGGTGGGAGCAGAGGTAGGGGCTGGGGCTGGGACGCTGTGTCTGTGGTTTGGTCCGTGTGTCTATCGGAGTGGCTGTTCAATCTGTGGCTGTTCTATTGCTGCATCCCAATGGCCCCCTATTCCCTAATCCCTATATAGCCCTCTTCTCTGGTCAAATGTAGTGCACTATGTGGGGAGAAGGGTGTCATTTGGGACGCATCCTAAGTCTGTACATATGTGTATTATAGTCGGTTAAATTATGGTATTGTAAGGTTTTACCGTTCCAAGATTCCAATGGCAAATCGGGGGCGTCGGAGAGGGTAGTCTTCTCCTCTCCAGCCAGTGCTGCAGAGTGGCCTCCATCAAACATTCCAAGCACAGTCACAGAGTACTTTGTTCCGGCCCTGATGAGATGGAGAGGTGAGATTTAAAGTTACTTTTATCCTCACAATGTCCTATGTAACCGTCTAAGAATGGCTGATCAATGTCACAACACCAACAACTTTCTGTCTGAAGATAGAACTTCCTGTGTCTCACCTGAGCTCCTCAAGCACCACAGTGTTGTCATAGGGCCCAACCAGCAGCTCTCCCAGGTCGATATCATTGCCACTGGGGTGGAAGGTGACCTTGTAGCCACGAACATCTCCTGGAGCTGGGTCCCAGGAGACTCTGAAACTGTTCTTGCCGGGCTCTGAGGTCTGTAGGTTTCTGGGAGCTTTGTAAGGTGACACTACAAGAGGACAGACAAATAGGAAAATCAGTTCAAATTCATGGAAGAAAAGTAATAACGTAATAACTTCAACTTTGGCAACACTAGTCTTTTTTTCATTGAGATCAGCCAACACACATTCCAGTCAGTTTCTTATTAGTCCATATTACAAGTCCTAGTCTACGTCCAAAATTGCACCTTATTTCCTTTATAGTACACTACTATTTACCAGGCCCATAGGGCTCTGGTCAAAAGTAGTGCACTATACAGGGAGTTCCAGTGTCTTAGAACCCAATGGTATGCCATGTGTTAGTGGTAAGCTCTCTGTATTAACCAAGTGTCTGAGGTTTTGTTAGTGAAAAGACACCTTCTCCACCTACAATACTCCCATAGTGTGTCCTACTGTGTCTCATATCATGGGGTTGAATTATGCACCAACGTACGTGTCGTTCCTACTCCTTGCCTTGCTTTTCCTTCTCCCCGCTTGTAAATGGGGTGCACCTTGATGCCATAGGTGGTCATGGGCGTCAGGCGCTTCAGCACGGTGGAGGTGGAGGTGCCGGGAACCCTAGCGACCATCTCTTTGCCCCCAGCGGTGGGCGTGTAGGTCACTCGGTAGTTGATGACTTTACCCGGCGCGGCCATCCACTTTACCTTCATGCTTCGTTCAGTCTCGTCGGACACAGTAAGTGCCTCAGCAGCAGCAGACACTAAGGACAGAGAGGAGGGCAATATTTCATAAAACATCTACCCTTCGATACGTCACAGGGATGCTGAGAAAAACGATCTAAAAGAGAGTTAGGCTCTTATCCCCAAATCTGGTAATCTTAACTTTCCCTTTTCCCTTTCTGAATAGAGCTAAGCTCCATGTACTATACTGTCAAAAGGTCTGATTGTTCCACTATTTCTGCAAGCAGACTAGTCAAACCAAAGTCAATCCTTCCAAACACTTAATGATCCCAGGAAAGAATGTCAGACTGATATTGGCCTCCAACTTCCCAATGTGTTGCTTGACCTGAATGGACCTGTGACACTGTTACTGGAGATCCATTGGTTCCGCTGTGCGAACGTAGCGAGGTAAGCACAGATTTGAAAGAGGCGAGGCCTCCTGAGGATCTCTCAAGAATGTATTCTGTTCAAAATGTGCTTGACTTGGCCTGCCAGAGTCAATAAACGAAATGGCTTTCCATATCTACATGTCTATTCAAACCATCACACTGGTTCCTCAAGAGTTCGAAGAAATTTCCATCAATATGATTTCCCATGTGTGCATGAGTAGGATAGGGGGATGTGTGGTCGATTTGAGCCTGTCTTAAATTCTGCTCCCATGCACCCTAACAGGCAGCATACAGGACATATTAAGCCATGCGCTGCACACATGCATTATACAAATTTAAAACATTCCCTCCACAAAAGTGACGTTATCTTAGATTTTAGAACACATAATGCATCATAACTGTCACCACCCCCAGTTTTCCACTGCAGACCACAGCTTAAAAGGGAGTCTTAGAAATGGCCCTTTTCCACAATACCCGACACCAAGATAAAAGGGTTTCAGAGAGTGACGATGATGAGCACTTGGATGGGATTTTATCATTTTTTAGAAGTTTTTTCCTTTGGCACTGGTATACCATAGTGCCATTGCATGAAAATTGATGTGATGGCCCGAAGAGAGTTTCAAACTGTTCTACAGATCTACAAAACCATTCAAGTACACCTCCAAACCTCAGCAACTAACAACACCACTTCAGTGATATTGTTAATCCCTAGCAGTGATGAGACGTTGTTTGCATCCCAAATAACACCCTATTCCCTACTTAGTGCACTACTTTCAACCAGATACATGTGGGTCTTAGTCAAAAGTAGTGCATTTAATGGGGAATAGGGTTCCATTTGGGACACACCCATTGTGTCCATCTCTGAAATCTAACACATAGGTTTCCTTGCCAGACTAAGTCAGTGGCACAGATCAAGAAGAAAGGAAGCAGGAAGTTGAGCCAGCACTTTCCCAAGGATTCTGAGGGGTTGGGCGAGCAGAGTTGGAGAGAGAACTGATCGGTCTTCGGCATAAAATGACGAGGCAGATGCTGGCTAACCAAGGATTACATTACGAACAGAGGATGACGTGTAATAAACAGTAGTACCATCAGTGGTCTCCTGTCCAGTCAGCGGGCTTCCATCTCCTCTGCCATAGGAGGCCAGGACAGACACCTGGTAGAGGGTCTCAGGGGTAAGGCCCTCCAGCACGGTGTTTGTGACGTCTCCAGGGATCATCTTCTCCCCTGACTCATCACTGTACATGGACTTCCAGCGGATGCTGTACATCTTCACGTTCCCAAGGGCAGCCGTCCAAGACGCAGCGAAGCTGGTGTCCGTCACGTCGCTGGTGACAAGGTCCCTGGGGGAGCCCAGTTCTGAAACAAACATGGAAGAAAACAGATTTGATTTCAGGGTAAGAATTTGGGAGAGGATACAGGATACAGTGATTGGTTGCTGATTTTCAGTCAACGTGCCAACACACTATTTGGATCAACACTGCTCAGTAAAGGAAAAGAAGGCGTTCAACACTAAATCCTCTTGTGTAAACAAGTAAAAAGGGTGCTTAGAACCAAAAATCGTATGCACTTCTGCAAACAACATACGTAGTTATCAGTGCTTCTGACAGATCCCCACACCCCTGCCGTAGCTCAGAAGACATTTGTCTGACAGCATCTGGACTGATTGGATTATTCCAAATATAAACTATTGAAACTGTGTCCAGAGGACAGCATAGTTTGTATAATTTTTTGTTGCATTGTTTGTATATAGTTATATTCGAAATTTGTGTGACTTCTCTTGTCTATCAGTGTATCAGTGTTTTGTTACTTGTCATGTTTTGTGTTTTTTGCAGACCCCAAGAAGAATAGCTGCTGCTTCGGCAAAAGCTAATGGGATCCAAATAAACAAATAGTTGAACAGTTAGTCATAGTTAAAAAGACTAGAGAGCAGGAGAGCAGCACAGATACACACAACTACCCAGACAGAGAGAGAGACCACACAGTAATCTACCCAGACAGAGAGACCACACAGTAATCTACCCAAACAGAGAGACCACACAGTAATCTGTGGTGCAACTAATTCATTCGGTTCACAGATAGATTCATGTACCTGCAGGTTGGGTTGGAAAATTCTGGGAACTTTCAATAAATTCCCTGATTTTCCCGAAATCCCAGTTGGAGGATTCCTGGAATCAAAAGGAAAGAAGCAGGAAATCCAGAACAGGATTTCTGGAGAACCAGGGAATTTATTGAAAGTTCCTGGAATTTTGCTGCCCTACCTGCAGTAATGGATCCCTTTTGAACCCTGATGTCCTTCATTTCAGAGGGCTAAACTAGGATTACCAACATGTCTCTCACCGTGAGATATGAGCCCAGCTGACATATAGGAGACTCCCAATAAACTAAAGCTCCACCACAGTACACATCTGCTTCACATACTGAATGGAGGGAGGGAGGGAGGGAGGGAGGGAGGGAGGGAGGGAGGGAGGGGGAGGGAGGGAGGGAGGGAGGGAGGGAGGGAGGGGGGGAGGGAGGGAGGGAGGGAGGGAGGGAGGGAGGGAGGGAGGGAGGGAGGGAGGGAGGGAGGGCACTGACAGGAGCTATGGGTCTATGGGAGAGAACGGTCATCTTGTGTGATCTCACCACTTTTCCCAACTGCATTGTTGGGTTTGGAGCTTGCCAGAAAGGCATTCCTTGTGCACGTGACATTAAAAATGTGAAACTTGATAATGCAGACAAGGGAAGCCTTTTTGCCATAACATATAGATTTGATTAACAAAACAAGACCAAATGTAATTTTCCATGCATATGTTACGGCAATAAGACACACGGATCTTGTGCTGCTCAGAGCCAGTAGACTATAGGAGATAGAGATGACAGTTTCAGTAGAGGGTTTGGGAACGACGGTGAAGATCTCCATTGTATCTGTTACATTGGACACGTATGTTTGCGACGCAAAAAGAACACGACCAATGGACACACCCTCAGCCTTGTTGGTCATGAATTGAACAGAGGTAAAACAACGCATAATGAGGGGGTTGTAAACAAAATGAGTGGTTAAGATCTGTCTGTCTGTTTATGATAATAATACAAAATGTGATCCAACTAAACAAGAAAACTGAGAGAGTAGCATTTAGACATTACAACACTTCACTTTCTGCCAATGGGCATATTGATATTGTAATGGATAGTCCACTGCACAGTCAACTGATTATAGTGGAGCACAGCCAGTATAACTACTGATTATAGTGGACCACAGCCAGTATAACTACTGATTATAGTGGACCACAGCCAGTATAACTACTGATTATAGTGGACCACAGCCAGTATAACTACTGATTATAGTGGACCACAGCCAGTATAACTACTGATTATAGTGGACCACAGCCAGTATAACTACTGATTATAGTGGACCACAGCCAGTATAACTACTGATTATAGTGGACCACAGCCAGTATAACTACTGATTATAGTGGACCACAGCCAGTATAACTACTGATTATAGTGGACCACAGCCAGTATTACTACTGATTATAGTGGAGCACAGCCAGTATTACTCCTGATTAACCACAGCCAGTATAACTACTGATTATAGTGGACCACAGACAGTATTACTACTGATTATAGTGGACCACAGCCAGTATAACTACTGATTATAGTGGACCACAGCCAGTATTACTACTGATTATAGTGGACCACAGCCAGTATAACTACTGATTATAGTGGACCACAGTCAGTATAACTACTGATTATAGTGGAGCACAGCCAGTATTACTCCTGATTAACCACAGCCAGTATAACAACTGATTATAGTGGACCACAGCCAGTATAACTACTGATTATAGTGGACCACAGACAGTATTACTACTGATTATAGTGGACCACAGCCAGTATTACTACTGATTATAGTGGACCACAGCCAGTATAACAACTGATTATAGTGGACCACAGCCAGTATAACAACTGATTATAGTGGACTACAGCCATTATAACTACTGATTATAGTGGACCACAGCCAGTATTACTACTGATTATAGTGGAGCACAGCCAGTATTACTCCTGATTAACCACAGCCAGTATAACTACTGATTATAGTGGACCACAGCCAGTATTACTACTGATTATAGTGGAGCACAGCCAGTATTACTCCTGATTAACCACAGCCAGTATAACTACTGATTATAGTGGACCACAGCCAGTATAACTACTGATTATAGTAGACCACAGCCAGTATTACTACTGGTTATAGTGGACCATAGCCAGTATAACTACTGATTATAGTGGACCACAGACAGTATAACTACTGATTATAGTGGAGCACAGCCAGTATGACTCCTGATTTACCACAGCCAGTATTACTACTGATTATAATGGACCACAGCCAGTATAACTACTGATTATAGTGGATCACAGCCAGTATAACTACTGATTATAGTGGACCACAGCCAGTATTACTACTGATTATAGTGGACCACAGCCAGTATTACTACTGATTATAGTGGACCACAGCCAGTATTACTACTGATTATAGTGGACCACAGCCAGTATTACTACTGATTATAGTGGGCCACAGCCAGTATTACTACTGATTATAGTGGACAACAGCCAGTATAACTACTGATTATAGTGGACTACAGCCAGTATAACTACTGATTATAGTGGACCACAGCCAGTATAACTACTGATTAAAGTGGACCACAGCCAGTATAACTACTGATTATAGTGGACCACAGCCAGTATAACTACTGATTATAGTGGACCACAGCCAGTATTACTACTGATTATAGTGGACCACAGCCAGTATTACTACTGATTATAGTGGACCACAGCCAGTACTCTCCCAAGGTACAAGATTACATGTCATGCAATCATCAAACCCTCTGTTTGGTTTCTAGTAGTTTGGGTCTGAGACAGACTCTAGAGTAATTCTAGGAGCACAATTACTGTTGGCTATTTCCTGTCACCACAAGTACGTGAGGCAGATTCTGACTCACATCCATATGCCTTCTGTTATTCAGTCTTTCCACCGAAACCAAACAAGCTAACCGAAAAATGCAAACGTCTGGTTCCCCATCAAATCAACATGTGAACATGTATCCTCTTTCATATTGAAACATAAACATATACTTCAGGGGGAAATAAAATACTTATTTTTTTCTAACTCAAAGTCATAAGGAGAGAGAGCTTAACTTTAAGCAAGTGTTACATTTTATCGATCAACAAGTAAGCTGTGTCTGATGTCAGGAACAGTCTTTCCAACTGTCACGCCAGAAATAATCTATCAAACCTGATATTGCTCTGAAGCAACCCATTCCAGTCCTGGATCAATTCAAATTTCCTTCATTTTACTGCACAAGTGCTGCCTCGGTCCACATGGGCAGGTTCTTCGTCTCCACCACAGAGATTCAACAGCCTCTATTAGCTGGGACCCCTCCACGGTCATTTTTTATCTGTGAACAAGCTAATTTTTGTAAGTTTTTGTCTATATCCCAGGCCAGACAGCTCTCGCATGGAATCTGTTGTTCGGCAGCCCGACCTGAAACACACTCAACCCCATTTTTCCATCGCCCATCATGAAGAGAAACTGAACAAAACCACAGTAAATTCAACACCCCTACTCGAAGCGTCTCCCTTTCTCTCCCAAGCACTCTCCATTTCTCTCTCACACTCGCTCTCTTCCTTTCTTTTAAACACTACTCTAAATCCTTCCATTTCTCTACAAAGAATATACACTACATTGGCTTGGAATATTTTCTGAATAAACAACTATGTGATTTTATGGCTGCCTGCATAAGCCACTCAAATGAATCAATTATTGAAACGTAACAAACTATACACACTATTGTTCTGTCTATTTGATCTTCCCCTCCCTGTTGCCTCACAACATCTGGCGGGATTGATTTTGTTCATGCATTTTACATTTCAAATAGCCTTGAAATTTCAAGCACATTGCAATGTCCTACGCTCAAGACAAAACTCTAGCCTAGGGATAAAATCTGCCGTGCGTTCACATCCAGCACTAATACTATTAAGCCAAAAGAGCCTAAAGTTCTGTACCGCAGTCAGAATAAACTGTAGCTTTATATTTGAAGTTGGGATCATGTTCTTTAGACCCTGGTCCATTGGAAGGGAGAGTGTAGGTGCTGAAAAGCCATGCAGTCTGCCCACTGCAGGTTTGTTTTAATGACATCATAATGACATCCCTAAGGGTCAGACAACAGCAGCTTGAAACCTTTATAAACATTGACAAATGCCAGATACAAATGTGGGATCTTAATTTGAGCCGGTTTGCTAAAGCAGGAAAATAATCCTGCAGCAACAGGACATTTGAATTATAATGTGGATTATACAGTATTTCATGGACATTTTTGTAGGAGTTTCAACATGGAAATTACACACTTCAGAAGCATTTTCAAACCTCAAATACACTACAAGTTTTACATTTCCTGCACTGCAGGAAAGTTCTCTGCCAACAGAGTGATCAAATTAAGATCCCACATCCGTAGGAGAGGGGCAAAAGGGGGAACCATTCATCCCAACGAGAGGGGGGATTCTCAGGGGCTATATCCTGAGGGAGGACAGTTACACAACTACTACTAACTACAGAACCTGAGTCACAGTAAGAATAAACCACCTCTTGACTTGGCCTGTAACCTTTATGATCATCGTTGATTCAATTCCCATGATGCATCCTTTTGGTTATTTTTTATTCCTAGCACAGTCTTGGCTCCACATCATCACCCCTCCCTGATGGAAGTGGCTGGTAAGTGCTCAGTATGGAGGCGGCCAGAATACACGCAGCTTTGAAGGTTTTTCACAGGTAACACTTTCCATATGCCTTCTCTGTCTTTCACATTCATCATCTCAGCACTTTTCATTTGTTTTGTTACAATTATTCTGTCCTCCTGCCACATCAACAGACTGAATTAGAGGGAAATGCACAGTATGCTCACTCAATTGATTTCCTTGGTGTGAGAATAGAAGGAACGTGAAGTCCAGGTCATCTAGACTGTCATCGTTTCTGCAACAGAGACTTGAGGTGAGCTGTGCTGGAGTGAGTTCCTCGCCATACTGGAGGCTCCACAGAAACGGCCAGCAGCATATGCAGGCCTAGGGCACATCACACCATACTGAATACAGTGCACTACCTTTGACCAGTGCACCATTGGCCCATGGTCAAAAGTAGCGCACTATATAGGGAATAGGGAACCATTTGGAATGCAAGCTGCGGGTCCAGGACGTGTTAAGGACCTGACAAATAATTTAAAGATACATTTTACATGTACATTATTTAGCAAATGCTCTTATCCAGAGCGACTTACAGTAGTGAGCGCATACATTTTCATTCGTACTGGTCCCACGTAGGACTTAAACCCACAACCCACAACCCTGGTATTGTAAGTGCCATGCTCTACCAACTGAGCCACACGTGGTTGAAACTCTAGCCTCCCAGAAAAGCCCACCACAAAGTGGTCAGTGTGTCTTGGCTTGGTGGAGTGAAAGCTGAGAGTCCTGGATGCTATATCAGCAAACTCAGAGATCCTGCTACTCCATGTCCATCAGGGGAGAAGTCAGCCGGCCGGCAGGGGCTCGGGCCTCCCCAATCAGCCTAACCTCCAAGACAGGCTGAGATGCATTCTGGGACCAGGAGCCATTCCCAATCGCAGCGCAAAGTCAAGGACCAGTCAAATATGTACCATTGTCCAAATCCTGGGGAAGGAATGCTGGCTAAAGTCAAGCTCCTGTCATTTTTTAATGAATGTAAAAGGGATGGATTCAGTGGAAAAAGGCGAAAGGCTGAGATTTTCACAGTACAAGACTCCTCTTTTGTTCCTGCCTGTACTGTATGCGTGACTGTTTCAAAAACTGTCTAATAGAGCCTAGTGGTTCTGCTTCATGGCAGCTCTGATGCCACTTCAAAGTCCATTTCATTGAAAGTGGGCCACAGTAAAGAACTAGGTCTGCACAACTCCTTGCACTCAGAAGTGCAACAGAAGGACACAATTATTGTGGACAAGAATATTAAATTACAGGCAAGCCCTCAGAAACAAGGTACAGGGCGAGAGGAGAGAGGAGAGAGAAGAATGACTTCATACCCCCCACACCCCCTACCAGTCCTGTGTGATCAAAGCCCCACGGAAGCAGCTTTGACTAGCTGACTAGCACTGGCCCTAACACAGTTCAGCTTGGTGACCTCTCACCCTATAGCTGGTGATTTCATCAGGTGATGCAGTAGCTGTGGTATTGTGGCAGCACTCTGGAGAAAACAGCTTGACCCCAAGACAAAGCACAATCACACAACATGATTACCAGCCTCCAGAGGGATGGAGTTGAGCTGAATGCTACTAAAAAGGCTATAGGAGTACCAGATATCTGACTCATCGCTCTCTCCTCTCTCTCTCTGTCTCTGGTTGTTTATTATTGCTGTCATTCTAAAGAGACAGCTTTTTGAAGAATCTCTCTGAGAACTGACAGAAGAGCAACTCATAACTTTGAAAATGCCATGTTTTTATTCAAAGCACCATTCAATGATTCAGGTATAGACCCAGGTTTTGTCATAGTACAGATACAAGCACTAAAGGATCTGAGTTTTAGGCCTACTGTGCTGTTGACACTTAGGACTGGTTCCCCAGACCCAGATTAAGCCTATCCTCCTGGTGCATCATGGTCAATGGAGAAAATCCATAACAAATGATTTTAGAAACCAGCCAATACAGTCCAAGAACAATGTACCTATTTTGGGAAGTCTCTGTTCTGCTTACCTTCAAGTGTGGTTCCTTTCCCCTTCAGCGGGTCTCCTAGGCCAGAGGAGTAGCGTGCGCTGACGGCCAGGTCGTACTCAGTGCCAGGCTGCAGGTTCTTCAGGAGGACGTTGGTGTTCTCTCCCTTCACTGACACCTCCTTCCTCTCGCCACCCGCCGATGGATGGAAATTGATACGGTACTGGAGAACGCGGCCCGGTGCCGCCGCCCACGACAGCTTCATGGTGGACATAGTCTCGTCGAATACCCGCAGGTCCCGTGGAGATCCCTGCCCTAAAAGAGAAGAGGCGGGGAAAGACACGCTGTCAATGAGGAGTCAATCAAGGTTGAAGTTGTTGGGCACAGTGTAGGTTCTGGCATATGACCAATTAACTCGGGTGTCTGTTATTACACTAGACAGATTGGAAAGACCACAAGTCTTCAAGTAATATAAAGGTTTTTGGAAAGGTACACGGTGAATAGCACAACAAGGGCATCATTGAAAAGAGGATTGAGGACAAAACATAAACCCATCTCGGAGTCAGCTGGGTGCTGGATGAGAAAGAGCCACAGGCTGGGATACGTTCTCCCCTTTAAACAAACAGCTGCTTCATTTAAAGGAGCTGGAACTGCTTTGAGTGCTGATAATCACTGAGAAGAATGGGGTTGCCGTGGTGAATAGGAGTAATTTTTGGTTCATTTTTCCGTCAGCCTCCTTTGCTCCTTTGGCTCCGGCGCTGTAAACTCCTGCATTTCTGATCAACATTTCACCACAAACACACACTCACATAGACCTCTGGTATGTATCAAAAAATATCCCCCTTAGAGGCTAACCCCTTTGTGATGTCTTCCATTGATTTCCCGCCAAAATATAATGACACAGTAAGATTTGGTAGAATATTAGCTCAGTAGATCATAAAGTAGAAAGAATTATCACTGGTTTGATGCAATAGGCATGTTCACACACCTTGACGATAAGTGTAACCGAGTTTGATTCGTAGCGTCACTCGCCAGCTTGAAATGTCTTAAATAGCTAGCGTAATTGTCTAAGAAGTTGTCAAGTGGGCGGTCATGTTTGTTAGCAATCACGCTAATGCTAGTTAGCAGCTTTCTTCAAACTAAACCCAGATACATAAAAATGGTATCCACAAATTCATATGACTCTGAGGAAGTAGATAAAGGGCCTCATTGCCAAAAACTATCCCTTTAAGCAAGCACAGTGTGACTGTTTCATAAGCAGATGCCTAGTCACCTTCTTTGGTGGTGCCATCGATCTGCATCTCTCCGCCAGTGCCTAACTGGTACTCTGCAGCCACCGTCACACGGTACGTCGTTAAGGGGTTGAGCTCCGGCAGCACGATGGTGGTCTCTTGGCCGACAGTGACTGTCTCTAGTCTCGCGCTGTCGCCCCTTACTGGTACATAGGTCAGACGGTACCGTACCACCGCTCCTGGTGCCGGCGCCCACGACACCAGGAAACTGTCTGTTGTTTCCTCGGACACTCTCAGGTTACTCACTGTTCCTTGTTCTATGATAAAGATATTGGGGTAAGAGGTCATACAAATATTAAAACAGAAGTTATGGCATTTGCTTCAAATTATTTCTCTGTTGGTATCTGTTGGTCTGATGGTACTGACCATCTAGTGTGGTCTCAAATCCATTCAGAGGGAAGCTGTCTCCTTGGGCGTACTGGGCAAAGACGTTGACCTCGTAGAGGGTGACGGGCGTGAGGTGAGGCAGCAAAGCGGTGAGGGTGTCCCCGGGCACAGACATGGACACAAAGTCCCCGTTGGTGTCAGCAGCCGGTCTGAACTGGATCAGGTAGGACAGGACGTTGAAGACATCGGTCTCCCAGGTAGCTCTGAAGCTCCTGGTGGCCACCTCAGAGAACGTTAATGACCTTGGTGGCAGTAAGCCTTCAGGAGATAGAAGAAGACTAAACATTAGGTCACAACACTCAGCATGCATCCCAAATGGCACCTTCATTCCTGTAATGACCTGTATAGAGAATAATAGAGTGCCATTTGAGACGGAACCTGAAAAACACAATAACATGATCTATATTCCATTAGTGAAAATCCCTGTATTGTTTTCTATGTTTACGGTACTCCATGTTGTCATAATAGATTCGTATATAAAGATTATATAAAGATTATGTCACAGGTAATCAAACCTTGTGTGAGTTGCACAATATACTGGCAGAGCTGAATGCTTTTTGGCAATGTAATGCAGAGTGACTAGTATTTGGCATTATATTTCCACACGGGAGTCCTCTTACTAACCCTGAGAGAGCAAGAGGTTGTGTGTAACACATTGGTAAACAGAAGATGACATCTTTGGAAAAGGGTATTGTGACAAAACAGAAGTAATTGCAAGCATATGCTGTATACTCATAGTATTTTGTCTTCTATTTCTCAGGTCAAGGACCATCAAGGCCAAGGTAGAGTGGAGTTATCTTCAAGAGTTATTCCCTCCAAAATGTCCAAAAAGGAGCAGTTGATCAAAATTTGATTGACTAAAAAATTGTAAAAAAGGTGAACAATTATGCCATAATTAATCAAATGAGCCAAGTATATGGTATTTCAAAACATGTTATTTGTTCAAAATCAAGAAATAATCAAAAACCTGAAAACTGACCAATGTTTAGGATGTAAGTTATACATTGGAAAACTTCTCTGCCTACTGCCATATGGAGCTGTGTGATACTGTGCAAAGTGTAAGCTTTACATTGATCCGTTTATATACAGTGTATCCCACTCTGGTGTAAATAGCTTGGCATATGAATCATATGAAACAAGATACATTGCCTACTGTAATTCAAAGAATGCTAGCACTTACTTTAGTATTGCAAAAATACTTTCTCTAAGCACTTCCATAAACATCTTAGACTTAGTAAGACTGGGTGCTGGGCCATTATCTACTGTGAGAATCTATGGCATTCATAAATATCCCCAATATTTATTGTTTGCAAGATGTTCTCTTTGGCTAAGGAATTTAACTTACTTACTGTGTAAAACCATTAGCTTGTAGGGCTGGGAATTACCAGGGACGTCACAATACTATATTATCAACATTTTTGTAATTACTTTTTAATTGTATTCATTTAACCTTTATTTAACTAGGCAGGTCAGTTAAGAACAAATTCTTATTTACAATGACAAATTCTTATTTACGACGATACCTTGGTGCCGATACGATATGTATTGCAATTTTCACTATTCTCATGATTCTATATGTATTGCGATCCAATACTGTGATTTTTTTGCGATACAATGTTCCAAACATATTGTTCACCATATGTCTGCTGCAGAGAGACAAGAGAGAGGATGAAAAAACAAGTTCTGATCAGTCATGGAAATAAGTGCTAAAAACAAATGAGCTCCCTATTTAAAAAGAAGATGGAGAACAAGCTATGAAGGAAAAATACTGGAGTTTTGGTGCAGGTACAGCCAACTAGCGCAAAATAAATATTGCGATATTGTCAAAACAATACGATACAATATATTGTCAAAAATAGTATCCCGATATATAACTATATAATTTTTTTATCTCATCACTATTAGCTTGACTTGAGTACACTTGGCCTGGGTTTACTGACTAACAACAGTGGCTCCATTATGCTGATATAGACAGGGTACTACTCACTTCTCTTCTTGATGTTGAGGAGCTCCTGCTCGATCCTCAGGCAGATGGACTGGGTGAGCTCCTTGGAGATCCTCTGGAAAGCATCAAAGTCTTCCACTGTGTACACATGGGTCTCCACGGGCTCGTTAGCAATGGCTTCCAGCTCAGATCTCACGGCATCCTTCACGCCCACGGCAAAGATCTCCACGTCCGCTTTCTTTAGCTTGGTGGCAGGGTCCTTGAAGGAGTCGGATGACTTCCCATCAGTGATGAGGATGGTGACGCGGGGCACGTTCGGCCGTGATCCTCGGTTGGCCAGGAAGACCTTCTCCCTGACGTAAGTCATGGCCCGGCCGGTGTTGGTGGAGCCGCCACGGTAGGGGAAAGTCCGGACGGCCTTGACCACAGCGCTCAGATCGCGGTGGGTGTTCAGGTAGAACTCAGTGTGAGCGTCCCTGCTGTACTGAACCAAGCTGATCTGAATCTTGTCTGGTCCGATGTCAAAGGAGTTCACCAGCACCTCCAGGAAAGATCTGACTTTAGCGAAGTTGGACAGTCCGATACTGTATGAGCCGTCGACCAGAATGACAACGTCGGCTTGCACGTCCACTCCAAGAGAACATTCTAGAAGAGGACACAAAAACATTTGTCATGCCATGACAAAATCAGACACTGAATGACTATAACATTCATATTCCTTACTAAAAGACCAAAGGATGTATTGTTGTAGGGTATACTCACCAAGGGACACCTTGACTGGCTCAGTCTTCTCCATGGCCATGATGGGCTCGCTGGGCGTGAGGCCCTTGAGGGCGAACAGGCTGATCTGGTACTCTGTGTCTGGAGACAGGCCCGTAACTGTTGCTGAGGTCTGGCCGGGGCTTACGTACAGCTCCTGGCGCTTGCTGCCGGCCATCATGGGGATCAGCTGGATCTTGTAACCCGACACATCTCCAAAGGAAGCGTCCCATGTCACCCTCATAGACTTGGAGGCCACCTCCACAACTTGGAGGTTTGATGCTGGTTCAATAACTGTAAATAAACAACCCCCAAAAAATGAATCAAGACAGAAGTAACTTTTTTTTTTAAACCTTTATTTTACTAGTCCAACGCTCTAACCACTAGGCTACCCTGCCACCCTAGGCTAACCTTCCTCCCATCCTCTCACCACCTGGAAATGTTTTGATCATCCATCTCTAAGCATTTCTAAGTTATCCATGCCAAAACCACTTCCAACATTCAAGTCTTAAAACAGCATTTTACCTTCCTCTCCACTGACGAGTGAGTTGAGTTGATCGTCCACCCCCGAGCACACATTGGTAATGAGCTCTTTCTGCACATCCTTGATAAGGTCAAAGTTCAAGACTTTATATACGTGTGTCCTGTAGGGGGTCGAAGCCATTTGTTTCAGCTCCTCATCATCTGCTCCTTTGATCCCTAAATTGGAAAAAGAACCAAAAAAGGGGTGTAAAATGTATACGGCCTCATAAAACTGAGGAAAATGTTCCATATCACCATTATAATTCTGATCTCCTGCCCGTTTCAGAAGGTTTACTCACTCACAGATAGGAGTCAACACCTATAAAGCCCAAATAAAGTCACCCCTATGAAGTCAATGACGGCACATGAAAATGATCCAGAATGTAGGAATTATTGTTTTATAGTTTCTTAGGTTTGAGTGCTATAAATGCTGAGTAAAACAAGTGATCTAAAGATATATGAAATGAAGCAGGAGGTCTCTCCTTCTTTTCCATATTTAAGAAGAACCAGCTGGATTCACTATGGAACATAGAACCATGTCATGACTTTAGCTGGAAAGAATGACAACGTGGGCAACATGTGGAAACCCCATCTGATACCATTCTAGCTGGTAGGTTTCTTAGTTTTCTTCCTTTCCTTTGTGATATGAATACTTCAACTTACTCTCATGACTATAGAATACATATAGACAGGATTATTAGTATTTATAAACTGGATGGTCGAGCCCTGAATGCTGATTGGCTGACAGCTGTGTTATATCAGACCCTATATACCATCGGTATGACAAAGCATGTATCTATACTGCTCTAATTATGTTGGTAACCAGTTTGTAATAGCAATAAGGCACCTAAGGGGTTTGTAGTATATGGCCAATATACCACGGCTAAGGGCTATATCCAGGCACTCCGTGTTGCGTCGTTCATAAGAACAGCCCTTAGCCATGGTATATTGGTCATATACCACACCTCCTCTGGCCTTATTTCTTAAATGTAACACATCAACAGGGTTAGATGATTGAAAGGTAGCCTGTAGTCACATACCCAACGTGAAGATCTCCACCCCCATGTTCTTGAGTTTCTTGGCGATCGCCTCCACAGGGTCTTGAGACTTCCCATCTGTGATAATCATGGCCACCTTGGGAAAGCCTTTCCTGGCACCATTTGCCTCAGTGAATGTGTTTTTCAGCAGATAGTCCATGGCCTCGCCTGTAACACAATGGCATGACAGCCCTTTCAGTTATTACATTGTTCATTTGATTCACTCTACCAACTGCAAAGAGTTATTCATAAAGAACTACAGCTTTGTGAGTTAGTATTATGCAAGAGGTAATGATATGATTATGCATTGTATAAGAGAGTGTAACCAGGTACTGATGGGACGGGTTAGGTACCTGTCATGGTGTTGCCACCCATGTAAGGTAGTGTGTTGATGGCTCTGAGAAGTTCGCCCCGTTTCATGTGCTGGTTGAGGTTAAACTCTGTCCTGGTATCAGTATGGTACTGGACCACACCTACCCTGGTCTTGTCCTCCCCAATCTCAAAGGCTCCCGCCATGGCAGAGATGAAGCTACGGATGTATTTAAAGTCTCTTCCAACGTTCCATGAACCATCAACCAGGAACACCAGATCTGTGATAGCACTGTAAGAACACTCTGAGAAAGAAGGAGTGGTAGAGGAGAGGAGCGAGGGAAAGGAACATTTTTAAAAATGGAAGAGGTAAACAATTTGACCTGAAGACACATTTTTTTTCCCAGAAGCCATATCATTGAGCAAAGAAAACAGAGTAAAGTGTGCTGTTGGTCAAGTATACACTGAGTATACAAAACATTAAGAACACCTGCTCTTTCCATGACATAGACTGACCAGGTGAATCCAGGTGAAAGCTATGATCCCTTATTGATGTCACCTGTTAAATCCACTTCAATCAGTGTAGATGAAGGGGAGGAGACAGGTTAAATAAGGATTTTGAAGCCTTGGGACAATTGAGACATGTATTGTGTATGTGTGCCATTCAGAGGTTGAATGGGCAAGACACAAAATGTAAGTGCCTTTGAACTGGGAATGGTAGTAAGTGCAAGGTGCACCGGTTTGAGTGTGTCAAGAACTGCAACACCGCCGGGTTTTTCACGCTCAACGGTTTCCCGTGTGTATCAAGAATGGTCCACAACCCAAAGGACAATGAGCCAATTTGACACAACTGTGGGAAGCATTGCAGTCAACATGGGCCAGCATCCCTGTGGAACGCTTCATAACCTTGTAGTCCATGCCCTGATGAATTGAGGCAGTTCTGTGGTCAAAGGGGTAACAACTCAATAATAGGACTGTTCCAGCGAACAGTAAAAGTAGCCTCCGGGGGAAAACTGCAGTCCAGCATTTTTTCCCCTTTGCAAAATGCATATCGTTATTGTACAATGAAAATGACCCTCTTAAAACTTGTATACTACACAGGAACTATGGAATATCAATTCATATATGTCAGATATGACACTAAGGTGATGAAGAGTGAATGCAATGAAAAATGTTTGTTATTGCCATCTTTTTTTGACAGGATACCATTGTCACTACCAAAATAGTCACTGTATTCATCAGGCTATTCATTTGACTTTTGTCTGACACGCTGGAGGACATACACCACCGGCACTAGACCAGAAGACGGTGTTAGCGATAGTGGCATCAACAGATCAAGTGCAGTCGGCAATAATCAGATTGATGTACTTAACTACTGCAAGCTAAGGTGGTACTTTGAGATAGAAGCCATCATAGTGGATAGTCTATTCCCTGTGTAGTGTACTACATTTGACCAGAGCCACAACGTGTGCTCCTTTGGGAATACTACATAAGATACAGTGACTGAATAGCTTTGGTTACCCTGGAGGATATTTTCCAGCTCTGTCTTTCTGGATAGGAATAAAGTCAGAGAGAGGGGTTTTCCCAAGCAGCAGTAAGCATGCATCATCTGTAGGGAGGCCACATTGCTCTTGTAAACAGCTGTATCTGTAATGGTTTCCACTTCTCTCAGCCTGGCTGTCTCAGGACCGGGCAGGCTACAGTACTCTTCAGCACCAACACCAGAGGCCCTGCACCCCCTGAAACAGCTGTTAGCTCCACACCCCTGACCACCACATTGAACATGTGCAAACTCCCTCACTTGGCATGACTGACAGCCTGGCTCTATGACAGGCAGCTTACCAACTTAGTTACCAATATTTTTCTAGATGTATATAGAATAACATGTCGAAACACCCTCCAATGACTGTTGACCACACATCAATGGAAAGAGCCCAGGCACAGTAAGATGAATAAAAAAGATTGTAGCCTATGAATAAACTGGAAAATGTTAACTGTTTAGTGTCAGAAAAAGCCAAGCAGGCAATGGACTTACTGACAGAGTCTGTGACCTGTGGTTTCCTGGGACCTCCTTGCGCTGTGCCACTTGATTGGACTGAAATACAAGATTAAATAGAGTAAAACTTGAGTCAAACAAACTACTGAAAGAATCAGCTAGTAGCATGAAACATTTTTTAAGTAAACATATTGTCGAATTTATACATAAAGATAGACATTGTGAAAGATTTAATGTGGGTGTCTCTAATAACCTCTAATCCACTTGCGGTCACAACGAGCAGGCAAGCAGCCGGCTCCCAAATTATAATGGACTGATGCAATTAGTTGCGGCAATTCTCTCTGTAATCCCTAAAGACCCTGGCTGGGCTGCTTAGGACTGTAGAATCAGAGGGCCGGTGCCAAAGAGGCTTCCCCGTGAAGCAGTCCATATTACATTACAGCATACTCTAATCACTGTTAGACTTGGGAGGTGGGGTTGCCTGTTAGGACCTATGAATTGTCATTCCTCTCTCTATACAGTCTGAATCATTCATCATTAGACTAAATAAGAAGCTGGGTCTGTATCCTAAATGGCACCCTATTCCCCATTGGCCTTGGTCAAAAGTAGTACACTACATAGGGAATAGGGTGCCATTTTGGACACAACCTGGGTATTGGTAAGTGACTCACTTCATTCACCAGTAGTCTTCATAAGATAATACATGTACCAGATGTGATGGTAAGTGACTCACTTGTGAGCTGTCCTGAGGTGGGCAAACTTTCCTCTGAGCCAGAGTATGAGATGATTGTTACTACATAGTCCATGTCTGGAGTAAGGTCTGTAATGGATGTCTTAGTGGTTGTGGCAGGGAGGGTTAAATCTTTTGTTGGTTTGTCTATGGAAATAACAAAGTACCAAGTTAGGAATAAAGCGTTATAGATAATTAATATAGCAACATATACCTTAGAAATCTTAGGCTTGGTGTGCAGTAAATGTTTAATTGCGGTGGATCCCACAATGAATTGGTCAGAACAGTAATTTCAGATATTTTGTTGTGTCAATGGCATTGATTGCTTGTTGTAAAGTACAGAGATAATGTTGCAGTGAAGGTAGAGATTGAGAGAGATTGCCTGCAGCAATACAGACCACACACCTGTGTCTGAGGCCACCTGTATCCTGAATCCTTCTATCCGTGTTAACGGCGCTTTCCATGTCATTTGCACTGTGTTCTCATTTAAAATCTTAAATCTCAAGTCTGAAGGTGGTTCAACTGCGAAAATAAAAAGTAGCCAATGTTAATTCCAGCATTTGCTAAATAAGTGTATTTATGATAAAACACAAGATGTAGGTAACTCATATCCCAACGATTAACACTTCAAGGTTGAAGTTATACTGTTCATTGTTGGGGCAAACAGCAAGAGATGACAATAACGACAACAAACATAACATTTGAGACTCGAGCAGCCATTTTCGAGAAAAATGACATTCGTTTGAGCTGTCCGGCCGTGTTTGTCCAAACACAGTCGACAACTCAAGCACGTGTAGTGGCAAGACGACAAACGGTGGCAAAAAAAATATCCAAGAGCACAATAAAAAAATGACATTGACAAACTAACATCTTACATGCTGATAAGGTCAACCCAACTCATGCCTAAACTGAGTCGACCGACAAAAACATACACCTTCCATAAAACTTGGTTGTGTAAAGGCCTACATGCAGCCATACATAGCCTTCAGTACATTGTTTATTTTTGATTGACCCATGTGTATGACTCCTATCCACTGCAAACCTCTTAAAAGAGTACACAATGAGCTTTATGACGCTTTGTACATATTTCCAAACCCGTCTAGCACTAAGTAGTGACAATCCACAATGGAAAAAAAGATTTACAAAGAAACAAATCAAATAGACAAGCCAAACAAACCATAAATGTGATTGGTCACAGTGAATGGACTGTCTGAAGATCATGCACATGTACATGAAAAGTTGTTTGTAACAACTTATGGAACCGGACAAAAGTTTCCATGTACAAGACGGACCAGAGAACATATTTGAGAAATATTTTTTAATGATATTCGTCTGTTGGGGGGGATGGGTTAAGTTAATGCTCTTTTGTCATAATCGCCTAAGAGTGTTATGAAGAGTAAAGTCTTAAGTAGCCTATATTGTAATAACAGAATGTCTAAAGAGATCTAAAATCACAAGTAAAGTAAATAAGACCACTGTATGTGTAGTGGCTAATGGTGATGAATGATGAAATCTGCTTGTTGATGAACTTTAACAAAATGGTGTATCAGTGCATAGTGGTGCATATCAGGGTTAGAATAGGATTGTAGTCTATATAAGGGTATTTTAAAAAGGGAAGCCTGTGGGGATCAGGAATATCATTCTAAAATATTATTGAAAAGCCATGACTCGGGACAAATTGAATGCAAATTTGCATAGCAAATGACCTGAGTGAAGCTTGTCCAGTACAGGATATCAAAAATGAGAACCACCAACCTGGCAGATCAACTCAAGGGCCATGGTCTGCTCCTTCTGTTTCCAAATGGGCCCATCATAATCATATAGTACTACCCACATTGTCCCCCTTAAGAAGCTCTTAATTAAAACACTTATGAACACAAACTCACACACAAATACTACAAGCAATTGCACGCAAGTCCTGCAGGCTCTTATTTTGTCTTATCTTGATTATTGTCCAGTCATGTGGTCGAGTGCTGCAAGGAAAGACCTAGTTAAGCTGCAGCTGGCACAGAACAGAGCGGCACGTCGTGCTCTTTATTTTAATCAGAGGGCTAATATTAGTACGATGCATGCCAGTCTCTTGAGGCTAAGAGTTTAGGAAAGACTGACTACATCACTTCTTCTTTTTATAAGAAATATCATTGTGTTGAAAATTCCAAATAGTTTGCATAGTCAACATACACACAGCTCTGATACACTTACCCCACCAGACATACAACCACCAGGGGTCTTTTCACAGTCCCCAAATCCAAAACAAATTCAAGAAAGCATACAGTATTATATAGAGACATTATTGCATGGAACTCCCTTCCGTCTCATATTGTTCAAATTAACAGCAAACTTGGTTTAAAATAACTGATAAAGCAACACCTCATGGCACAATGCCTTTCCCCTATTTGACCTAGATAGTTTGTGTGCATGTATTGATATGTACAGTAGGCTACGTGTGCAGTTATTTTATTGATGTAGTTCTGTCCTTGAGCTGTTCTTGTCTATTAATGCTTTGTATTATGTCATGTTTCATGTTTTGTGTGAACCCCAGGAAGAGTAGCTGCTGCTTTCTTCAACAGCTAATGGGAATCCTAATAAAACACCAAAAAAATACAAAATACCCACACACAACACACACACATCATCTCAATGATGAGTGAAAAGTTCATGTTCACACTTTATTTGGCTTGTCCAAATAGTCCATCAACAAACTATCTGTTGATGAGCAACTGCTTGCCAAATTTAAGATTAGGGTTGGGGTTATATTATGGGTTAGGGTAAAGATTAAGATTAGGTTTAGGATAAGGTTTAAAGTAAGGATTAAGGTTAGGGTTAGGTTTAGGATACGGGTTAAGGTAATGATTAAGGTTAGGGTTAGGTTTAGGTTTAGGATAAGGTTTAAGGTAAGGATTAAGGTTAGGGTTAGTTTTAGGATAAGGGTTAAGGTTAAGGTAAGGATTAAGGTTAGAGTTAGGTTTAGAATAAGGGTTAGGGTAAGGATTAAGGTTAGGTTTAGAATAAGGGTTAAGGTAAGGATTACGGTTAGGGTTAGGTTTAGGGGAAGGATTATGGTTAGGGTTAGGTTTAGGATAAGGATTAAGGTTAGGGTTAGGTTTAGGATAAGGGTTACGGTAAGGATTAAGGTTAGGGTTAGGGTTAGAATAAGGGTTAAGGTAAGGATTAAGGTTAGGGTTAGGGTTAGAATAAGGTTAAGGGTAAGGATTACGGTTAGGTTTAGAATAAGGGTTAGGGTAAGGGTAAGGATTAAGGTTAGGGCTAGAGCTGGGGTTAATAGATCGTTGAAATGTTACTGATAATCTGTAGAGCATCTACAGATGGATGGACTATCCAAATAAAGTGTTACCAAAATCATCTCAATGACAAAATAAAAGTGTTTAGTGTTGTTGCTGTTATGACTCTTTCTCTTCATTTCTGTTTTTTCCAAGTAGGTCAAGATTTTGGAAAATACCAAAAAAAGAAGGCTTCTCTTAAAAAATATGATATTCTAACAGACTATTTTACATTTTATAGTCTGATTGACCCCTGTAATCTGTCATTTATATCACTGGTCTTGGGAGCTTCAGAATAATGTTCTTTCTCAGTCTAACAGTTCCTGGAAAATAATGTTAGAGACACTTATATTTTGTGTTTCCGTTTCATCAGAGAAAAAAAGATCACGAGAAGGACAATTGGCTTCAAGCCCCGTTTTTCTCCGAATGAAAGTGGAGACATACAGTCGAGTTCTCGGTTAATTTGGAGAAAAAAATTACATCGTAGTTATAGTTTATCTATACATCCCTTACGGGCATTTCTTTTTTACCTGGTTCCTCTATTATGACCTAGTTCCTCTATCATGACCTAGTTCCTTAATCATTAACTAGTTCCTTTATCATTACCTAGTTCCTTTATCATTACCTAGCTACTTGATCTTTGCCTATTACCTTGATCATGACCTAGTTCCTTGATCATTGCCTAGTTCCTTGATCATTACCTAGATCCTTGATCATGACCTAGTTCCTTGATCATTGCCTAGTTCCTTGATCATTACCTAGATCCTTGATCATTACCTAGTTCATTGATCATTACCTAGTTCCTTTATCGTTACCTAGTTTCTTTATCATTGCCTAGTTTCTTTTTCATTGCCTAGTTCCTTGATCCTGACCTAGTTTCTTGATCATGACCTAGTTCCTTAATCATTACCTAGTTCCTTTATCATTACCTATTTCCTTGATCATGACCTAGTTCCTTTATCATTACCTAGTTCCTTTATCATTACCTATATTCTTGATCATGACCTAGTTCCTTTATCATTACCTAGTTCCCTGATCATTACCTAGTTCCTTTATCATTACCTAGCTCCTTGATCATTGCCTAGTTCCTTGATCATTGCCTAGTTCCTTGATCAGTACCTAGATCCTTGATCATGACCTAGTTCCTTGATCATTGCCTAGTTCCTTGATAATTACCTAGATCCTTGATCATTACCTAGTTCATTGATCATTACCTAGTTCCTTGATCATTACCTAGTTCCTTTATCATTACCTAGTTTCTTTATCGTTGCCTAGTTTCTTTTTCATTGCCTAGTTCCTTGATCCTGACCTAGTTTCTTGATCATGACCTAGTTCCTTAATCATTACCTAATTCCTTAATCATTACCTAGTTCCTTTATCATTACCTAGTTCCTTTATCATTACCTAGTTCCTTGATCATGACCTAGTTCCTTTATCATTACCTAGCTCCTATATCATTACCTAGATTCTTGATCATGACCTAGTTCCTTGATCCTGACCTAGTTCCTTGATCATTACCTAGTTCCTTTATTATTACCTAGCTCCTTTATCATTACCTAGTTCCTTGATCATTGCCTAGTTCCTTGATCATGACCTAGTTCCTTGATCATTGCCTAGTTCATTGATCATTGCCTAGTTCCTTGATCTCATTACCTAGTTCCTTGATCATTACCTAGTTCCTTGATCATTACCTAGTTTGTTGATCATTGCCTAGTTCCTTGATCATTACCTAGTTCCTTGATCATTACCTATTTCGTTGATCATTGCCTAGTTCCTTGATCATTACCTAGTTCGTTGATCATTACCTAGTTCCTTGATCTCATTACCTAGTTCCTTTATCATTACCTAGTTTCGTTATCATTGCCTAGTTTCTTTTTCATTGCATAGTTCCTTGATCATGACCTAGTTCCTTTATCATTACCTAGCTCCTTGATCATTGCCTAGTTCCTTGATCATGACCTAGTTCCTTGATCATTGCCTAGTTCCTTGATCATTATCTAGATCCTTGATCATTACCTAGTTCATTGATCATTGCCTAGTTCCTTGATCATTACCTAGTTCATTGATCATTACCTAGTTCCTTGATCTCATTACATAGTTCCTTGATCATTGCCTAGTTTCTTTATCATTACCTAGTTCATTGATCATTGGCTAGTTCCTTGATCTCATTACCTAGTTCCTTGATCATTACCTAGTTCCTTGATCATTACCTAGTTCCTTGATCATTGCCTAGTTCCTTGATCATCACCTAGTTCCTTGATCATTACCTAGTTCGTTGATCATTGCCTAGTTCCTTGATCATTACCTAGTTCCTTGATCATTACCTAGTTCATTGATCATTGCCTAGTTCGTTGATCATTGCCTAGTTCCTTGATCATTACCTAGTTCCTTGATCATTACCTAGTTCATTGATCATTACCTAGTTCCTTGATCATTACCTAGTTCCTTGATCATCACCTAGTTCCTTGATCTTTACCTAGTTTGTTGATCTCATTACCTAGTTCCTTTATCATTACCTAGTTCCTTTATCATTACCTAGTTCCTTTATCATTACCTAGTTCCTTTATTATTACCTAGTTCCTTTATCATTACCTAGTTCCTTTGTCATTACCTAGTTCCTTTATCATTACCTAGTTCCTTTATCATTACCTAGTTCCTTTATTATTACCTAGTTCCTTTATCATTAACTAGTTCATTGATCATTACCTAGTTCCTTGATCATCACCTAGTTCCTTGATCATTACCTAGTTCGTTGATCATTGCCTAGTTCGTTGATCATTACCTAGTTCCTTGATCATCACCTAGTTCCTTGATCATTACCTAGTTCCTTGATCATTGCCTAGTTCCTTGATCATTACCTAGTTCGTTGATCATTACCTAGTTTGTTGATCTCATTACCTAGTTCCTTTATCATTACCTAGTTCCTTTATCATTACCTAGTTCCTTTATCATTACCTAGTTCCTTTATCATTACCTAGTTCCTTTATTATTACCTAGTTCCTTTATCATTACCTAGTTCCTTTGTCATTACCTAGTTCCTTTATCATTACATTGTTCCCTTTAGGCTACTTCATTTTTGTACAGCTGAAATTCTTCCCGTCCCCAGAGAACTGCTGTATGCATACTAGATAAACTAAGAGAGAAATAAAAAATATCAAGCAAGTGCCCCTCCTAGCGTAAGAAGGACTTCACTGCAACTATCCATGCTTAGAGTTAGCCTTTCACTAACTTCCAGACCACTATGTTGGGTCCTGTTCCACTTTGAACTTTTAGATTTAAAAAAATCTATTTGAAACGCACTTTTTGATTGAAAAATATAATGTTGCATAATGTCCCAATGAATAGACAGACAAAATTGGATAAAAAGACAATTGAAATAGCCAAACTATACAAACACAACAAAAAGACAAGAATCCATAGGTCTATAAATGAATATATAGGTATACCGATGAATCCATAGGCCTACAGATGAATCCATAGGCCTACCGATGAATAATGTAGACATTTTCTTTCAGCAAACATTTATTAACAAAATTAAATTAAATGTGGTGAAAGTATTGCAATTTCACCATGAAGAGCTAAAGATCCGACACCATTAGATACAGTCGGAGGGAGAGAAATTGGGGGGTAAAGAGAGAGAGAGAGAGCGAGAGAGACGGGGAGGATGCACATTTTCATTCAGTTGTGTTTAATTAACTGTAGAAAAAATGGAGGTGAGGAGGGGGGAAAATGGCAGGTGAGGGATAACTTTACCTTGGGCCTCGACGGAGGATAGTAGCACTGCAAGGAAGGCAGCCGCTGCCAGAGACAGCCTTATCTTCATTTTGACTCTCTTTCTCTCTCTGGTTCAGCAGAACATGAATGAGGCTACAAAAAGAACGTGCAATTACGCACGCATCTCAGCAATGCTCCAACATTCCATATTCCATATAACATTCCAAACATTTAAATGCCATATAATCCCAAATAAACTATAGATGTGTGATATAGCAAGTGCATTCAAAGACAATGGAAAGACAATTGAACATCTAAACTACATTGTCTTATCATATGGGTCAAATTTAAACAGGGATTAAAAACAACGTAAGAAAACTCATCAACTTTTAATCGAAAATGGTCTCTTCTACACTTTTCTGTGGGATAAACGCGCTTCCTATTGTAGCCTATCTGATTAAAAAAAAGGCGGTCCCCGTTCAGTCAAGGCTTGCCTTGATGGAGATGGGAGTAGGCTAGAGCATGACTCAAAAGCTATAAACTATCCAACATGTACAAACTATATGAAAACCCAACCCGTGTCTCCAAGCACAAAAAAACAATATCGTGCAATATCGAACACAGTATAGACCACCAGTCCTAAGTGATAAATGTTTCCTTTCTTCTAAAATTACATTCTAATTTACTTCACACATTATGAATTAACCTGCATGTTTAAACCGCGAAGAATATTCCAACGCCAACCTATATGCCCAATGCACGCACATGAGTCCAAGACACACGGCATTTATGTTGTTGGGGGATAATTACGGGAAATAATTCATCTCAAAGACACCTTAACATAAAGACACCTTGACGAAAATGATCAATATGCAAATAATAAATAGAAAAATTCAGAGCACAATATTGGGATTGCCTACTTCCCTGGTCTCCAGATGAGCATAACTAATCTCCCTTTACCTCTCAGATAACCTAAACAGTAGTCCAATCCATAATTCCATATTCAATTCATTCAATACTGACCTGTGGAAATGAAGTTGTGCTGTCGCTCGTTTGATTTCAGAATACAAAACAGTAAAGCCTCTTTGGATATGCCCCTTCTGGTAATGATCGATATAAGTTTTACGGGAGGAGAATCAATATTCTAAGCACAGACGAAAACTCAGTTCTCCTCTTGCGGAGGTCACAGATCAGAAGCCTTTTTCCAAGTGGGAAGACTCTCTACAATCTGCTACTTAATAGGGGGCTGTTCCCAACTCTCCCTTTACTATCGTAAGCTCTTACGACACTCAGCAAGCGTGGAACCCTGCCACAGATTGATAAATGCAGCCTCTCAGAGTGTGGGGATATACTTTTGGAAATTTAGCATAGTTTTCTGCATTCCTTTTCAATGATGCTTCTCTAAAGGTTTTATCCTCAAGTTCATAGCATCTACGTTTGGAAACCAGGAGATGTGTTGTTATTGGCAACCGTTGAGCCGTTTTTTTAGACAATGGAAAAATCTTCAACAGTCCATTAATTCAGTGACCACTTAAGAATCAGTAGGCTTAACTACGTCACTTTAATTTAATGGGATTTATGTCAGTAGATAAATATTTATAAATATATTGTTATGTTATTGAACCATTTAATAAGTCCACTCATTCCACTCAGAAAATGTCAAGACATGCTTAACACTGTCCAATCATAATTATACAGATGAAGCATGAGTAAAGGGTGATGCTTTCTATATAGTCTCGTTATTGTTGTCATTTTCTTGTGTTACTTTTTTATTTTGTTTCGTTTTTTCACTTTAGTTTATTTAGAAAATATTTTCTTCAATCTATTTCTTGAACTGCATTGTTGGTTAAGGGCTAAGGGCTAAGGGTTTGTAAGTACGCATTTCATGGTTAACCTGTTGAATTCCCGCACATGTGACTAATACAATTGTATTTGATCTATCAAATACGTAGGCAATAGATTATAGCCCTACAGATCATTTGAAAGCAGAAAAACTTTGAAATTGAACGTTTTATTGATAAACGTGATAATAAAATTAAAACATTTTTTTAAACACTTTTTCAGATGACAGAATTCAGTTTCCCGACCATCGGCCTGTTATGCGAGACCCAATCAATTCCCTCGAAGACATAGCCCTCTAGTGGCTCAAGAGGCAAAACGCATCGCTGGTTCCTTGAGCATTTGGTTCTACTTTAATAAAGTATTCAGATAAAAGTCGGTTAAAAAAAACGTTACTAACATTTTCACAAATGTCTGGTGGCACTTTTTATAATCTATACACATTGTAAGATGTGCACGCATAGCGTATCAAATCACTACCAAAAATTGCATCTCATGACATTTTCCCATGATCTAGTAGTTATTTCTGTGTAGAGTTCAAGGGACATTCCAAAATAGGAACGTCGTATTCTAATTGTAGATATAGTCGTAATTTCTTTACAAAGTATCATTTGATGACAACATTATGACTGCCCTTGGCTTAATGTGTCCTCATTGGTTTCTAATAATAAGGTACTAATCTTACAGACTGGCTTTAAAGGAGAAAGACAGTGAAAAATTGAGGAATTGTGGTCACATATATTAGATAAATTACATGATATTACTACTTAAGTAAATACCAGTGTTTTCCCCATTGTAATGTTAAAATAAACCATTGGAATTGGAGCAAGATACGATAGACAAGGTGGGATCTTTTTTGATTTTGTTTTGTTTGGTTAATTATGCGAATAATGTCGGTGGAAAGTTTTATCCGCCAATATTGATATAATAATCAAAGTAAACATTGGGAGTCCCGCCATAACATGTGAGGTCCGCTACCACTCGTCGAGAAAGCATGCAGTTTATTAGGCTACAGATTAAATCAATTGTGATGACGCTCGCAGGGTGGTGATAATCTTATTCTGGTGACATGATAATCGATAATTGCCTGCAGTTTGACAAATGAAAATGATCTTGCTTTTTTGTCCACAATAATAATCTCATCATGCAGTCGATATGTAAGCGGTGTGAATTGGCTAGCTAGTTAGCGGAGTGCGCGCTAACAGTGTTTCAATCGGTGACGTCACTCGCTCTGAGATCTTGAAGAAGGTAATGGTGCTTCGTGCCAGCTGGCTGGCTGACGATACTACACTTTTTCTGAAAGATGCTAACCAAATTCCCTTATCGATCAATGTGATACAATCCTTTTCCAAAGCGTCTGGTCTATATCTTAACATTAATATATGTGAACTCATGGCTGTCAAAGATTGTGTGACACCTTCATATTATGGTATTCCAGTAAATAAGAACTTACATATTTAGGCATACCCATTACAAGGGATCAGAAGTCTAGAGGCTTGCTAAGTTTTAACCCATTTATTTAAAAAAAAAACAGAAGAAGCTAAATCAATGGCTACAGAGGGACTTATCTTTAAAAGGTAGAGTCCTAATAACCCAGGCTGAAGGTATCTCTAGACTAACATATGGCACTCTATCTTTATATCTTGACAGTAAAATAAGCAAGGAGATAGACCAGATGCTTCTCAACTTTCTGTGGAGAAACTGTACCCATTACCCTTTGTTTTTTGAATATTGGTTCTGAAATAATATCCTATTGGTGAGCCAACTGGTAAATGCAGAGGGTCTTTTACTCTGTTATAAGGAATTCTTATCACTTTACAAGGTCCCTGTAACACCTAAAGATTTTGCAATTGTTTTAGATGCCGTTCCCTCAGGGGTTGCTTTATTATTCAGGAACGTGTAAAGACCTGACCCTCAGAGCCTACCTTCTGTTGACCCATCAGTAGGAAAACCTTGTTTCAACAGGATGTTGTATCTATACCTTATGTCATGCCTTATTAGAATGGATTTATTGATAATATCTGTTGGAAAAAAGTTTGGATGTTGCCACACACATACCTACTTGTTAACAAAATTAAGGAAGTTTCCTTTAAAATTATTCATAAATATTATCCTGCCAACCACTATATGAAGAAGTTTAAGGAAAACATCAACTCAAATTGCTCCTTTTCTAATGACCACCCAGAAACAGTGTTGCATCTTTTTTGGCATTGTATTCATGTAAGGAAACTGTGGCAAGACATCAGTAGATTTATAATTGAATACATTTATGAAGATCTTACACTATTGTGGAGAGATATACTGCTTAGATTCTTTACCTACGATTGAAATAAGCTGAAACATTTTTATGTAATTAATTTCCTTATTCTTTTGGGTCAAATTTCATATTCACAAATGTAAATTTACAACAACAAAAAAACACATTTTCTTAACTTACAAAAACAAATTGAACTATATTTTAAGACAATTAAATACTCTACTAACAAAAAAGTTTAGAATAATAAGTGTCTGTATGTCCTTGTGTAATGTGATTCCCCCTAGCCCAATTGTCCTTTGTATATTATTTATATATACTTGTGTTCCCCCATGTACTTCCTGTATTGATTTGTTAAGAAAAATAAGAAGAAGAAAAGGGTAATGGTGCTTCGTGGGAGACAGTTGTGTTTTTATGCGGATTTTAGAATATTCACATGAAAATCTGTCGCCATTTGGAAGGAGACCTACTGTCACGACTTCCGCCGAGGTTGGCTCTCCTGCCCGTTCAGGCTGTGCTCGGCGGTCGTCGTCACCGTCCTATTAGCCACTACCGATCCCTTTTTCGGTTATCTGTTGGTTTTGTCTAATTGTTTTCACCTGTGTGTTAGTTAATTAGTATCTGTATATAATGTAGGTTGTCCCGCCCTTGTTTTGTGCGGGATTGTTTGTTTTTGTCATTTTGTTTCGGCTGTCAGTGTTTTTGTGTTTAATTTCTCCGGTTTGTCTGTTATTTCCTGTTTTGGATATTTTTCACCCTGTTTGTATTTTGGGTTGTCCGTGTGTTTGTTGTTCACCGGCGAATATACCTCTATTCATTATTTGCTCTCTGCGCCTGATTCCACCCACCTTGACTAGTCGTGACAGAATCCCGCACCTCCCATGGAATCAGCAGGAGCAGCAGCGTCTCCTCTCCCATCGATGGAAGAGAGGGTCCTACATCATACCAGCGTGATTCAACGGATTGGTTCTGCTATGGACCAAATGATGGAGAGAATGGATCGATGGGAGAGGAGTGGCCTCTCCACCTCATCTCTAGCAACCCCTTCTCCAGCACCTCCTGTTTCTGCGACCTTATCTGGCTCTGGGGCTCTTCGGCTGACACTCCCACGGGAGTTTGACGGATCGGCGGCTGGGTGCCAGGGTTTCCTCCTTCAACTGGAATTATACCTGGCTACCGTGCGTCCTGCTCCCTCTGGAGAGGAGAGCGTGCTCGCCCTCGTCTCCTGCTTGACTGGGCAAGCCCTCGAGTGGGTCAACGCAGTGTGGAATGGTCCGGACTTGGCTAAGGATAATTACCCAGAGTTCACCCGCCGATTCCGAGCTGTTTTTGACCATCCACCCGAGGGTCGGGCGGCGGGTGAACGGCTGTTTCACCTGCGTCAGGAGACGAGGAGCGTACAGGATTTTGCCCTAGAGTTTAGGACGTTGGCAGCAGGAGCAGGATGGAACAACAGGACCTTGATTGATCATTTTAGATGTAGTCTCAGGGAGGACGTCCGCAGGGAGCTGGCATGTCGGGACACCACATATTCACTGGATGGACTTATCGATCTGGCTATCCGTCTCGACAACATGCTGGCTGCTCGCGGGCGTTCGGATCAGGTCCTGTCGTTTCCAATCCCCAGCCCCCCTGATCCTATCCCTATGTAATTAGGAGGTACAGCTTCGAGGGGGACCGGAGGAGTGTCCTCCTGCACCAGTTGTGGTCGACGAGGGCACACGTCCGACCGGTGCTGGAGGAACTCTTCTAGGAGTCGGGAGGACAGGCAGAACACTGCTCGATCACCCCAGGTGAGTAAGCACCAAACTCATTCAGAGCTTCCTGTCAGTCATGTGTTTGTATTGATTTCTTTCCCTGGGTTTTCCCCCTCTCTACAGCATAAAGCGCTAGTCGATTCAGGCGCAGCTGGGAATTTTATGGATCGTGGGCTTGCATTAAGGCTAGGGATTCCCCTGGTGTCGTTAAATCAACCTTTCCCCGTGCACTCCTTAGATAGCCGACCATTAGGGTCAGGAGTAATTAGGGAGGCTACGGTGCCGCTGGACATGGTAACGCAGGGTGATCATAAGGAGCAGATTAGCCTGTTCCTTATAGATTCACCTGCGTTTCCAGTGGTGTTGGGGGTTCCCTGGTTAGCTCAACACAGCCCAGTGATTTTCTGGCGACAGGGGGCTCTTAAGGGGTGGTCAGAGGAGAGTTCAGGTAGGTGTATAGGAGTTGCCGTTGGTGCGACTACGGTGGAGAGTCCAGACCAAGTTTCCACCGTGCGCATTCCCTCTGAATATGCCGATTTGGCTATCCCCTTCAGTAAAGGGAGGGCGACCAAATTACCACCTCATCGTCGAGAGGACTGCGCGATAAACCTTCTGGAAAACGCTGCACTTCCTAGGAGTCACGTTTATCCATTGTCCCAGGAGGAGACAGTTGCGATGGAAACATATGTTTCCGAATCGCTGGGACAGGGGTACATTCAGCCCTCCATATCACCCGTCTCCTCAAGCTTCTTTTTTGTGAAGAAGAAGGATGGAGGTCTGCGTCCATGTATTGATTATAGAGGTCTAAATTCCATTACAGTGGGGTTTAGTTACCCACTACCTCTCATCGCTACGGCAATGGAATCATTTCACGGGGCGCAATTCTTCACAAAACTGGACCTGAGGAGCGCGTATAATCTGGTACGTATCCGGGGAGGAGATGAGTGGAAAACCGCATTTAGTACTACTTCTGGTCATTATGAGTACCGCGTCATGCCATACGGTTTGAAGAATGCTCCAGCCGTTTTCCAATCCTTCGTAGATGAGATTCTCCGAGACCTGCTCGGTTAGGGAGTGGTAGTGTACATTGATGACATCTTGATCTATTCTGCCACACGCGCGGAGCATGTGTCTCTGGTGCGTAAGGTACTTGGGCGACTACTGGAGCATGACCTGTATTGCAAGGCGGAGAAATGTGAGTTTTTCAAACAGTCCGTTTCCTTCCTAGGGTATCGTATTTCCACCTCCGGGGTGGTAATGGAGGATGATCGCATTACAGCCGTGCGTAATTGGTCGACTCCGACCACGGTGAAAGAAGTGCAGCGGTTTTTAGGGTTTGCCAATTACTACCGGAGGTTTATCCGGGGTTTTGGCCAGGTGGCTGCTCCCATCACCTCACTGCTGAAGGGAGGACCGCTGCGCTTGCGCTGGTCAGCAGAGGCGGGCAGGGCTTTCAGTCGTCTGAAGGAGCTGTTCACCAATGCGCCCGTGTTGGCGCATCCGGATCCCTCTTTAGCGTTCATAGTGGAGGTGGATGCGTCCGAGGCTGGGGTTGGAGCCGTGCTGTCCCAACGCTCGGGCGTGCCATCCAAACTCCGCCCCTGTGCTTTCTTTTCGAGCAAACTCAGCCCAGCGGGGCGAAACTATGATGTGGGGGACCGGGAGTTGTTAGCTGTAGTCAAGGCTATGCAGGTGTGGAGACATTGGCTTGAGGGGGCTAAATACCCTTTTCTCATCTGGACTGACCATCGTAATCTCGAGTACATCCGGGAAGCTGAGAGACTAAATCCACGTCAGGCTAGATGGGCCATGTTTTTTACTAGGTTCCAGTTTACCCTCACATATCGGCCAGGCTCCCAAAACACCAAATCTGATGCACTGTCTCGCCTCTATGATACAGAGGAACGGTCAGTAGAGCCAACTCCCATCATTCCACCGTCATGTCTTGTGGCACCGGTGGTATGGGAGGTAAATGCTGAGATAGAGAGGGCCTCACGGTCAGAGCCAGCTCCTCCTAACTGTCCAGTAGGGACCAAGTACGTGCCGAGGGTGGTCCGGGACAAGCTGATTAGGTGGGCTCATACTCTTCCCCCCTCGGGTCATCCTGGTATCAAGAGGACAGTGCAGAGTCTGAGAGGGTAATACTGGTGGCCCACACTGGCTAAAGACGTGAGATTTTATGTCTCCTCCTGCTCAGTGTGTGCTCAGAGCAAGGCTCCTTGGCACCTACCTAGAGGGAAATTACAACCCCTCCCCGTTCCACAATGGCCGTGGACACATTTATCGGTGGATTTTCTTACCGACCTTCCCCCGCCCCAGGGAAGTACTATGATCCTGGTCGTTGTGGATCGGTTTTCTAAGTCCTGTCGTCTTATTCCGTTGCCCGGTCTTCCTACGGCCCTGCAGACTGCTGAGGCTTTGTTTACCCATGTCTTCTGGCACTATGGGGTGCCTGAGGACATCGTCTCTGATCGGGGTCCCCAATTCACGTCCAGAGTGTGGAGGGCGTTTATGGAGAGACTGGGGGTCTCGGTTAGCTTAACCTCAGGTTTTCACCCCGAGAGTAATGGGCAGGTGGAGTGCGTTAACCAGGATGTGGGCAGGTTTCTGCGGTCCTACTGTCGGGACCGGCCTGGTGAGTGGGCAAGGTATGTATGCTGATGCCATGGTATGCTCCATGGCATCAGAGTCAGACCGAGGCTCCTGCGGTGGAGGAATGGGTACAGCGCTCCAAGGACACCTGGAAAGCCGTTCAGGACTCATTACGGTTAGCGGGAGAACGGCAGAAGAGGCACGCTGACCAGCACCGCAGTGAGACCCCTGTGTTTGCATCGGGGGACAGGGTCTGGCTCTCGACCCGAAACCTGTCCCTCCGTCTGCCCTGTCGGAAGCTGGGGCCGCAGTGTGTGGGGCCGTTCAAAGTCCTGAGGAGAATAAACGAGGTGTGTTATAGGTTACAACTTCCTAGGTATTACCGTATTAACCCCTCGTTTCATGTGTCTCTCCTCAGGCCGGTGGTGGCTGGTCCCCTGCAAGAAGGTGAGGTGTCTGAGGTCCCTCCGCCCCCTCTGGACATCGATGGGCCCCCGGCGTATACAGTTCGAGGCATTCTGGATTCTAGATGCCGGGTGGGGGGCCTACAGTACCTCGTGGACTGGGAGGGGTACGGCCCGGAGGAGAGATGCTTGGTTCCGGTGAGGGACATTTTGGACCCTTCTCTCCTGATAGAATTCCACCGCCTCCACCCGGATTGCCCAGCACCTCGTCCTCCGGGTCGTCCTCGAGGACGGTGGCGGCGCGCTGCGGGAGCCGCGCGTCAGGGGGGGTACTGTCACGACTTCCGCCGAGGTTGGCTCTCCTGCCCGTTCAGGCTGTGCTCGGCGGTCGTCGTCACCGTCCTATTAGCCACTACCGATCCCTTTTTCGGTTATCTGTTGGTTTTGTCTAATTGTTTTCACCTGTGTGTTAGTTAATTAGTATCTGTATATAATGTAGGTTGTCCAGCCCTTGTTTTGTGCGGGATTGTTTGTTTTTGTCATTTCGTTTCGGCTGTCGGTGTTTTTGTGTTTTATTTCTCCGGTTTGTCTGTTATTTCCTGTTTTGGATATTTTTCACCCTGTTTGTATTTTGGGTTGTCCATGTTTGTTGTTCACCGGAGAATATACCTCTATCCATTATTTGCTCTCTGCGCCTGATTCCACACACCTTGACTAGTCGTGACACCTACCTACTGATAATAATTCCCATCATGAGAATGGTATTAGTAGCAAACTAGATTAGCTATGTTTCCATCAACTTGTTCAGGGAGGTTTTGTCAACATTTAGAAAGTTTGCATGGAAAATAGATTAAACAATTGCCTGCTAGGGTACATTTCCATTTATTTTCCTAGGCAAGTCAGTTAAGAACAAATTCCTATTTTCAATGACGGCCTGGGAACAGTGGTTGACTGCCTTGTTCAGGGGCAGAACGACAGATTTTTACCTTGTCAGCTTGGGGATTCAAACTTGCAACCTTTCAGTTAGTAGCCCAACACTCTAACCACTAAGCTACCCTGACTTAACTATCTTGTGTCGATAAAAACAGCTGGACGTAATGATGTCACACTCAGTAATGACATCACTGCCCATCCCTTCCTTCAGGTTTTGCTCAAATCCTACACCTCAACCCGAGCATTCCGTTCTGCCACCTCTAGTCTCTTGGCCCTCCCACCCCTACGGGAGGGCAGCTATGGCACAGACCAGTCTAAGCTGTTCTCTGTCCTGTCATGGAGAAGCTAGGACAGCAGAGTCCCTGCCCATCTTCCAAAAGCACCTGAAACGCTACCTCTTCAAAGATAATTTTTACATAATCCCATCCTCACCTCGACCCCTCCCCCCTTTCTAGCTCTGACTTTGCTGTAACTACACTCTAGACCCAAACTGCTGCAGACCTATATCTATCCTACCCTGCCTTTCTAAGGTCTTCAAAAGCCAAGTTAACAAACAGATTACCGACCATTTCGAATCCCACGCACCTTCTCCGCTATGCAATCTGGTTTCAGAGCTGGTCATGGGTGCACCTCAGCCACGTTCAAGGTCCTAAACGATATCTTAACCGCCATAGATAAGAAACAATACTATGCAGCCCTATTCTTTGACCTGGCCAAGGCTTTCGACTCTGTCAATCACCACATCCTCATCGGCAGACTCGATAGCCTTGGTGTCTCAAATGATTGCCTCGCCTGGTTCACCAACTACTTCTCTGATAGAGTTCAGTGTGTCAAATCAGAGGGCCTGTTGTCCGGGCCTCTGGCAGTCTCTATGGGGGTGCCACTGGGTTCAATTCTTGGGCCGACTCACTTCTCTGTATACATCAATGACGTCACTCTTGCTGCTGGTGAGTCTCTGATTCACCTCTTCACAGACGACACCATTCTATATACTTCTGGCCCTTCTTTGGACACTATGTTAACAAACCCTCCAGACGAGCTTCAATGCCATACAACTCTCCTTCGGTGGCCTCCAACTGCTCTTAAATAAAAGTAAAACTATTTTGCACGCCCAATTTTTCAGTTTTTGATTTGTTAAAAAAGTTTGAAATATCCAATAAATGTCGTTCCACTTCATGATTGTGTCCCACTTGTTGTTGATTCTTCACAATGAAATGTGGCAAAAGGTCGCAAAGTTCAAGGGGGCCGAATACTTTCACAAGACACTGTACCTCTTCCCCTACTGTATTTATTTATTTTGCTCCTTTGCACCCCATTATTCTACTTTGCAAATTCTTCCACTACAAATCTACCATTCCAGTGTTTTACTTGCTATATTGTATTTACTTCGCCACCATGGCCTTATTTTGCCTTTACCTCCCTTATCTCACTTCATTTGCTCACATTGTATATAGACTTATTTTTCTATTGTATTATTGCCTGTATGTTTGTTTTACTCCATGTGTAACTCTATGTTGTTGTGTGTCGAACTGCTTTGCTTTATCTTGGCCAGGTCGCAATTGTAAATGAGAACTTGTTCTCAACTTGCCTACCTGGTTAAATAAAGGTGAAATAAATCCCACCGCACCTGTTCATATTGAGGAAAAGTGTAGCCTACTTACTATGCCTGTGATATGTGGATGTCTCACTTAGCTATCTGAAGTCGCTCTGGATAGGAGCTCTGCTAAATTACTCAAATGTAAAAACACTTTTTTTTTCTCACAAAAACCGTGTTGAAAAAACAAGTGTTTCTATTACTCTTTCAGGCTAATTCCGCATTGGAGCCTGTAGTCTACCCTCCCACCTATCTGTTTCCTGTCTCAGGTAGCCTGGGAAATCCAGCATGGATGGAATGCAATAATTGACTAACATTTGCCATATTCTAATAATTCTCATGTGCCTATGTATCACCAAGGTCTGTGCCATGGTGACACTTGCACTCCTGTAGATCTGAAATAATTTGATGGTGAAACTAGCTAGCCAACTAGAAAGCAATGCAAAGCAATTCAGCCATTATTGAAATTCAGGACAATCCTTGTCTTGCAAAGATAAACATTTTTGTTGATAAGAATATATTTTTTCAAGCACTGGGCCTAGGCATTTAGAATAAAATGTGAAGTTGAGTTTTATAGTCATGTAATGACACGTACACTGCATACTTCAAAATTAATGTGGCAATTATCATTTAATCAGTTTCCATCATTGGTCACAACAAAAAAAGTTGAGACAAAAAAAAGTCACCAATTTTCCTGACATTTCCACCACACATTTTTTTTGCATCGATTTTGTCAAATAAACTTGGGTCAATGGGCTCTACTTCACAAAGCCGCACACGGCCAACATTCGTTAGGGTGTCTACTGTACTTAAAATACAGTTACACACATACAAAAATAAGGACTAATGACACTTTGTTATGAGAGGCATATTTAATCATCCTCAGCTCCAATAAATAAATACTGATCCCATGAACTTGAAAAAGAAACCATTATGACAGGACAAATCAACCCCCTGAGGACATGGAGACAACATTTTACAACTAACAGTGTGTGTTGTAGAACATGTGAGCCCAGGAGCTGCAGTCACTCCTTCTTGGGGAAACCTGCACAAACCAGTTCATATATGACATATGCAGATCCTGCAATGAAAAGTAAGAGGTTAATAATTAAATAGTCTTATTTCAAAAGGCACTGAGCAACTTAAAGTGATATTGTACAACCAGAATGGTGTCTGGAGTTTTTGGGGCTACTGGAGTAGCCTATTCCATTCTCATCTATCAAATACATAGGCTATAGATTATAACCTAACAGATAATTTTGAAAAACAACTTTTTCAAATGAACGTTATTGATTATTGACGTGTATTGAAATTAAAACAGAGATGTCACAACTTTTACAGACGAGAGAATGCATAATGTGAGACCCAAGCAATTCCCTCGAAGACAGTGCCCTCTAGGGGCTCAAAAGGCAAAATGCACATGCGGAAAGCACTGCAGCGATGCTTTCTGGTGCATTGCTTCAGAAAAAGCTAGGTAATTTAAAAAAACGAAGATTTCATAAAAAAATGAAACTTTTAATCTGCTATATAACACTGTAAGATGTGCACGCATATCGTATCAAATCACCAACAAAAAAGTAAACAATAGATCAAATTGCATCTCATGACATTTTCCCATGATCTAGTCCGATTTCTGTAGGCTAGAGCTCAAGGACATTCCAAAATAGGAACGTCATTCTAATCGTAGATTTCTCATTTCTTTACAAAGTATCATTTGATGACAATATTAACACACTGACCTTGGCCTAATGTGCCCTTGGTTTGGAACTATAAGGTATTAATCTTGCAGACAAGTTTTAAAAACGGAGCCACACTGCAGAAGTGGGAAATCAATTGTATTACTACTTAAAACAAATAGCAAAGTGTTTTTCCACTGCAATTTTAAAATAAACCATTGAAGTTGGACCTTAAATGGTACACGTGTTTATAAGATCTGTAAGTACAGTGCATTCAGAAAGTATTCAGACCCCTTGACTTTTTCCACATATTGTTACGTTACAGCCTTATTCAAAAAATGTATTCCATTTTTTCCCTCATCTAACACAATACCCCATAATGAAAAAGAGAAAACAGGTTTAGAGAGGTTTGCAAATGTATTAAACATTTTAAAAACTGATATACCTTGTACACTAAGTATTCAGACCCTTTGCTATGAGACTCTAAATTGAGCTCAGGTGCATTGATCACCCTTGAAATGTTTCCACAACTTGGCGTCTACCTGTGGTAAATTCAATTGATTGGACATGATTTGGAATGGCACACGCCTGTCTATATAAGGTCCCACAGTTGACAGCGTAAATAAAGTACAGTGCCTTGCGAAAGTATTCAGCCCCCTTGAACTTTGCGACCTTTTGCCACATTTCAGGCTTCAAACATAAAGATATAAAACTGTATTTTTTGTGAAGAATCAACAACAAGTTGGACACAATCATGAAGTGGAACGACATTTATTGGATTTTTCAAACTTTTTTAACAAATCAAAAACTGAAAACTTGGGCGTGCAAAATTATTCAGCCCCCTTAAGTTAATACTTTGTAGCGCCACCTTTTGCTGCGATTACAGCTGTAAGTCGCTTGGGGTATGTCTCTATCAGTTTTGCACATTGAGAGACTGAAATTGTTTCCCATTCCTCTTTGCAAAACAGCTCGAGCTCAGTGAGGTTGGATGGAGAGCATTTGTGAACAGCAGTTTTCAGTTCTTTCCACAGATTCTCGATTGGATTCAGGTCTGGACTTTGACTTGGACATTCTAACACCTGGATATGTTTATTTTTGAACCATTCCATTGTAGATTTTGCTTTATGTTTTGGATCATTGTCTTGTTGGAAGACAAATCTCCGTCCCAGTCTCAGGTCTTTTGCAGACTCCATCAGGTTTTCTTCCAGAATGGTCCTGTATTTGGATCCATCCATCTTCCCATCAATTTTAACCATCTTCCCTGTCCCTGCTTAAGAAAAGCAGGCCCAAACCATGATGCTGCCACCACCATGTTTGACAGTGGGGATGGTGTGTTCAGGGTGATGAGCTGTGTTGCTTTTACGCCAAACATAACGTTTTGCATTGTTGCCAAAAAGTTCAATTTTGGTTTCATCTGACCAGAGCACCTTCTTCCACATGTTTGGTGTGTCTCCCAGGTGGCTTGTGGCAAACTTTAAACGACACTTTTTATGGATATCTTAAAGAAATGGCTTTCTTCTTGCCACTCTTCCATAAAGGCCAGATTTGTGCAATATACGACTGATTGTTGTCCTATGGACAGAGTCTCCCACCTCAGCTGTATATCTCTGCAGTTCATCCAGAGTGATCATGGGCTTCTTGGCTGCATCTCTGATCAGTCTTCTCCTTGTATGAGCTGAAAGTTTAGAAGGACGGCCAGTTCTTGGTAGATTTGCAGTGGTCTGATACTCCTTCCTTCCATTTCAATATTATCGCTTGCACAGTGCTCCTTGGGATGTTTAAAGCTTGGGAAATCTTTTTGTATCCAAATCCGGCTTTAAACTTTTTCACAACAGTATCTCGGACCTGCCTGGTGTGTTCCTTGTTCTTCATGATGCTCTCTGCGCTTTTAACGGACCTCTGAGACTATCAACAGTGCAGATGCATTTATACGGAGACTTGATTACACACAGGTGGATTGTATTTATCATCATTAGTCATTTAGGTCAACATTGGATCATTCAAAGATCCTCACTGAATTTCTGGAGAGAGTTTGCTGTACTGAAAGTAAAGGGGCTGAATAGTTTTGCATGCCCAATGTTTCAGTTTTTGATTTGTTAAAAAAGTTTGAAATATCCAATAAATGTCGTTCCACTTCATGATTGTGTCCCACTTGTTGATTCTTCACAAAAATATACAGTTTTATATCTTTATGTTTGAAGCCTGAAATGTGGCAAAAGGTCGCAAAGTTCAAGGGGGCCGAATACTTCCGCAAGGCACTGTATGTCAGTTTAATACGTTTTCGGAGTAAAATATTTTCATTATTGGACAAAGAAAAACACAAACAACACCAGGAAATCAGCTAATAATGTTCTGGCCCCCTGACAACCCGCTCAAGAAAAAAACGGGGGGAAAAAAAAACTTGACATTGGCTAAATCTAGTTGATGAGCCCTGGTCTATACACTGGTTGTATCAACATTGTTCTATGTCATTTCAATACGTAAAACAATTAACATTGTTTATTCAGTTTAGTTTAAAGGATACACCATAACGAATGTCATCCATCCCATCATCTCTGACCACAAAACACCTGCCGTCATTTTCTGTTCGATTTCAGACGATTTTACATTTTGAATCACCACCTTTCGTCGCCACACAACAGGTGATCTACTTCACACAGCCAATGTTCATTATGGTTTGTCCTGTACTTAATATAAATTTAAACACATACAAAAAGGACGAATGACACTTCATTATGAGGCATATTTAATCATCCTCGGTTACAATAAATATTGATCCCATGAAACAGAAACCATTATGACAGGACAAATCAACCCTCTGAGGACATGGAGACAACATTTTACATCTAACAGGATGTATTGTAGAACATGTGAGCCCAGGAGCTGCAGTCACTCTTTCTTCTTGGAGAAACCTGCACAAACCAGCTCATATATGACATGCGCAGATCCTGCAATGAAACGTAAGACATTATTACTAATTAAATAAAGTGTTATTACAAAACGGTACTGAGCAATTTAATGTGGTAATGTACAACCAGACTAAACCAAGATCTTATGTCTACATGGATTAGTTTGCCATGGAGTCCATCTGTACTCACCCAGAATAGTGAGTGCCATTGTTGTTCTGTATTAGGATAGCATCGCTGACACCCCCTTTCAAATTAATTGGAATCCCATTGTCCTCCTGGTGAAGAAAAATATACTGTATTAAATTAATGTAATGCACAGCAACATACAGTACAAGCATCCTGCATCCTTTAAGCTCACTAAAGCTGTGGTGTACTCTTTCAGAGCATTTCCAATGAGGATTCACCCCAGTGATATAACCGAAAGGCTCAGACAATGTTTCCATCTACACCAGGCCGGCACCCTATGTCTCACTGAGCCATAACTCTGGCGGACCTGCTCTGACTCGGAGCCAAGGCAAGGCCCTAGGTACTTTTCAGCTTGCATTTACGTAGCAATGCCTAACTGTGAACTTTAACACCATCTCACAAAGCAGAGGTTGTTGATTCTGCTCATCACAAGTGTCACACTCCTGCTAAACACAATAATACTAGAGCTTACATTAACATAAAACACTGGCAGCCCACCAGTGTGGGGGTAAGTCCAGGGAAAAGCATCATGTGGACAGTGACTTACTTGAATTGATCTTTTCATCTCCTAGTAGAGCAAAAGGATTCACAGTGCATCTGCAGAGAACTCTATCTGGTTGGTTGAGTGGTCATTAATGCCCACAATTTTTTTTTTACCTTTATTTAACCAGGCAAGTCAGTTAAGAACATATTCTTATTTTCAATGACGGCCTGGGAACAGTGGGTTAACTGCCTGTTCAGGGGCAGAACGACAGATTTGTACCTTGTCAGCTCGGGGGTTTGAACTCGCAACCTTCCGGTTACTAGCCCAACGCTCTAACCACTAGGCTACGCTGCCGACCATTCTAACCACAGAATGCAACAAGTACATTCCAGCAATCCAGCCATTACACTTTTAATAATTTACAGCAAGATATACACAAAGTTTTAGAAAGCAACAGAGTTTGCACAATCACTTATTGAAAAGCAGCCAATGATGAGGCAGTGGCATCACTCTCCCCTGATCAGTTGCCAGTGGTAATTAGAGTCAGACATGGGTTTCTCATCAGTCTCACAACATTGTCACTATTTAATGCACTACTCTAGACAAGGGCCCATAGGTCTCTGGTCAAAAGTAGTGCACTATGTATGGAATAGGGTGTCATTTGGGACACATTATTTGACTGTTTTCAGTTTACACCCAGCATGCAAAGCATTAACATCAACCCAATGAGCTTCTGTCAATCAGATATCCGTCAACTATATGTAACTCAGGCTTCATTGGAGGGGAGCTACAAGTGGACAGGTGGACATGTCACCAGTCATCAAAACATAAATATCACTTTGTCATTAAACTAAAAATCAAAGAGTAGATTTGAACGTCATATTTTAAGGACATTGCCTATTAAAGCTGTCAGCCATAGAAACCCTGTCAATTACCTGGAAATGATTCTGCTTCTGTATGACCTTGTTCTCCAACTACCTGCGTGAGCTGTTGCTCAGCGCCCGCCACGAAACATGCTGGAGCGCCTGTCAAATTACGAAAAAGAAGCATATATTTCAAACCCATCGGCACTGTAGTTTTACAGATATATTTTAAGATCAGCGCTGGCTTGAAATATGCCGCTGTCTACCTGTGTATTTTAACCAAGTTCATTTGCCATAAACACACGTAAATAAATAAAACGTTTAGTAGATAACGTTAGCAAGCTTGCTACCTGTAAGTTAAATGGCTAGCTAGTAGTACATTACATTTAAGTCATTTAGCAGACGCTCTTATCCAGAGCGACTTAGTAGCCACTACCTGTCATCCCATAACCGCTAAAGGCTAGTGACGCTACTCGTCACTAAGCCTTGAAAAGAGTCAAACTGATTCCGTTGAATACAGATATTAACTGCAATCAAAACATGACTAAATCTATATCTTACTTGAATGTGTCCGTACATCTTTTCCCCACGTCAGTCGTCGTACAAGGACACAGTAACACCACGTTTCCGCTAGTTTCTTTGGAGGATTTACTGACGCGTCAGGAAAGGGGGCATACTGCCACATACTGGGCAGGAGTGTGAACTTGGAGAATAACCAAGCAAACACCAGCTACTGTATTCTGGGCTATAAAAGTACTGCCAAAAGTGGCTCAAGATTCAAACATTATATTAGTATACATTCACTTTTTCAATTTTGAAACATTTTTCCAACCATTTTCAAATAAAATTCTGGTTAACAACATGAGTTGTCCAGATATTATTTTATTTGTCAAGCAACAGGCGTATAATCTCCAGGTAACAGGTAACTCGTGCAAAACATATTTCACCAATTTGCAACAATCTTAGTAAGAAAATAAATAAGGATGTTTTTCCATAGAATAAAATGAATGCTAGACTTGTCCAAGGTATGTCTGTGTTCTTGCCTACTTATTTGTAATGCTAAACATGTTTTACATAATGAATTTGCAAGAATGCAGAAAGACTGGCGCCCAGGCTACATGGAGCTTTGGTCCCTGAAAACCTTAAAATTTACTATTTTCATTTGTGTTATGTTACTTAAACTTGACTCTGCATATTTTAGGCAGCTGAACATAATTACTATTTATACACTGAGAAAATAAGTTCTAAAGTACATTGAAAACATTGCAAGCCTTCCATAACGCTTGACCTGAAAATCTGTGCACATCCTTGTGCAATCTATAGAGACCTATCTGTAGCGTAAACAGACCAGAAATATGTTCCTCAAACTACTGTAATGTATGTAACAAGAACATACTTGTATGAATAAACAGCCTTGACTCAAAGCAATTCAACATTTAGCCTAATGGACTGTTCCAATTCGCTTGACCATCTTCAAACATTATTTTAAATCATTTATTCATATAGAACTAATAAACATCTATGACAGACACACACATATTTCTGAATTAAAACGGTACTATCTGCACATTGATGTAGCGTCATTACATTTCAACTTACTGTCAATACAACATCTTGACAGAAAAACCTACGTTAACTGCATAGCTTTCTGACCATGAAAAATAAATATGAGTGAACTCTCCCCTGACGTCTTTGCACTTTTGACAAGCAGGCCATTCTTACACACAGTACACAAGCCAGACAAGAGACCACCAGTGCTTGTAATTAGCCACTGGTTACACCCATGCCTCTGCTAGCCAGCATGCAACATACATACAAGATGTCTTTAGTTAGGGATGTCAGCGGTGTTGTTGCGGCTGCCATATTTGTGGTGGATGATGAGGAGGACTACTCCCAGGAAGAAGCAGACAGAGCCCACAGTGATGTAAGCGATGCCCAGGAAAGGGTTCTTGCCCCCCATCCAGGAGATGGTGCTCAGGATCACACGTTTCCGGCCTTCAAAGCTACGAACAGGATAGTCTAGGATCAACTCATTAAGGAAGACTCAACAAATGCTCAACTTCAGACCCATTTAACATGTAAGTTACAAAATAACTCTAGCAAGAAGGATCTTAAAAGTGAGTGGCTCCTGATCCGTGATTGGATCATTTATTTCTGAGGCTCAGACAGAAAAGATAGTCATGGATCAGGAGCCACTGCCATCATAAAAACGTATCATACAATAACAACGTGGACTGGTATTATATCATTTGTAGTCTATATTAGTAGAAACAACCAAGAAAGCCAGTATTCATCATCCCCCAGCTGGTGAAAACTATTGTTATTAGCAAGTGAAGGAATGGCCCCCTACTGAACACAGCCCAACATTGACCTGGTCTGTCTGACCTATTATGACAATAACTGATTTGAATATTCCTATTACATCAGAACATAAGCTATCATTCCACAAACCCAAACTTCCTGTAAAGCTGTATCATTTGAACAGCTGTCAGTGAAAGGATACTGTAGGTGACTTCCAGGGTGTAGTTGCCACGGGGAAGTGTCGGCGTCATGTTGTTCTTCTTTTGGATAATACGGTACAGCTTACGGAAAGTGGGGAGGGCAGCTGTACGCATCCACACAATGAAGTCCTCATTGATGAAGCCGTTATTCTCAGCATCTGTGTCTAGTTCATAGACAGGCTTGCGCCAGTTGATCGGCTTGGTTGTACCTGGGTGAGGAAATGATAGTGATTCCTAGTAAAAAAAATGAGACTCATCTTCAATAGTAACAATTCTGCTGAGTGCTTGCTCACCTTGAAAAGCACTTGTGAGGTTGGGGTTGCCTCCAGGATTCCTGAACTTCACATGCTTATCTGTCCACCAAGCGATCCCCTTCTTCATCAGAGGAATTTGGATTCTTGTGCCATTAGGGTCAATGTAATACAGATCCAAAGTGTCTGAGGAAAGAGATCATGAATAAACAGATCTGCTATTATTGCAACTCTAGTAATGCTGGTCTAAGAAGGACATAACGGTCTTACCATTAAACATGCTGTTGGCGATTGCACCACAGGGAGCAATTGGCATTTTTTCATTGCGAGCATAGGGCTCACACTCTTTACTGGGGTTCTGTGGACATTGCAAGCAGACATGTAACGTTAGATCATTGCACAGAACATCTTGCCAATTTGATGGAAATGTCAGATAACTAAAGATGTAAAATTGTTGATGATCAGTCAAAAGTCATTGCAGAGATTCAGGAATGCAGTGTGAAAACAGGTACCCTGTTTTAAAGGCATAATATGTACCATTAGAGAGGTGGTGTCACCATTCAGTTGACTGTCATCCCTGGACTTGACATAGCGCCGGTGATTTTGGTAGAAGTTGGACAGGCCATAATACATGAATACGTTGCTCTGTTGAGACAAAATTCTATTCAGTTGGTAGGAATAGTAACCGGAAAAGGTTGGTAACCGCTGACATAGTGTATAGGTTGCTATTTGAGAGGCAGACATCATGCTTCATACTTACTTCAAAGGGCTGTTCCAGAGAGAAGGGCAGTGCACAGGTGCATGGTCTTGTGCTGTTCCAACTAAAGCTCTGGGAGCAGTTGAAGCATGGGCTGGACATGTCAGTCCCAGTATAATCAATCTGTAATGACATGTGTACATCAAAACAGCATTTCCAAATGGCTGGAAATCTGCTGCCTAACATTATTTCAAATGTATTTATGTATTTAACAGGCAAGGCAGTTAAGAAACATTCTTATTTACAATGATGGCCTACTAATCCACAAATGGTGCACCTGTGACCTGACATCAAATACAGTACATTAACAAGTAGATTGCGAGCCTACAGTTACGCTTGTTTACAGTGAGATGCACTGGGGTCTGAACACAATCATGGTTAGATTAAGACACCGTGGCCAATCAGCTCCTTTGTTATTCAACGTGACATGCCAATTCATAATGGCTGATATGGCTACTGCTAGCTAACATGAAGACAAAAGGGGAAGTTTTTCAGTCTTCGATGTATCAGTTTGAATGTAGTTACAATTTGGAATACAGTGGCAAATTCCATCCCTGCATTGAGGTACATTGCGTCTTAATAGAATATGACTGTGTTCTGACGCAAGTGCAGCGAAAAGAGATCAAGCGTAAAGCGGTATGGTCAGAATCTGTTGGCTATAAATACATAAGCCATGGTCTAATTAAGCAATAAGGCACGAGTGGGTGTGGTATTTGGCAAATATAACTAACGCTAAGGGCTGTTCTTACACGCAATGCGGAGTGCCTGGATACAGCCCATAGCCGTGGTACTGTAAGCACAACCCGAGTTGCCTTATTGCTATTATAAACTGCTTACAAATGTAACTAAACTAGTAAAAATAAATGTCATGCCCGTGCTATATGGTCTCATAAACCACGGCATACAGCCAATCAGCATTCAGTTTCTAATTTGTAGGACTTGTTTGTGTTTAGGCTATATTTTCTGTTGATACCGATCATGATGAGAAACAACATTGGTGGGTGTGCATATACAAGCAAATAGTGATTGAGGCACATGGAAGTGTGTAAAACAATCGCTTTTTTTGGTGGCGGGATCAGGCTTCCCATACACCTGTCCCATCCTCCTCCCTAGCACTAAAGGTGCCTCCTCCCTAGTGATACTGGTGCCCCCTTTCTCTTGGACTTACTGAGTACAGTAGACAGCTCGCTAAGCATCCCGTATTAGCACGGGCCTTACCTCGAACTCCTTGATGTTGTTGGACGTGACGTAGAGACCGATACCAATGGGGATGAAGATAAGCCCGATAACGAAGAAAGCTGGAAGAACTGTGCCAGCTGTCAGGATGGGTTGCCAAGCAGGTAATCGTTGTTGTTTAAAAGCTGTGTTATCGGGCTTTTTATTCTGGATGGTCCCACCACCAGGTACGGTGACGTGACCGTCTTCCTTCGCGTTGTAGCTCGACGCCATCATGGCTTCACTCAGAACGGTTCTGTTCTAAAATAAAACAACCAGTAGCAGCTATTATAGCGAGACTCCCTGAAGCTGAAGAAGCTAACAATTTAGCTGAGACAAGTATGATAATGCTCTGATACATAAGGTATAATTGTGGTCGCGTTCTATAGGTTATTTCGCAAGATAACTCATTTTAATGAAATATAGCTACCCCAGCGTTACGAACAGCCAAGTCAGGAAGTTTTTTTGGTTTTCTTTTGACCTACGTCATGACGTCATCAAATATGATGAACGTTTCACCCGAGACAAAACCTAATTTTCATATATAATATCCTTTTAATTCAAATTATTTTTTAATGTAATAAAATATGTTTTTGTTTTTCCCAATAAATTGATGTTGAACATTCTCGTGACCTGAATTGACCAAAACCATGTTCTTGATTTGTCTACTTGGAGATCAAATGATGAATCTTCATTTAATGGCAAACATCTGTTTGAATATTCAGATATATTGAAGCAAATAAATAACCAGCTGATATAGCATACATGGGTCATCCTTGGACAACTGTGCCTGATTACCTGGATTGATATCATAAATTACCTTTTCAGGGCACATTATCTAGACTGTGTGCATGCTATAAAATGCACACAATGCTCTGTATGTTGTCCATAAAGTTCACCAAATAGCCATGGTCAACTGATGGTGTCTTGTAGCATGTTTTTATCTGCTTTATAGTAATGCATAGCCTATTAATCCAATCTAGTCTCTTAATAATACAAATCATTTGGTGGGTGCTTATATTTGAGAAAAGATTGGAAAGCAGCTGCGGTCATCCCCCTCTTAAAGGGGGGGACACTCTTGACCCAAACTGCTACAGACCTATATCTATCCTACCATGCCTTTCTAAGGTCTTCGAAAGCCAAGTCAACAAACAGATTACCAACCATATCGAATCTCACCATACCTTCTCTGCTATGCAATCTGGTTTCAGAGCTGGTCATGGGTGCACCTCAGCCACGCTCAAGGTCCTAAACGATATCTTAACCGCAATCGATAAGAAACATTACTGTGCAGCCGTATTCATTGATGTGGCCAAGGCTTTCGACTCAGTCAATCACCACATCCTCTTTGGCAGACCCGACAGCCTTGGTTTCTCAAATGATTGCCTCGCCTGGTTCACCAACTACTTCTCTGATAGAGTTCAGTGTGTCAAATTGGAGGGTCTGCTGTCTGGACCTCTGGCAGTCTCTATGGGGGTGCCACTGGGTTCAATTCTTGGACCGACTCTCTTCTCTGTATACATCAATGAGGTCGCTCTTCCTGCTAGTGAGTCTCTGATCCACCTCTACGCAGACGACACCATTCTGTATACTTCTGGCCCTTCTGTCATGTTTGTCATTTATTGTCATGTCTTGTCCCTGTGCTCCCCATGCTATTCGTTTCCCTCTGCTGGTCTTGTTTGGTTCTATCCCTCTCTCTCCCCCTCCCTCTCTCACTCTCTCGCTCTCTCTTCTCTCTGTCGTTCCGTTCCTGCTCCCAGCTGTTCCTATTCCCCTAATCATCATTTAGTCTTCCCACACCTGTTCCCGATCCTTTCCCCTGATTAGAGTCCCTATTTATTCCTTTGTGATCCGTTCCTGTTCCGTCGGTTCCTTGTATTGTATTCACCATGCCGTGATTGCGTTTCGCCCTGTCCTGTCGTGTTTTTGCCGTGATTGTGTATCACCCTGTCCTGTCGTGTTTTGTGCCTTCATCAGATGCTGCGTGTGAGCAGGTGTCTCAGTCGACTACGGCCTGCGCCTACCCGGCGACCTGCAGTCTGTGGCCGCTTCTCCAGTTGTTTCCCCTCTACAAGTCTAGAGGAATTCTGTTATTCCGTTTTGGACTTTAATAAACTCTGTTTCTGTTAAGTCGCTTTTGGGTCCTCTTTTACCTGCATGACAGAAGGAACCGACCAAGGAATGGACCCAGCGACTTCAGACGCTCGTTACACTGCCGTCGAGATCCAAGGAGCCATGCTCGGCAGACACGAGCAGGAATTGTCTGCTGCTCGCCATGCCGTGGAGAACCTGGCCGCTCAGGTTTCCGACCTCTCTGGACAGTTCCAGAGTCTACGTCTCGTGCCACCTGTTACTCCCTGGCCTGCCGAGCCTCCAGAACCCAGGGTTAATAACCCACCTTGCTACTCCGGGCAGCCCACTGAGTGCCGCTCCTTTCTCACGCAGTGTGAGATTGTGTTCTCTCTCCAACCCCACACATACTCTAGAGAGAGAGCTCGGGTTGCTTACGTCATTTCACTCCTTACTGGCCGGGCTCGAGAATGGGGCACAGCTATCTGGGAGGCAAGGGCTGATTGCTCTAACAGATTCCAGAACTTTAAAGAGGAGATGATTCGGGTTTTTGACCGTTCAGTTTTTGGTGGGGAGGCTTCTAGGGCCCTGGCTTCCTTATGCCAAGGTGAACGGTCCATAACGGATTATTCCATTGAGTTTCGCACTCTTGCTGCCTCTAGTGAGTGGAACGAGCCGGCGCTGCTCGCTCGTTTTCTGGAGGGACTCCACGCAGTGGTTAAGGATGAGATTCTCTCCCGGGAGGTTCCTTCAGATGTGGACTCTTTGATTGCTCTCGCCATCCGCATAGAACGACGGGTAGATCTTCGTCACCGGGCTCGTGGAAGAGAGCTCGCATCAACGGTGTTTCCCTGCTCCGCATCGCAACCATCTCCCTCCTCTGGCTTTGAGACTGAGCCCATGCAGCTGGGAGGGATTCGCATCTCGAATAAGGAGAGGGAACGGAGGATCACCAACCGCCTGTGCCTCTATTGCGGAGTTGCTGGACATTTTGTTAATTCATGTCCAGTAAGAGGCCAGAGCCCATCAGTAAGCGGAGGGCTACTGGTGAGCGCTACTACTCAGGTCCCTTCATCTAGATCTTGTACTACTATGTCGGTCCATCTACGCTGGACCGGTTCGGGTGCTACATGCAGTGCTTTGATTGACTCTGGGGCTGAGGGTTGTTTCATGGACGAAGCATGGGCTCGGAAACATAACATTCCTTTCAGACCGTTAGACAGGCCTACGCCCATGTTTGCCTTAGATGGTAGTCATCTTCCCAGTATCAAATTTGAGACACTACCTTTAACTCTCACAGTATCTGGTAACCACAGTGAGACTATTTCTTTTTGATTTTCCGTTCACCGTTTACACCTGTTGTTTTGGGTCACCCCTGGCTTGTATGTCATAATCCTTCTATTAATTGGTCTAGTAATTCTATCCTATCCTGGAACGTTTCTTGTCATGTGAAGTGTTTAATGTCTGCCATCCCTCCCATTTCTTCTGTCCCTACTTCTCAGGAGGAACCTGGCGATTTGACAGGAGTGCCGGAGGAATATCATGATCTGCGCACGGTCTTCAGTCGGTCCCGAGCCAACTCCCTTCCTCCTCACCGGTCGTATGATTGTAGTATTGATCTCCTTCCGGGGACCACTCCTCCTCGAGGTAGACTATACTCTCTGTCGGCTCCCGAACGTAAGGCTCTCGAGGATTATTTGTCTGTGTCTCTTGACGCCGGTACCATAGTGCCTTCTTCTTCTCCGGCCGGGGCGGGGTTCTTTTTGTTAAAAAGAAGGACGGTACTCTGCGCCCCTGCGTGGATTATCGAGGGCTGAATGACATAACGGTTAAGAATCGTTATCCGCTTCCCCTTATGTCATCAGCCTTCGAGATTCTGCAGGGAGCCAGGTGCTTTACTAAGTTGGACCTTCGTAACGCTTACCATCTCGTGCGCATCAGAGAGGGGGGACGAGTGGAAAACGGCGTTTAACACTCCGTTAGGGCATTTTGAGTACCGGGTTCTGCCGTTCGGTCTCGCCAATGCGCCAGCTGTTTTTCAGGCATTAGTTAATGATGTTCTGAGAGACATGCTGAACATTTTTGTTTTTGTCTATCTTGACGATATCCTGATTTTTTCTCCGTCACTCGAGATTCATGTTCAGCACGTTCGACGTGTTCTACAGCGCCTTTTAGAGAATTGTCTCTACGTAAAGGCTGAGAAGTGCTCTTTTCATGTCTCCTCCGTTACTTTTCTCGGTTCCGTTATTTCCGCTGAAGGCATTCAGATGGATTCCGCTAAGGTCCAAGCTGTCAGTGATTGGCCCGTTCCAAGGTCACGTGTCGAGTTGCAGCGCTTTTTAGGTTTCGCTAATTTCTATCGGCGTTTCATTCGTAATTTCGGTCAAGTTGCTGCCCCTCTCACAGCTCTTACTTCTGTCAAGACGTGTTTTAAGTGGTCCGGTTCCGCCCAGGGAGCTTTTGATCTTCTAAAAGAACGTTTTACGTCCGCTCCTATCCTCGTTACTCCTGACGTCACTAGACAATTCATTGTCGAGGTTGACGCTTCAGAGGTAGGCGTGGGAGCCATCCTATCCCAGCGCTTCCAGTCTGACGATAAGGTTCATCCTTGCGCTTATTTTTCTCATCGCCTGTCGCCATCTGAGCGCAACTATGATGTGGGTAACCGTGAACTGCTCGCCATCCGCTTAGCCCTAGGCGAATGGCGACAGTGGTTGGAGGGGGCGACCGTTCCTTTTGTCGTTTGGACAGACCATAAGAACCTTGAGTACATCCGTTCTGCCAAACGACTTAATGCCCGTCAAGCTCGTTGGGCGTTGTTTTTCGCTCGTTTCGAGTTTGTGATTTCTTACCGTCCGGGTAGCAAGAACACCAAGCCTGATGCCTTATCCCGTCTGTTTAGTTCTTCTGTGGCTTCTACTGATCCCGAGGGGATTCTTCCTTATGGGCGTGTTGTCGGGTTAACAGTCTGGGGAATTGAAAGACAGGTTAAGCAAGCACTCACGCACACTGCGTCGCCGCGCGCTTGTCCTAGTAACCTCCTTTTCGTTCCTGTTTCCACTCGTCTGGCTGTTCTTCAGTGGGCTCACTCTGCCAAGTTAGCTGGTCATCCCGGTGTTCGAGGCACTCTTGCGTCTATTCGCCAGCGCTTTTGGTGGCCGACTCAGGAGCGTGACACGCGCCGTTTCGTGGCTGCTTGTTCGGACTGCGCGCAGACTAAGTCGGGTAACTCTCCTCCTGCCGGTCGTCTCAGACCGCTCCCATTCCTTCTCGACCATGGTCTCACATTGCCTTAGACTTCATTACCGGTCTGCCTTTGTCTGCGGGGAAGACTGTGATTCTGACGGTTGTCGATAGGTTCTCTAAGGCGGCACATTTCATTCCCCTCGCTAAACTTCCTTCCGCTAAGGAGACGGCACAAATCATTATTGAGAATGTATTCAGAATTCATGGCCTCCCGTTAGACGCCGTTTCAGACAGAGGCCCGCAATTCACGTCACAGTTTTGGAGGGAGTTCTGTCGTTTGATTGGTGCGTCCGTCAGTCTCTCTTCCGGGTTTCATCCCCAGTCTAACGGTCAAGCAGAGAGGGCCAATCAGACGATTGGTCGCATACTACGCAGCCTTTCTTTCAGAAACCCTGCGTCTTGGGCAGAACAGCTCCCCTGGGCAGAATACGCTCACAATTCGCTTCCTTCGTCTGCTACCGGGTTATCTCCGTTTCAGAGTAGTCTGGGTTACCAGCCTCCTCTGTTCTCATCCCAGCTTGCCGAGTCCAGCGTTCCCTCCGCTCAAGCGTTTGTCCAACGTTGTGAGCGCACCTGGAGGAGGGTGAGGTCTGCACTTTGCCGTTACAGGGCACAGACGGTGAGAGCCGCCAATAAACGCAGGATTAAGAGTCCAAGGTATTGTTGCGGCCAGAGAGTGTGGCTTTCCACTCGCAACCTTCCTCTTACGACAGCTTCTCGTAAGTTGACTCCGCGGTTCATTGGTCCGTTCCGTGTCTCCCAGGTCGTCAATCCTGTCGCTGTGCGACTGCTTCTTCCGCGACATCTTCGTCGCGTCCATCCTGTCTTCCATGTCTCCTGTGTTAAGCCCTTTCTTCGCACCCCCGTTCGTCTTCCCTCCCCCTCCCGTCCTTGTCGAGAGCGCACCTATTTACAAGGTACATAAGATTATGGACATGCGTTCTCGGGACGGGGTCACCAATACCTAGTGGATTGGGAGGGTTACGGTCCTGAGGAGAGGAGTTGGGTTCCGTCTCGGGACGTGCTGGACCGTTCGCTCATCGATGATTTCCTCCGTTGCCGCCAGGATTCCTCCTCGAGTGCGCCAGGAGGCGCTCGGTGAGTGGGGGGTACTGTCATGTTTGTCATTTATTGTCATGTCTTGTCCCTGTGCTCCCCATGCTATTCGTTTCCCTCTGCTGGTCTTGTTTGGTTCTATCCCTCTCTCTCCCCTCCCTCTCTCACTCTCTCGCTCTCTCTTCTCTCTGTCGTTCCGTTCCTGCTCCCAGCTGTTCCTATTCCCCTAATCATCATTTAGTCTTCCCACACCTGTTCCCGATCCTTTCCCCTGATTAGAGTCCCTATTTATTCCTTTGTGATCCGTTCCTGTTCCGTCGGTTCCTTGTATTGTATTCACCATGCCGTGATTGCGTTTCGCCCTGTCCTGTCGTGTTTTTGCCGTGATTGTGTATCACCCTGTCCTGTCGTGTTTTGTGCCTTCATCAGATGCTGCGTGTGAGCAGGTGTCTCAGTCGACTACGGCCTGCGCCTACCCGGAGCGACCTGCAGTCTGTGGCCGCTTCTCCAGTTGTTTCCCCTCTACAAGTCTAGAGGAATTCTGTTATTCCGTTTTGGACTTTAATAAACTCTGTTTCTGTTAAGTCGCTTTTGGGTCCTCTTTTACCTGCATGACACCTTCTTTGGACACTGTGTTAACAACCCTCCAGGCAAGCTTCAATGCCAAACAACTCTCCTTCCGTGGCCTCCAATTGCTCTTAAATACAACTAAAACTAAATGCATGCTCTTCAACCGATCGCTACCTGCACCTACCCGCCTGTCCAACATCACTACTCTGGACGGCTCTCACTTAGAATACGTGGACAAGTACAAATACTTAGGTGTCTGGTAAGACTGTAAACTCTCCTTCCAGACCCATATCAAACATTAAGTTAAATCTAGAATTGGCTTCCTATTTCGCAACAAAGCATCTTTTACTCATGCTGCCAAACATACCCTTGTAAAACTGACCATCCTACCAATCCTCGACTTTGGCGATGTCATTTACAAAATAGCCTCCAATACCCTACTCAACAAATTGGATGCAGTCTATCACAGTGCAATCCGTTTTGTCACCAAAGCCCCATATACTACCCACCATTGCGACCTGTACGCTCTCGTTGGCTGGCCCTCGCTTCATACTCGTCGCCAAACCCACTAGCTCCATGTCATCTACAAGACCCTGCTCGGTAAAGTCCCCCCTTATCTCAGCTCGCTGGTCACCATAGCATCTCCCACCTGTAGCACACGCTCCAGCAGGTATATCTCTCTAGTCATCCCCAAAACCAATTCTTTCTTTCGCCGCCTCTCCTTCCAGTTCTCTGCTGCCAATGACTGGAACGAACTACAAAAATCTCTGAAACTGGAAACGCCTATCTCCCTCACTAGCTTTAAGCACCAACTGTCAGAGCAGCTCACAGATTACTGCACCTGTACATAGCCCACCTATAATTTAACCCAAACAACTACCTCTTTCCCAACTGTATTTGATTTATTTATTTATTTTGCTTATTTATTTTGCTTATTTTGCATTATTTTTATTTCTACTTTGCACATTCTTCCATTGCAAAACTACCATTCCAGTGTTTTACTTGCTATATTGTATTTATTTTGCCACCATGGCCTTTTTTGCCTTTACCTCCCTTCTCACCTCATTTGCTCACATCGTATATAGACTTGTTTATACTGTATTATTGACTGTATGTTTGTTTTACTCCATGTGTAACTGTGTCGTTGTATCTGTCGAACTGCTTTGCTTTATCTTGGCCTGGTCGCAATTGTAAATGAGAACTTGTTCTCAACTTGCCTACCTGGTTAAATAAAGGTGAAATAAATAAAATAAAAAATATTTGTCCTATTTCACACATTTACACGTGTGTATTAATATGTATGTGTGAATTGGAATTGTGTTTTTTGTATATCCCAACTCTCCCTGAAACACCCTCGGAGAGTTGGGTCAAGGCCAGGGTCTGTTTTCACAGACGTAGTGCGCCACGAGTCTGGCAAACCGAGACTGATTCTAGCAAGTGATGATCTCATCATATAGGTCAGTCTACCATAGACAATGTTAGGGTAGGTGGTGTTTTTCTTATTTTTTTATATCTAAAATCATGCTTCTAAGAATTTAAATAAAACACAGTGCACTCCTGATCTGAGGTTAAACATTTGATCATCTTGATACTGGTCACACCAAATGTATATCAGTGTGAGGCCGATTGGACGCACTGCCAAATTCTCTAAAACAACATTGGAGGCGGCTTATAGTAGAGAAACATAACATTAAATTCTCTAACAACAGCTCTGTTAGGTGTTCCTGTAGTCAGCATTCCAATTGCATGCTCCCTCAACTTGAGACATCTGTGGCATTGTGTTGTGTGACAAAACTGCGCATTTTAGAGTGGCATGTTATTGTCCCCAGCACCAGGTGCACCTGTGTAATGATCATGCTGTTTAATCAGCTTCTTGATATGCCACACATATCTGTAAAGAACTTCGTCTGTTGTTTGTAGAAAGTCAGACCGAAATGCAGCGTGTAGGTTACTCATGATCTTTAATAAAGCTAATACGGTACATGAAATAACGGAAGAAGAAAACAACAAACGAATGAAACTAATACAGCCTATCTGGTGACTAACACTAAGACAGGTACAATCACCCACCAAATACAACGCGCACTCAGGCTACCTAAATACGGTTCCCAATCCGAGACAACTAGAATCAGCTGACTCCAATTAGGAATCGCCTCAGGCAGCCAAGCCTAACTAGACACACCCCTAATAATACACACTCCCAATTAATACAAACCCTAATACGAAATACAACATATAAACCCATGTCACACCCTGGCCTACTCAAACATATAACAAAAACACAAGATACAATGACCAAGGCGTGACAATATCAGGTGTATGGATTATCTTGGTGAAGGAGAGATATTCACTAACAGGGATGTAAACACATTAATGCACAACATTTGAAAGAAATAAGCTTTTTGTGCATATGGAACATTTCTGGGATCTTTTATTTCATTTCATGAAATATGGGACCAAAACATTGCATGTTGCGTTTATATTTTTGTTCAGTATATTTCCCCAATTGCACATCATCCTGATAAATTGTTTCTCTAATTTGTTTTTATTCATCCATTTCTACACATAGTTATAATATAGTTTATGCAGCGTTTATAGTATATATCATGTTTTGCGTCTGTGTACATACTGTCTTCCCTTGACCAGCACAAAAACATCCTGTGGTGTTCTGCATTAGCATCGAATAACCCCCGTGATATGCAACTTTTCAGGGAAGTTAGGAACAAAGGTTAGATATAAAAAAATGTGTATTTTTTTGTCTGTCTGTTTTTTTTTACTGTCTGTAACTCTGTAGCAGCACAGTTTCACAGAGTCAAATTCCTGTACATGGAAATGTATTTGGCGAATAAAGCTGATACTTCTTTAGTACTGCTGCGAATATGTATCACCACCATCACAATAAAATGTCTTCTAGACAAATAACTGACCCACGACCCCTCCTCTGGGATGTTAGTTTAGGCATTTTGGAGATTAACTTCTTACTCTTCTTTAGTCAATTTTAGCCATGTATCTTTCCCCACACACAAACCGCTGCAGAGTTAGCTCTGATCCAGGGTGTTACGTGTGGCTTGAGTCTACTTCAAGCCTTCCATTGAAGAAGGGTCAAGCAGCATGTAACACCCTGGACCAAAGCTACTGCAAAGTACACTTTTCATACCTCCTATACAACTCCATGTGGCCCTACTTCGCATTGTGGTGTAAGCCAGAATCCAGTGGTAATGCTATCAGAAAGTCCAAAGAATTGAAAAGAGTGCCTTTTAAGGTGCTCTCCATGTTAGAAATCATCTCAATGACAGCCTGCTAAGTGCTGACTGTCTATTTGCTGATCAGTTGGCCGTATGGTTGCTGTGCAGGCCACTTGTCAGAGAAGGTGAAGGAAGTTCCACATCACTGTCTTGTCTGGGCTTAACTATCACATGGTGCACAACATTTCCTGTAGGAACAAGAAATCATTAAAAGAACCATGAGTAATACTGTGCCATTGTATCCTCACTCTGACCAACCAGTGAATACGAGGGGCATTACTCAAATCAAGGTACGGGTTGCATCCCAAATGGCACTCTAATCACCTTTATAGTGTACTACTTTTGACCAAGGCACATAGGGTTATATAGTGCACTATATAGGGAATAGGGTGCCATATGGGACACAGAAGACAAGAACAGAGTCCTCTAATAACCTACTGATAGTATTATTTCAAGGTTAACGTTTTATTTCTATAACGCAGCATTTTGAAAACATGAATGATTCTTTGTGTTCAAAATTTGGTCATTAGAATCATCCATATACACTTTATTCCACCAACATCTCAGTCAAACAACCCCATGGAAGTGAAGGTAGTCAAACAACCCCAGGGAAGTGAAGGCAGTCAAAACAACACCAGGGAAGTGAAGGCAGTCAAACAACCCCAGTGAAATGAAGGCAGTCAAAACAACCCCAGGGAAGTGAAGGAGGGCGACAATATGCAGGATCAGGATGCATCTGAGTGAAAGTGGAATTCACTTGTTGTGAATCTGAGATTCAGCTATCTCATGTTTACTGTCCCAGGCCTAGTTTCCAGATGCTTCTCTTCGCAGGCAGACCCTATATTAACCCACCATCACCTTCTCTTCTCTATGGATGCGTCCCAAATGGCATCCCATTTCCTATATAGTGCACTACTTTTGACCAGGGCCCATAGGAGTCTGGTCAAAAACCGTGTACTATATAGGGAGTGGGGTGCCATTTGGGACGCATACTGTTTCCATTGGGTCTGGTACTCGTCTCCCTACTGAATATTCAGGTATGCCCTCCCATGCACCATAACATCAGCAAGTTGTTTTCTTCTTTTGCTTCATTCCACTTCCATAAACCTTTGTTCATCTGCTCATCAAATCAAATTGTATTGGTCACATGCACATATTTAGCAGATTTTATTGAGGGTGTAGCGAAATGTTTGTAAAGGATTAGGATAGGAGGTTGTGTTCTCTTGGGAGAAGTAGTGTGTGGTTTTTGTTATCACTTTATAGAGATGGAGTCTGCTTGTTAGAAATAAGTATGTCTTAATCGCTCTAGAGGGTATGTTTAATCAATTGGTGCATGGCTATGAGAGCGTCACCACCCTGTGTTGAATTTCCTCTCTGTCTGGGTCCAGACCTGTGGCTTGCACTTCCTTTTCACATCCTTGTTGAAATACTTTTTGGAACCGGAGGAGATACAGTAGGCCTCGATGGTCAGTAGCCAAATGTAGAGGACCTTACTGTCAGTTCATAGTCCAAGTAAATGTAGGCTACATTCATTATTTACCATAGAAATAACATTACATTTACTCATCAGATCAGAAAGACGGCTTCATTCTTTTTTACTCTCCAATTTAGCATTTTCAGATTGAGCTGTTCATATTTGTCCAGATGAGGGAACCATAGACCATCATCAGAACATCATATCATCTTGAGACAGGCTACATAGGGACAAATGCTGGAAGCTAAAGTATGATGATGCAATGCATCTGACTCAAACTTGACTTGATAATTCAATGACAAGGCTGCACCTTACGGTCTGGGTGCTCTTGAAGCAGAAAACATAAATGTAAGAATGACAACTATTTTGTACAGAGATGTAGAATGTCCTCCACGTCCTCTGCGATCTAGCCCTGATCTAGCCCTGAGACAATACGGTACACAACACATTTCCCCTCCCTCCAGAAAGAGATATACATCAGGACTAGATCATATCAAGAACCTGGGCCAAAGCATGACCTGTTTCTTCCTGTTTTCACTCTTGGTCTTTCACCCTCACTGTGGGTGTATCCCAAATAGCTCGCAATTCCCTTGTCAATACTTCAACGTTAAGGTACTTGGCAACCTATTCTCTATATAGTGCGCTACTTTTGACCAGAGCCCTTTGGCAGTGCTTAATTTGAGTCGGATCCTGACGGAAAACGATCCTGCACCTCTCAGTTTTGGACTGTTTAATTCCTGTGTTGTGCCTGAAAATCTCCCCCTGCCAATGACACATACATTAATTATTAAGTTTGGTTGGATTCTGGCCGGGGGAGGGGATTCTGGCCAGGGGGAGATTTTCCCAGACCTGGAACCTCTCCTGGCATGAAAAATAATTGTCACTGTTTGCAATGTACAAACAACCAAAAAAGCGATCAGTGTTAGACTTGCCACCTCTGTAAGTATCCTGCCCCCTAAAAAACCATCATGTAAAAACGTGATATACTAAGAACCGTTTTGTGTTGGTTTTATGGTTTGCGCAACAGTATAGCCTAGAGACTGACCAACGCGTGGCCGTTGCTGTGGTGAGAGAGACACGCCTGAGTCTCTCTGTGAGATTCACAGAATTGAAAGGAAGTCATTCCGAATACTAGGTTACAATTTGTTCTCCCATGTGTGCACATTCTGCAAGCACTTCTGCTCTACTGCTCTATGCCACTATGCAAAGGCAATGATAATGGATGCAATGCTTTATTATGATTTGATGCATTATGTTATTATGTTCCAGTACCTCCGAGTCGCCCAAGAATGATCCTCCATTAAGTCTATCTGTATAGCAGACGCAGTACCCATCTGAGAAATGCATGCCGGTGTCGTTGTATGCCATCTGCATATCTCCATCTCTCTGGGGTTAGACCTAAATTTATTTTCCTTTATATAGACTATGTACACAGTACCAGTCAAAAGTTTGGACACACTTACTCATTCAAGGGTTTCTTTATTTTTACTATTTTCTACATTGTAGAATTATAGTGAAGATGTAAAAACTGTGACATAACACATATTGAATTAAGTATTAACCAAAAAAAGTGTTAAACAAATCAAATATATATTTTAGATTCTTCAAAGTAGCCACATTTTGCCTTGACAGCTTTGCAAACTCTTGGCTTTCTCTCAGACATCTTCACCTGAAATGCTTTTCCAGCAGTCTTGAATGAGTTCCCACATATGCTGAGCACTTGTTGGCTGTTTTTCACTTTGGGGTTCAACTCATCAAACCATCTCAATTGGGTTGAGGTTGGGTGACTGTGGAGGACAGGTCATCTGATGCAGCACTCCTTCTTGGCTAAATAGCCCTTACGCAGCCTGAAGGTGTGTTTTGGGTCATTGTCCTGTAGAAAAATAAATGATAGTCCCACTAAGCGCAAACCAGATGGGATAGTGTGTCGCTGCACCTTGAATTCTAAATAAATCACAAACAGTGTCACCATCAAAGCACACCCACACCATCACTCGTCCTCCTCCATGCTTCACGGTGGGAACCACGCGTGCCGAGATCACCTATGCTCTGAAATTTGGGCTCATTAGACCAAAGGACCTGTCTAATGTCTATTGGTCGTGTTTCTTGGCCCAAGCAAGTCTCTTATTTGTGTCCTTTTGTATTTATTATGGATCCCCATTAGCAGCTGCCAAAGCAGCAGCTATTCTTCCTGGGGTCCAGCAAAATTAGGGCAGTTTATACCATTTTAAAACATTACAATACATTCAGATTTCACAACACACTGTGTGCCCTCAGGCCCCTACTCCACCACTACTATATATCTACATTACTAAATCCATGTGTATGTATAGTGTGTATGTTATCGTGTGTGTGTGCATGTATCTGTGCCAATGTTTGTTGCTTCACAGTCCCCGCTGTTCCATAAGGTATTTTTTAAATCTGTTTTTAAAAATCTAATTTTACTGCTTGCGTCAGTTACTTGATGTGGAATAGAGTTCCATGTAGTCATGGCTCTATGTAGTACTGTGTGCCTCCCATAGTCTGTTCTGGACTTGAGGACTGTGAAGAGACCTCTTGTGGCATGTCTTGAGGGGTATCCTTGGGTGTCCGAGCTGTGTGCCAGTAGTTTAGACAGACAGCTCGGTGCATTCAACATGTCAATACTGTCAGGATTTGGCCAGGGTTGTTCCGGTTTTTGGTCACTAGATGCCCCCATTGTGCCTTTTGACCTTTTGTTTTCCCTTGATCCCCATTATTATTTGCACCTGTGCCTCGTTTCCCCTGATTGTATTTAAACCCTTTGTTTTCCTCAGTTCTTTGCTCTGTGTTTGTATGTTAGCACCCAGCCCTAGTACTCTGTGAACTCTTGTTGATCCCGGTGGACTCTCTTGTGGAATTCTGTTTTTTTGTTCTTGTTTGTTTGTTTGTTTTTGAGTATCTTTTGAGGCTTTTTGTGCTTTATCTTCCACCTTGTGGATTTACCTTTTTTGTCATGGAGGATTACCTTTGTTCTTGTAGGATTCCTTTTGATGTTGTGGAGTTACATGTTTTCCTGAAGAACTTCACTTTTTACTTCATTAAATACACCGTCTCAAGTACTGCTCTGTCTATTCGTGGCTCAGTTGGTTAAGTGACTGTTTCTCACTCCGGAGACCCGGGTTCGTAACCGGGTCCTGACAAATACCTCTCATAAATAAAAGTAGTTATGAAGTCAATCTCTCCTCTACTTTCAGCCAAGCGAGATTGACATGCATATGATTAACATTAGCTCTCTGTGTACATCCGAGGGCCAGCCGTGCTGCCCTGTTCTGAGCCAAATGCAATTTTCCTACGTCCTTTGTGGCACCTGACCACACGACTGAACAGTAGTCAAGATAAGACAAAACTAGGGCCTGTAGGACCTGCTTGTTGTTAGTGATGTTAAGGCAGAGCATTGCTTTATTATAGACAGACTTCTCCCCATTGTAGCCACTACTGCATTAATATGTTTTGACAATGACAGTTTACAATCTAGTGTTACTCCAAGCAGTTTAGTCATCTCAACTTCCACATTATTTATTACAAGATTTAGTTGAGGTTTAGGGTTTAATGAGTGTTTTGTTCCAAATACAATGCTTTTAATTTTAGAAATATTTAGGGCTAACTTATTCCTTGCCACCCACACTGACACTAACTGCAGCTCTTTGTTGCGTGTTGTAGTCATTTCAGTTGCTGTAGTAGCTGAAGCGTATAGTGTTGAGTCATCCGCATACATAGAAACTCGGGCTTTAGTCAGTCAGTGGCATGTCATTAGTAAAAATTGAAAAAGCAAGGGGCCTAAACAGCTACCCTGGATAATTCCTGATTCTAACTGGATTATATTTGATAGGCTTCCATTAAAGAACACCCTCTGTGTTCTGTTAGACAAGTAACTCTTTATCCACATTATAGCAAGGGGTGTAAACCCATACGTTTTTCCAGGAGCAGACTGATCAATAATGTCAAAGCTGCACTGAAGTCTAACAAGACAGCCCCCACAATCATTTTTATCAAAAAGTGGTTTCTTTTCAGCAATTAAACCATGAAGGCCACTCAGTCTCCTCTGAACAGTTGATGTTGAGATGTGTCTGTTATTTGAACTCTGTGAAGCATTTATTTGGGCTGCAATCGGAGGTGCCAATGTCTGAGGCTGGTAACTCTCTAATGAACTTATCCTCTGCAGCAGAGGTATTTGAGTTTATTTGAGCTCTTCTTGAGCTTGGTCTTTTACCAAATAGGGCCATATTCCGTATACCACCCCTACCTTATCACAGCACAACTGATTGGCTCAAACGCATTAAGAAGGATAGAAATTCCACAATTTAACTTAACATTGCACATCTGTTAATTGAAATGCATTCCATGTGACTACCTCATGAAGCTGGTTGAAAGAATGCCAAGAGTGTGCAAAGCTGTCAGTCATCAAGGCAAAGTGTGGCTACTTGGAAGAATGTCAAATATATATTTTTTTGGTTACTACATCATTCTATATGTTATTTCATAGTTTTGATGTCTTACTATTATTCTACAATGTAGAAACTAGTAAAACATAAAAACGCTTGAATGAGAAGAGGTGTCCAAACTTTTGACTTGTACTGTATGTATTTTTTTAACTGACAATTAAAATCAATCAATCAATTCAAGAGGTGCAGCGGTTAATTGATGAATGGAAAGAGACCTCTGTTACAAAACAGAAACGTTTAATGACATTCTGAGATTGGCAAACCAAACCTTTGAAATTGCGTGAGCCTACAAAGTCGGGATGTCGTTTGGGATGCATTTTCTGTTTCTCGAGATTGACATTGTTTGTGTTTTAACACCACAATAAATAAACTGATACTGAAGTGCCTGAAGTCAGTATGCTTTATTTCTTGGTTGTGTGATGCATTGGCACAGAAACCTGTTAATGGAAAATTTGTTGCATATATTTGATATAAATATGGCATGAAAATGTAGAACATCTGATTTCCCCCTAGCTGATCATTGTCTGCAGACAGCTGTGACTGTAGTGTAATGAAACAGGCAGGGAGAAGGAGCTTGTCTGTGGTGGTCGGCGAACCCTCAACCTTCTGGCCCATAGACCTGCGTGGCATCGACTGTTCCACAAAAGCATGCTGAAGTGGCAAAGTTGATATTTACACTTATAAACACAGGGTCGCTACAGTTATTGATATTTGTGGTCGTAAACATTATGTGAAAATATTTTTTACTTTGAGGAGAGGGATGCATTTAGTTTTTTAATGACACCTTGAGTTGGACCATCTCCTCCCACCCAGTAATTTTCAATCTGTCCCTAAAACATTATGGACATGTAAGATTACAGATGAAGAGTTAATTTGAGTTTAGTCTTCTCTGACATGCTGTAAGCCATTTTACAGATGTCATTCTACAGAGCAGTCACAGAGATAGATAGAGGACTCATCATGGATGGAACCCGTTTTAGCATGGTCATTGCCATTGAGGGCTTGAGCTATTTTACAGTAGTCAAAGTAGACAACCGAGTCGGGATGGCGCTGCCCATGCTGTCACAGATGCTGTAATGATACAGATATAAAGAGGGGTCCTCTATGAGAGTAGTATGGATAAAACACTCAAACATGGAAGGTTTCCTGTTTGTTACTCTCACTCTCCTGCTTCAACAAAATTCTTTATTTAGTGAACATCAAGAAGATTTTGCATTGTAATATCTCCACATGAATAATATAAACAAACAGTCGTACTTTATTCTAAAGAAAAATATATTTTTTAAATGTGGCACAAATTAGTGTTGTTGATGACTGATCAAAAGGTATTTTACACACAAAATTGATAAGAGCTACTGTACCGTATTCCAAAACCTTCATAATAATATAATATATGCCATTTAGCAGACGCTTTTATCCAAAGCGACTTACAGTCATGTGTGCATACATTCTACGTATGGGTGGTCCCGGGGATCGAACCCACTACCCTGGCGTTACAAGCGCCATGCTCTACCAACTGAGCTACAGAAGGACCATAAGAAATGGTGAAATAAACAAAAATATTAAAGGCCCAGTGCAGTCAAAAATGTGATTATCCTGTGTTTTATATTTTTCACACTATGAGGTTGAAATAATACTGTGAATATGATGATAATGCCCTTTTGGTGTTAGAGCTGTTTGTAAAGACAGCTAATTTTCAGTTTTCCCCTCTCCGACCATTCCCATAAATTCTTGCTTGAGAAATTGTCCTTTGCTATTTTTGTTGATTTTTGACCATTTTAATTGTGAAAACAATCACACTAAGGTACTTAATTTTTACCCAGAAATGATTTGATATTTAGATAAATAAATGTCTACATTAGACCTTTAACAACATGAATTATGAAACCAAAAAATATCAACAACTCTGTGTGATAACAAGCCTGATGAGGGACTAATAACATTTTGTCAATCAAAACAAAAAGCAAATGCATTCTGGTCAGATTAAAACATGCATGGAAATGCATTCTGGTCAACGTGCCACACAGCCTGATTGAAATCAACATGGATATACAAATCTTTTTGGAAAACATACATAACTACAATACAATCTCATTTCAATGTGCTGCCCCAATGTTTGAAATGGAGAAAAGAGACATGTCTGTGTTTCTGATAGAGCTATTCTCTGTGTATCTGTGAGCAGATGAAATCCAACGCCGGCTACAGTATCCTATTCTATCCGTTTTTGGCTGGCAACAGACTGGTCAGAATTGAATCATGGGGGACTCTGAGTCCATAGATAGATTGTGGGGGCAGCATGTGGCCCTCAGCACTTCCCTCCCCCTGAGGAGGTAGAGCTGCAGACTGTTGACCTCTTCAGTTCAATTTTCATAGACTGGCTCTCGGCTCGCGACTCTATCCGTGTCACAGTGGAAACGCCTGTCACAACTGCCTTGCCTGTTTTCATACCTTTTGGCATAGGGATTCGTGTGGCCGTGGCCCGAGATGACTGCACATCCGCCCCGGGCTGAAAGGAATCACAAAGTAAGACAAAAGCACAGACAGAAAAGGTTTTTTCAAGTATTATTATCATAGACAAGCACACACAATAGCAACAAGAACAACTTTGTGTACATTTGGTGGAACTAAATTCAAGCTGGCAAGCTATATACTTGTTGCTGTGAATTTGATCATTGTTAAAACAAGTGTTGCAGAATTCCATGTAAATGAAAGAAATACATTCACACCGATTCAAGAGGGATGACAAAAGGTGGCCATCTTGGATATTGGTTTTCATTAGAATTGCAATATAAGTGTTGCATTTCTTATCTTTCAAAAAGTTTCCATCCATAAAGAGCTTCTTTTAAATCTAGCTATATGAAATGCCACAATGTTACCATAGCTCACCTCACACTTAGGAAAGTGCCTTTCAAAGCTAGCATCCCATTAACAGAACTTGGGATAAGATATTATACACTACAGTAAGCTGGTCTTATTGCTGATGTGCAGGTCAGCCCACATTAGTAGTCATCCAAATTGGTCATTACTGGTCTGTTTTGGGTTAAAAGGAAGGAACATGTCATTTTGTGCCAGTAGAAACTGGTGTGTCAAAACAATGCCCTTTAAGAGTGGCCTGTTTATGTTGGGGATATGCATCTCAATTCATTCCAGTGTTAGTATTGGTACAGTAACACGTAATATAAGAAGTGCATTTATTTTTGGTATACCTTGAAACAGTGCTATCTAGGGAGCAGACCCCGCCTGATATCATTTTGAAAAATTTAAGAAGCAACTGAAATATAGAAGATTGGATATCATTTAGATTGTTTTATCTGAAAAGAAAGTCACATAATTGAACATAAATACTTTGTTACTAATAATGGAATAGAATGTACTTAGCCTACCATCTGTAAATGACTACAACCAATCAATTTCTAAATTGTGCAATAAAAAGCCTCTGTTAGTGAGACAGGCCTTGTTCAAATCATCATATAATGTGACAGAGAGAGAGAGCGATAGAGGGCTTTTGTAAATATACTAGAATTTGAATACTCACCACAGACTGAGTTGGCCTGGAGAGGGCAGAGGTGATGGGGGTGATGGTGATGCTGCTGGTCAATTTGCTTGGCGTAGTCTTCCCAGGCATGGTGGTGTTGTTGGGTTGACATGGGGAGCGCAACACCGTACCTGTGGTTGCCTCCTTGCTCTCTGTGCTCACACTAAGGGGCCTTACTGTCACCGTGGGGCTGCTACTGCTACGGTGTGATGGCCTCTTGAACTGAGCTCCCAGATGGATGTGGATCTTGTTGTCCTCTGTGGTGGTGATGATACTGACATTGGAGTTGTAGTTTCGGACAGGCGTGGGCAACAACTGCTTCTCTGGGGTCACCTTGAACACAGCCCGGCCCATGGTGCTCATGTCATGGGTCTCAGGGGATGTGGAGGCAAAGGCCACTGGAGTGGTGTTCACTGTGATTATGGAGACAGGGGAGAGAGGTCTGTTCAAGTCTGAGTAGGAGGAGCCCTTATTCCTGTCTGGGGACTTGGCCCTGGAGATGGTGGTGATGGTGACTGGAGACTTGCACCGCTCAGGCCCACCCATCATGCCCTCACCTGGCTTGCTCTTTGAGGACACAGTGGTGGGCTTGGGAACAATGGTGATGCGGGGCCTCTGAAGGCCCAGGGTGGGAATGATGGTGGTGCTGGAGAAGAAGTCCTCAGCACGAGGGCCAGTGATCTTCAAGGAGGCAGTGCTTTTCTCGTGATCGGGGGTCACTCGGATGTGTAGCGGCTGGCCTGGCTTTTGGGACATGGTCAGCTCGGGTGGACGAGCGGAACAGTCCCCATTAACCTGAGGGGATAGGGTCTTCTCTGGGGTGGTCTGAGTGATCGTCACTGCATCATTCTTTTTCATCCAAGATTTTCTCAGGCTCAGATCAGTGGCTGCAGGGGGGTAGCGCTCCAGCACGGTTGCAGGCTTCTTTACACCCCTCTGCCTCAGGTTGCTCATAATATGGTTCTCCTCCAGGACAGATTTCCTGATGAACACTGCAGGTGTGTCCTCCTCAACAGGCTCATTGACCACTACGTCTGTCTGCACTGCGGTGGAGGTGACTGGGACATCTACTATCCTCCTCCCATTCATACTGGGACGCAGGGCGCGGCTGTAGCGCTTGGTGACCTCCAGCTCTTTGGTGAGGTTGACCACATCCTGGCTCAGGCTCTTCTTCTTGTCGTCCTCCTCCAGGAACCTCTGCTGGAGGAGGGAGTAGTCTACCTGCAGCTGGGAGAGCTGGTCCTCCCTGTTCATCAGCTCGTGGATCTTCTCTTTGAGGGCCTGGACGTCTGCCTGCAGGTCTCTGGTTCTGGCCTCTTCTATTTTGCAGCGCATCCTTAACTCAGCCTCCTGGCTCACCGCCTCTCCCTTCTCTATGGCCTTGTTCATGGCGGTCTTACTCTTCATCTCATCCAGCAGCTGAGCGAGAATATTGGCCTTGTCGTGCTCCGTTCGGAACTTCTTCTCCAGTAATTCGTACTCGTCCTCTGTCTTCATCAGGTCACCTTCCACCACCTCTAGCTGTTTTAGGCGGTTTTTGAGTCTTTCGATTTCCTGCGTTAGCTCCTTGACTTTGTTGTGCTCAGCTAGGGATATTTTGTCCTTATTAGCTCTGCTTTTTAATGATTCTCTTTCTGCCTCATCTAGCCCCTTCATTTGTTTTTTCATCACGTCGACCTTGAAGCTAAGATCCCTGCACTTTTCCGCTTCACCTGCAAGTTTCGTTTTCAGTTCATCTTTCTCTTTAGTAAGAGACGTCACTTTTACCTCCATTTCTGATTTCAGTCTGAGGGACTTTTTGCTCTCCTCAATCAACTTTTCTGTGACTTCCATAACCTTACCCTGCTCAGTTTTGAACATCTTATTTAAATCATCGCTCTTTAGCTCCTCCTGTTTAATTCTCTCAGTTATGTTCTTCCTCTCATCCACTAGTATCACTGTAAATGACTTCAGCTTCATCAGGTCATCCTTTAGGCCCATCTCTGCTTTCTCAAGTCTCGATTCAGAGTTCTCCAGTTCTTTCATACGTTTTTTAACTGTGTCAAGCTCACCAGCTAAGTCATTTGACAGTCCTTTCTCTCTTACTATGTTAACATGAAGTGTTGCACACTCTGATTTGTTCATGTTGAAAGTTCTCTCCAGTTTCTCCAGCTCCCCCATTCTCTTTTGCAATTTTTCCACCTCCAGCCTCAGCTCCCGGCCAGTGGTCTCCTCGTCTTGTAGCCTCTTCCTCAGCTCCCTGGCTTGGCTCTCTGTCTTGGTGATCTCCTCATCCTTGCCCTCCATCTCCAGGACTCTCTTGCGCAGTGTCTCCAGCTCTGCCATGAGGCTGGAGTTCCCACACCCCCCCTTGCTGATCTTGTCCCTCAGCTCTATGAGGTCTTCCTCTGACTTCTGCAGTGCCTTGTTGCTTTCCTCCAGCTCCTCGATCCTGTGGGCCAGGCTTGCCAGCTTCAGGCGGAGCTGTCGGCTCTGGGACTCCTGGTTGGCCAGCTTGGCAGTCATCTCCTCACGCTCCTGGGTGAACTTGGTGGCTTTGCACTCTAGCTCCGCCTCGAGTTTGAGGACCTTCTGGCTGTCCTCCTTGGCGTTGCCACTGACAGCGACCAGTCGCTGTTCTCTCTCCTGGAGCTCGCTGCTGAGGTCCTGGACCTTCTGGCTCTGCTGGTCGATCTGCTCGATGTGGAGCTGCCGCTCGTCCACCAGCATCAGGACAAAGGACTTGAGTTTGACCAGTTCCTCACGGACCTTCTCTAGCCTCCTGCTCTGATCCTTGTCTTTACAAGCCTGGTACACCTTATCCTGCTCCAGCAGCTCCTTTAATCTGGGAGAGGGAGAGAGAATGTGACAGAGATAGAGGAAGTGAGAGAGATATGAAGTGTGATTGAAATTGAAATTCTCTATTTGAGATTTTCAGGTGTTGCTCCTGATGTAATAATGATTGATCCCCTTCTATATTAAGACACTGTGAATCTACTACATTGTAATTACACCCACAGGAACAGTGTACAGGAACACTGTAGTTACCTACTGCTACACAGCACGTATAACTATTGAACCTATGAGTTTGTAAAGTACAAATAGTAAAAAAAAATAGAAAGGCATTAACAGAATGAATGAAAAAGTATTCTAACTCAACATTTTTCACAAATCTCCAAAGTTACTAACATTTCAAACATTTATTTGTGATAGGTAGCATGTGAGACACTGAAGTGAACTACACTGTATAGATTGCCCTGCTAGTGTGCACTTGCACATCTCTGTAGTTCCCAGAGTAGAGGAGCCTGACCAGACTCAAAATGAGTTCCTTACCCCCAGCCCAGAGTCCCGTGGGCAGTGGTGGGAGCTGGAATGGGAGGCAGGCAAGCAGAAGAGATGGCAAAGGCATGATAGGAGAGGGAACAACAGGAGGGCAGATTAGAAGCCTGAACCCTCATGTGATTCTCCTCAACAGGGGTAACCCTGCCCTTCACACAGAGCAAAGGACCACAACATCAGAGATATGCTAGCTAAACTGTAAAAACACAACCAGTGTCCTTAATGTGGCACACTGCCAACCTAGGGCCACCGAGTGAACCTTAACGGAATAATGTTAGTAGATGTTTAACTAATCTCTGCGGGAGTCTCTCTGTCCAAGTGCTATAGAGAGAGTCTGCTGACTGCAACAGGTCCCCATTGATATGGTAGACACACTAGAAACACATTATAATCAGGAGTGAGTCCTGCACATCATTGTCCTTGGTTGAAGCCTGTTACTTTGTATTACAAACATTCTCCCTGCATGGCACATTACCCAAATCCACCAAGAGCCGGTCTAACAACAATGATCGCAGCCAGATTTCGCTGTTTTCTCAAAGTTTCAACAGCTTAAGCTATCAGACTTACCGACTGCTAGTCAGGAGGGATGCATAGCAGGTAGGTCCATGCCTAGTGTGTTTTGGATAGTGCAGGAGCTGAGCTGTATGCAGGCAGGCAGCGGCTCTCTCTCACAGGGTCAGGAGAGGGCCCCCACTCCACAGGGACTTAGCCATCACATTCCAAACATGTCATCAATGGACAATGAAAGGTGAATGTTGTGTAAAACTAGCCCTGCTCCACTTGCGGGTGGTGATGTCATCCCTCCTCCCATTCATGGCACAGAATGGTGCTGCCCTTGTTTGGCCACAGAGGAGGAGTTCAAGCCAGGGAGGAAGGCTTTTCACACCATCTTTCCTGTCCCCCTCTTTCTTTTCTTTCTCTCTTCTCCAACAGAGAGGGGGAATTGTATTTGTGAGAAATACAGTAGTTTTGCAGCAGCCTTTTAGACCAGAGGTAAAGTGATACTAAGTTAGTAGTGTCTTTCCACTTCTCATATACTAGCTGTTGTCTTGCCTGACCCAATTGTCTCGTCCTTCTTGCGGCCAACCGTGTTTCCATAGAAACAAGGGGAAAGTTTTGTTTTCGGGGAGAACAATGTCACACTAGTGCCAGACCCTCTAGTTCATTATCTTCTGTCCCTTGAATGCAAAGGGAAGCAAAATGGTAGAACAAAATCAAAATGTCTATCTGTGTAGGATGCTACTACTACATCCATAGTACACAGTGTAATTAATAAATGCAGAATCCCAAGGTGGGATACAAGTAGACCAGAAAGACTCCTGCCATATGGGCCAAGCTCTTGTTTCTGTACTGCAAGGAAGCTTAATGAATAAATACACCCCTAGAACGCTAGTCTGTCGCAGGAAGGATGCAGATATTTGCAGCACAGCAATGCTCTCACCATTAAAGCACATACAGGATCTCTCACCCACACTACAGTTCCTGGTTGGGGAGCAACACTTGGAGTCTTGTTAAAATGGAATCATGCAAATACCACACAGACGATGTCACTCGTCATATGAATCCTAAAACCTGCGTCACGAGGTCCAGGGTGGCCTTCAACACAATCTGCCTGGCAGCTGTCGAGGAGAAAAGGCTCCAGATTAAGGGAAATAGAGGAATTAACTGTTGCATGACTCACCACAAATATTTACCATTAGCTAGCACTGCATTTCAGGAGAGAGGAATTATACAACAAGGCTACTTCAAGGTATGCAGAAAAAAAATCTTACTGAGGAGACCACGTTTGCGTTCCAAATGGCACCCTATTCCCTTTATAGTGCACTACTTATGACTAATATTGTTGTGCTACAAGATACCTCCTGGATTCCACCATTCTCAGTGGTGATGGTAGTGTTTCATGGCATTATGAATACGTCCTTTATCAGATGACTAGTGTGTTTCCTGGTGGTCAGGGCTATTCATAGGAATTCTGTTGACAGAGGCCTATCAGTGACGTCTAGCAGAGAAGGTCCAAACCTCCCACACCACATGTCTGTGGCCAAAGCCAAGCCCACAGGAGAGACAAAACTAATGACACACCAATTAATATAACGAATACTATTAAAAAAAACTTTGAACAGAAAGGAAGAAGTCACATTTGAAAAAAATCCCTCGACTCAGGGAGAATGTTTTCCTCTGGGAGAGTAACATCTTGTCTGATTTTTTTTGTTTCAGTTTAAAGTAACACATTTGGAAAACAGAGACGGCCATATCACTATATTTTAATGTAGGGAAAACATACCTATCTTCTTGTAAGAATAACTACTGACAGAAGACCTGATAGAAAAGGAGTGGTGGTAGAGGTTCCACCAGAGTGGAGCAGATGTCTCTCTGTCTGTCTCTGTGTGTGCACTGACCTGCATCCTTTCACAGGTGCTCAGGGTTGTCCAGTCTATGACATCACCTACAGTGAGTAAATGTCTGAGATGACTGCAGCTGGGAGGAATGTGTTATCACACGGTGCTGAGAGAGCGGGGGAGGGGTTGACGGGGGAGGCGCGGAGGGTAAGGGTCATCGGTGGGGGTTGATGGGGGAGGCGCGGAGGGGAAGGGTCATCGGTGAGGGGTAGGGGTTGATGGGGGAGGCGCAGAGGGGAAGGGTCATCGGTGAGGGGTGGGGGTTGACGGGGCAACTGCAAATCTGTGCGTCAGAGAATACAAGACAAGAGCATGTAAGTATCTAGTTTGCAGTATACAGACTCCCACACACAAAGCACATGCTGCTTTACAAAATCGTTTCAAAACTCGAGACTGAGAGAAAACCAGAGATGGACATCTGCTCACCAAATGAGTAATGATGTTGAGGTGACAACATGTTTGGAGATGGAGTATAATCATTTTCATGCATTTGAATTGTGCAGAAGTCACTAGTCTGTCATTTCCGATGTTGCTGAATGTGACCCACTCAAACCAAATAGGAATATAAAACCCCTCAAATGTATTATTTAAACATATCATATATTTAACACTCCCTCTAAGACTCCATTCATATAAACCTAGCTAAAGGCTTTAACTAAATGTATGGTTGTTGGTCAGCTTGTTGTTCTCAGCCTGCTTAAAGGAATACTTTGGGATTTTGAGGCCCTTTAACTAAGTCAAATCAACTTGTGGATAACACTTTTATGTCCAGTATGAAGGAAGTTTGACGTAGTTTCGTGGGCAAATGCTAACTAGCGTAAGCACAGTGACTGGTAGTCTTTGGGTGTCTGCCAGCATGCTGTCTGTTTTCAACAAGGTAATTCAACTCTGAAGTCATGGGCTGTCTTCTCCAAGCTACATCCAACAGACCGTGAAATCTCTGTGAATTAGTTCACTAGTTCACTGAACCAACCACTCTACATGTCCTCAACTCAGAAAAACAAGGCAGAGCACAGGTGGGGCACTAGGATTTCAAGGGCATTCCTCAAAATCATTAAGTAATGTGAAGCCCTACTTGACTATGCAGATGTGTATTGGGTCCATGGACAGACTGTATGTGTCCCAAATAGCACCTTGTTCCTTATATAGTGCACTACTTTTGACCAGAGCCCTATGCACTACTTTTAACTAGGGGCTCTGGTCAAAAGTAGTGCACTATGTAGCGAATAGGGTGCCATTCTGGACGCTGGGCTGTATGTCTGAAAAACACAGAGTGTATGCCGGGATGCGTCGGTGTCTGGCATTTACTGTCTGGCAGAGTGGGTAACATCCTCTTGTCTATTTCTCACAAACAGAGATAGAAACATCTCACCACTGCAGTGGTGGACTCAGTGATTTGGAGGCCCCAGGCAGAGGCCAGTCTGAGGACCCCTCAGGATTTATAGTAAAGATATGTCAATTTAACTGTAAAAAAATGCATTACCTTTTTAATGTGCCATGAACACAAACAGTCATGATGGTTTCATCTGATTGTCAAACAAATCACTTAAAAAATGTCCTCACATTCATCCAAAATAATTCTAGCATCCGAACAGTGCACTGTGCACCCGTCAACTTTCCTTTAATTAGCAAGTGACTGAAACTACACTGAATCAACGTTGTGAACAGAGTACACCATGGTGGCGGTGGGGTTATGGTATGGGCACAGTTGCCCATACCACAACTGCATTTGATCTACGTTAATTTGAATGCACTTTAGAATGAGATACTGTGATGAGATCCTGAAGCCCATTGTTGTGCTGTTCATCTGCCGACATCACCTCATTTTGTTAAGGTATCTGGGACCAACCAATGCATATCTGTATTCCCAGTCATGTGAAATCCACCGATTAGGGCCTCATTTATTTATTTCAATTGACTGATTTCCTTATGAACTGTAACTTCTTTGCAATTGTTGCATGTTCTCACCGAAGACAGCATCCAAGCAAGCGAAACAGCGCCCCCTCTGTCTTACTATATGTAGCCCATGTATCCGATGCTGCCAAGACAAAAATAGTATGACATGCCATAATCTTTTTGGCCAGACAGCATCAGATACATGGACTACACATACATGTCCTCTGCCTCGACGACGATTGCAGTATTATCAGCAGCACCTGTCTTTTTACTAAAGAAACGCCTATTGTATCCACTTAGAGACTAAGGGCCCGAGGCTGGGTTTCTACTCAGCTAACATGTGGAATTGTTTTAAGATGGTCATACCAATGATAATTTAGCTATTTGATTTTCATTTTTTAGAAACCCTGCAGGAATAAAAACTACAGGTATATATTATTTGATCAAACACTTATTAGCCCATAGAAAAGCCTTTTAATAACCGATTCATACATGCAAAAACAGATATTAAAAGGGTAATCAAAAGGGAGGAGGTTTTGAGGTGTCTGTCCTATATCTGAGAGATTTAAGAAGCCCTCAAAAAACATGTATACCTTAGGGCCTCCTAGGTGGTGCAGTGCTAGCTGTGCCACCAGAGACTCTGGATTTGAGCCCAGGCTCTGTCGCATCCGGCCGCGACCGGGAGGTCCATGGGGTGACGCACAATTGGCCTAGCGTCGTCCGGGTTAGGGAGGGTTTGGCTGGTAGGGATATCCTCGTCTCATCGTGCACTAGCGACTCCTGTGGCGGGCCGGGCGCAGTGCACGCTAACCAGGTGCACGGTGTTTCCTCCGACACATTTTTTATTTTACTAGGCAAGTCAGTTAAGAACAAATTCTTATTTTTAATGAAAGCCTAGGAACAGCAGGTTAACTGCCTGTTCAGGGTCAGAACAAAAGATTTGTACCTTGTCAGCTCGGGGATTCGAACTTGCAACCTTTCGGTTACTAGTCCAACGCTCTAACCACTAGGCTACCCTGCCGCCCCGAAAAGGGTGCGGCTGGCTTCCGGGTTGGATGCGCGTTGTGTTAAGAAGCAGTGCGGCTTGGTTGGGTTGTGTATCGGAGGACGCATGACTTTCAACCTTTGTCTCTCCCAAGCCCGTATGGGAGTTGGGGGGGTTAAAAAAAGACCCCCTTTTATGTGGAAATGCCCTAGTCACTCCCATATATTTTTCGTCCCTCTACCGGGGTTACTTTCAGACGAGGCTCGTGGCACTTGTGGGGGTTGTAGAGCAGATTGTGCTCATAAGATTCTCATCTTTCCAGAGAGGGGTATGTCCAAAACCGTTCGGACGCTTCACATGCTTTCGTGAGAAGACTCAGCCAGTGCACTACTGAAGGAGCATGTATGTATTTGCATGTACGGAAATATAACGAACAACATGTGAAAAACATATGAACAAGAGGCAATTAAATAATTAAGGTCATTCATTATAGAAAATTATAATTGACTGAAATTATTTGTGTATACAGCTTTTATTTGGAAACTCAGGGCAGCTTTTTACTCATAGAAGAAGACACATAAAACACAATTTGTTCCTCAAATAGGAACAGCCAACCATCAGTTCCTTACATAAGCCCACTGGTCAATAAGCATGCAATCCACTGTCAAAACACTACCATATTTTCATGTTGTGGGTAAACGGTTCAGTGAGGCATGAGTTCTTTCCATTGGGGAGCGTTTTACACTTGGAGTAGCACTGTAGTGTTCTGATGGTGAGGGGCCATTCATGACCATGCATTATCAGATAGACAGATCCCTGCTCTGGGTCTTATCACATTACTCAGATTACTGATTTTAGTTTAATGCATTCAGTTGTGCAACTGACTAGGTATCCCAAATTCCCCTTTTTTACATAGGTGATGATGTCAGTGGTTCTGTCCTGACTTGCAGGTCTTTAAGTCTACATCCCAAATGGCACCCTATTCCTTACATAGTGCACTACATTTAACCGGAGTCCTATAGGCCCTGATCAAAAGTAGTGCACTACATATGGAACAGGGTACCACTGAGGCACTAAACTGGGGGCCAGATTAGATTGACATCTGGATTCCACCTCTGTTATGAGCCTCATAAATTCCGCTTTGGAGCATCATGCTGGTATTGTATTTTTTAAATCGCATATACATCGTCTTGTTTTAAAGTAACTGTCCAGTGTTTCCAGATTTCTATGAAATATGATATATAATTACCATATGGGTGAAATAGTTTTCCTTACAGAAAATGGTAATTAAGCATGTTAAAAATCAGCTCTTCTGTGTTGGAATGGTGTGGGCGTACCCCAATAACAGAATGGTGTTGGCGTATACCAGTCATAAAAAATATCAACGCGAGTAGACTGCTGATTGGCCAGTTTAGGATGACATCATCCTTCATGAGGAAATAGCAAGTATTTTTTACAGTTTGTTTCAGATACAAGTTTTCTGTTTTTTAATACATCTTTTTTCATTTATACTTTGGCCACAAATTCGAGTATAGGATGGGTCAACAACATTATTTGGGTACGAGTTAGCAGAATATGAACTTTTAAAAGTGAGATTTTCACTGGACAGTTACTTTAAAGACATAGCCAAAAACATAGTTGGTCTCACAGTAGGATAAGTGTATTTGATGGGAAATGACAGCTTGTTAATAATAAAGGTAAATGGGTGTGTTATTAATATTACAGCAATGCCATTAGAAAAGTCATCTAAGTAATATTGCCATAATACTGTGAATCATAGCTATAGCAACATGTATTTCAATATGTCAGTACCTCTTCTGTATGGTGTGTTCATTGACAATGGTTACGTCAGTGCTCTCCAACCCTGTTCCTGGAGAATCGGATTAGTTACAACGGGGGTTGGAGTGCAAACCTACAGGAGGGTAGCTCTCCAGGAACAGAGTTGGAGTGAAAACCTACAGGAGAGTAGCTCTCCAACCCTGTTCCTGGAGAATCAGATTAGTTACAACGGGGGTTGGGAGTGCAAACCTACAGGAGGGTAGCTGTCCAACCATGTTCCTGGAGAATCAGATCAGTTACAACTGGGGTTGGAGTTAAAACCTACAGGAGAGTAGCTCTCCAGGAACAGGGTTGGAGTGCAAACCTACAGAAGAGTAGCTCTCCAGGAACAGGGTTGGAGTGCAAACCTACAGGAGGGTAGGTCTCCAGGAGCAGGGTTGGAGTGCAAACCAACAGGAGGGTAGCTCTCCAGGAGCAGGTTTGGAGTGCAAGCATACAGGAGGGTAGCTCTCCAGGAGCAGGGTTGGAGTAAGAACCTACAGGAGAGTAGCTCTCCAGGAGCAGGGTTGGAGTAAGAACCTACAGGAGGGTAGCTCTCCAGGAGCAGGGTTGGAGTAAGTACCTACAGGAGGGTATGTGTGTGTGTGTGTGTGTGTGTGTGTGTGTGTGTGTGTGTGTGTGTGTGTGTGTGTGTGTGTGTGTGTGTGTGTGTGTGTGTGTGTGTGTGTGTGTGTGTGTGTGTGTGTGTGTGTGTGTGTGTGTGTGTGTGTGTGTGTGTGTGTGTGTGTGTGTGTGTTTTGGTTTTACTATATATCTTTTACTATCTTGCAAGGCAAGGAAAATTCTGACAAGTTGGGACATTTTGCCGTTCCACACAAGGAACAAAAACTATTTTAGGTTTATAGTTTAGGGTTAGAAATGGGTTAGAATTGGGTGTTAAGGGTTAGGTTTGGCATTAAAGTTAAGTTAGGTTTAGGGTTAGGGAAAATAGAATTTGGAATGGGAATCAAATGTTTGGTGACCACAAGGATAGGAAAACAAACGTGTGTGTGTGTGTACGTGTGTGTACGTGTGTGTGCGTGTGTGTGTGCTAGGGTGTGTGTGTGTGAGGCAGAGAAGAGCTGTAGCATGGCATCAGAGCAGAGGGCTGTGGTGTGTGACGGTGTGATAGTGACGCCAACCCTCTCCCACCATGGCCGAGATTGATTTCTCTTTCATCCCTCATCATGTCCTGTTTCTCAACATCCCCGTGACACATAACTAATTCTGTAGTAAACATGATGTACGTACTCGCATGGAATGAGATAGGAACAGGCAAATCTCACTCACACACACTTCCCCTCACCTCTCCCTCTCCTGTTCCAGTAGGTTGGTGAAGTCATCACTCTTGTTCATGAAGTCGGTGTGTTTGCGTTTCTCATTGTCCAGCTCATTAACTGTGCGGCGGTGACACTTCTCAGCTAGCAGCAGCTGCTCCAGCATACGCCTATAAGTCTCGCGATGCTTGTCCTCCAGCCGGTCCAACTGATCAACATATTAGAGGATCTTCAATGACAACCACCATGGTTTTGTCCCAAATGGCACCCTAATACCAAATTAATGCACTACATTTGACCAGGGCCCATATGGTCAAAATTAGTGCACTAATTAGGGAATAGGGAGCCATTTGTCTGACTCATTCATACACTGGTATGAATATATTCATTAAACATTGATTTGTTTATTAGCACAGCTAATGGCTAGCTATATTTAATCTATATTAATTTTGATATACATTTCTATCGTGGCACTGCCTTACCGCTTGCATGGGCATCTGGTAGACGTCGTCCCCTAGCGTTGAAGTGTTGTTGGTCAGTAGGCTGTCTCTCTGCAGGGCCTGGAGGGGTTTGATTGGGGAAGCTGAGCCGTAATGGGCCTCCAGGGCTTCGGGTTGGGTACGCTCTGACTTCAGCATGTGGATGATATCCTCTCTGGCCTACAGACACGAGGAGCAGGGGGACACGTTAGGTCACCAAGGAACCATTTAAACAGAGAGACAAAGACAATAACCTTCTTTTTACTTTGATATTCTTTATTCTAGATGACAATAAAACCACTTCAAACTGACAGTTGTGGCTTTGTTATTGTGATTAGAGAATGAGGTTTTTGTTTTTTTAAGTGGTTTATGAGCTGTCAGAATGTTTGGAGAATATCCAGGAGAAACCATATACAATTATTTGGAAGTATGATCATCATATTGACATGACCACAGGGTGGGGCAACTATTGAAAATAAACAGTCGATTTTATGGTGTTTTTTCCAGCATTGTGATCTTAACTCTCCCCACAGGGTGGCGCTGTTCTAGTCAGACCCCTGAGTGTCTCCTTTCATTCAAATGCAATTTTCATAACACAGGCTGTTTCTCAAATGGCACCCTATTCCCTATGTAGTGCACAACTTTTGACCAGAGCCCAAAAGTAGTTCACTATATAATGTGCCAGTTATACAACAATACCCTTATTTATCGTCACACCACTGTACTATCATTAGCTTTTTAGATAGTATGAACCATTCTTCAGTGTTGATCAGACATTCAGAGCATGTTGGATTTCAACATGTTCAGGGTTGGATTTCAACATGTTCAGGGTTACATTTCAACATACGGTGTAGTAGGAGGGCATGTTGTTTACCCCAAGTTGCAACTTTGGAAAGTCATCAACACACCTAAACAAATCAGCTGGATGGAGCGAGGGTTGAGGATAGAACTGACAGCAGCAGCAGCCCTCTCTCCCTGGAGGTTTGTTTAGAAGTGGAACTCTAAATGGAACTCTTTAAGCAGCAGGCTTAACACTGGACAGCCCCTAGTGGTCTCTGCTTCTTGCTCATTGGGATCTGCAGAGTGGGGCAGGGTTGGAAGGGACCAGAGTTCATGGCCGCTGACACTGAGGTTGACTCCCCAGCAGTGAGTCAGTAGGATGACTCATGGTTACACTAACATGTCAAGCCTGACACTGAGATGTTACCACCTGCCAAATATAACCAAAACCACTGACCACAATGTTAGCAGTTAGCACACAGCAGCACAGTGTGAAGAAACTCTGAATACATTCCAAATGGCACCCTATTCCCTATATAGTGCACTACTTTAAAAAAAATGTTTTTTTTTTACCAGAGCACTGTCAAGGGAGTAGGGCGCCATTTGGGATGCAGATTGTTAGAAGTTACAGTAGCTAGCACACAGCAGCACAGTGTTAGTGGCGAATCTCTCACCTGCACCTCCCCCCTCCATGACCCCCAGCAGACGGAGAAAGTCCTCCTTAGAGAGGTCCGTCACCCATGCTGCATTCTGTTGTCCTCTGCTGCTCTCCGGGGTTCTCTGGGGCCTTTTCACCTTTCCAGGCTCCACAGTCTGGATCTTCCCCTCTTTCTGTTTCTCTAGTGTGTTCTCCTCCTCCTCTTTGGTGAAGGCTTTGGTGGGCTGGGTAACCCGGTTTATCTGTCTGTCATCTGGGCCCTCCATGGCTGTGCTGCACCTGGACCGCATTCTCACCTTCAGGGGGAAAACGGACCACAGGGACGACAGGGAATTGCACTTTGTCTCTGTTTTTTAAACTTTCAAATGTATGCCAAGCGAAAACCATTTATCAAATTTTAACAAACCATATAACTCTATGCACAAGGACTACTTTCAACAATTTCCACAGAATTTTACAAAAACTAATTTAGTGGAAGAACTGTGCAGAGCAAACTTTGATGACGGAATTATGGTAAAATCTCCCTCAGGGTTTAATATGACCACGTTTTCCAAAGACTTAAATATCTGCTCAGATTCAAGATTCAAAGATGTCTGCAGAAAGAATGGGGTGTCAGCTATGACATTGACACCTTGAGTTTGAAAACATCTCTTATGGTTATTGAATTACAGTAAGTGAAGTGGATTTACACCCGGGAATGGAATTATGGTAATGGAATTACATCATGGGGCCCTGATCTGTACTAAACATGAAATCCATAATTATGCATATTAGTGTCATTATCCTTAAGTTTCACAAGTTTTGACATCAGAGCAGAGAACAGTATAGTTCAGAACAGTACAATATAGTTTAGTACAGTAGACTATTGTTCAGTAGAGTTCAGTATAGTAGATTATAGTTCAGTAAAGTAGAGTTTAGTACAGTACAATAGACTGTACTATACTCTACTTTTCGTTACTGTACTGTGCTCTATCACTGTGCTGTGCAGTACTGTACTGTATTGTACTCTACTGTGGTCTACTCACTGTACTGTACTTTGCTATCCTAACATGTGAAACTTAAGTCAATGATAGGTTTAGTTTTGGTCCCAGACCGGTCCGTCTGTGAATGTTAACATCAAGACCAGGGTGGACTGACCAAATTTCAACTACTTTTCATCGTCCATGGGCGTCCGGTGTTGGTTGGTGCTCAGTAGGTGAGAATGCTGGTTACAGTAAATGGAAAGAGGGCCCTCTCTTAAATTGCTGTTATTGATTGTGATTAGGTGTGGGACCCAACCTAGTGAGTGAAAATGGTCTAGAGGAATGTTCTCATGGGGACTTTTAATAACATCTGGAACCAAATGAATATTATGAGGCAAGTAGCTATAATATCAACTGTGTTCTTTAACCTGGATAAACTAATATATTCAGTGTGATGTTAATGTATCAAAAAACAGGTGACCTTGAGTGGTAGGCTATATAAACCCACACCAATATAGGACTGCCATGACTTTACAGTATTCATGTGTAACTCTAACCTCTTTCACCAGACACCTCCTCGCTATGCTCAATTAGCCTGGGGACAAGGTTACTGTAATTGTAACTACAGTATATGTAGTGGGTTAGTTACTGCCTTTACTGCTGCTTGGACACTCTGCACTCTGCACTTATAATAAAAGAGAAACGAGGACATTTCCTGGCCAAGCACTCTTGGCCCCCAACTGTGCCAGCCAAGTCAGATCCATTGTTTCCATTGTCCTACAATCTAGAGAGCCAGAGACAGGCTTTCCATCATCTCACACCAGGGGCTAGGCTACAGTGGGTCTGGCCTGGCTGGCCTTGTTTGGACATTGATCCGACCAGTGTGTTTGTTGTGTCTCTGTATTTAGAGTCTAAGGAATGAGTCAGCTTCAGAAGCATCATTATCTCTATGTATCAGAGGTGGATCACGCAATATACTCATAACGGTTGGGCGTTTTTGATTGAATATGGAAGATAAATAGATGAAAAGTTGTTTGAATCAAAATAATCAACTCTCATATCGGGAGTCGTGCTTTGGGACAATGCCAGGGATGATGATGATGATGATGATGACACATCATCAACACAATAGCCCAGACAGCAGACACAGACACAGGGGATCCATAATCTGCGGTGAGGGTGCTCAGGGAAAAAACACGATTAGGCCAATTCTTCTGAATGGGGCCAAAGTGCCCCAAGTTCGCACAGTCTCGGATGAAAGAAGTGTGTGACTCAGACTGAGAGAATCTTGTCAGCAAAATAGTAGCAGCTACTTTAGAGCTGGGCGTTAATAGTCGTTGTTTCAGGGGAGATGCCAAGCGTTCTCGCAGGTACAGTCATGGAGCGTCAGTTTGATTTGAACCAAAATGAAGAAATGTGGAAAGAAAATAAAGCTATGACAAGCTGTGGGTGACAGCAGGTAGAATATTGCATTGGGGTGTTTACCTAAAGGTTCTGTATCGAATATCTTGAACAGGCTCTGGGGAAAGGGTGGTAATATTTACGATGTTATTCAGAAGTTGCTTCAAACCATATGAAGTCAGCCACTACAATGTACATGTTCTCCTCTATATCATGCCCATCCTTCAATAACAGTGAAGTTAAAACAGAAAATAAAACTACTATTTGCTGTTGGTCACAACTTGTATTCCACTTATAGGGATGTGATCATGCCAGGCTGGTGTCCCCAATTTACACTTACGTTCATGGTACAGCGTACCATTATGTCTGTCCCAAATGGCACCCTATTCCCTACATAGTGCACAACTTTTGACCAGGGCCCATTGGTAATAGGGTGCCGTTTGGGATGCGATTTACAGATGTAGGATCTTAATTTGATCATCCTGTTTCATAAAAACTTCTATTTTAAACTTGTGGTGTATTTGAGGTTTAAAAAGGCATTTTTGTCATTTTCACTTTGAAATTTCAGACTTGATTTCCCCTTAACCCCTAGAAAAATGTCCATGAATTATAATCCACATAATAATTGCAGGATTCTTTTCCTGCTGTAGCAAACTGGCTCAAATTAAGATCCTACATTTGTATGTGAATTCTCTGCCCATGGAAAGAGGGAGGTAAGTAAGGGCAAGACCCCTATTTGTGAGCTGGACCTTGGGCTGGGCAGCATGCACAGCTGTCTGCTGGTGAAGTTTTCTGTAAGTATTTATAGTGGACCCCATCCCTCCACTTGTGCAGTGGGACCCAGAAGGGGAAACTCCAAAAGACTATCACTTTATAAGCCATCAGCATTCTAAACAGATGACAATACTTCTACTCCACAGCTGTAGGTCTCACACACATCAGCCACCAATTGTAAATAAATCTTCGCTGCTGCTTGTCAGACTGGGTTGCAGTGCTCATATGATCACACAATTGCTAACTCACTAATTCGCTCCATTGATTCTCTGCACACATTTTTCAAGATTTATGCTACATCGTCTAATATTCAAAGACCCCTGCTATTCATAGAAACAAATGGTGGATAATGATAGCATAATGATAGCAGGATTTCTTATAAGCTTCTGGGTTAGAGTTCTTCTCCTTGAAAGCGGCAGCTCTACCCTTTAGCTCAGTGCGAATGTTGTCTGTAATCCATGGCTTCTGGTTGGGTTATGTATGTACAGTCACTGTGGGGACGACGTCCTTAATGCACTTGTTGATAAAGCCAGTGACTGATGTGGTGTACTCCTCAATGCCATCGGAAGAATCCCGGAACATATTCCAGTCTGTGCTGGAGAGTTTTGTATGCGTCAATGTGTGTGGAGTAAAAGTGATCCAGAGTTTTTTTCACTCTGGTTGCATACTTAACATGCTGGTAGACATTTGGTAAAACGGATTTAAGTTTCTCTGCATTAATGTCCCCAGCTACTAGGAGCACCGCCTCTGGGTGAGCGTTTTCTTTTTGCTTATGGCGGAATATAGCTCATTGATTGTTGTCTTCGTGCTAGCCTCAGTCTGTGGTGGTATGTAAACAGCTTCAAAAAATACAGATGAAAACTCTCTTGGTAGATAGTGTGGTCTACAGCTTATCATGAGATACTCTACCTCAGGCGAGCAAAACCTCGAGACTTCCTTAGATGTTGTGCACCAGCTGTTGTTTACATATATGCATAGGCCCCCGCCCAGTGTCTTACCAGAGGCTGCTGTTCTGTCCTATCGATGGAGTTTATAACCCGCCAGCTGTATGTTCTTAATGTCGTCGTTCAGCCAAGACTCGGTGAAACATAAGATATTACCGTTTTTAATGTCCCGTTGGTAGGATATAACTGCTTTCAGTTCGTCCCAAGTCCAGGTGTGCTTAATGATGGGGAGCAGGTGCACGTAATGATGGTCCCTGGACGGTGGTTAGTAGACCGGCGACATCAAGCACTGAAGATGGGGAGCGGGAGTAGGCATGACAAACAGGTGCTGGCAGCTGTCCAAATCCTCCCCACTTGTATTTGTAGCTATTCAAAAAATGCCTTTGAAATTGAATTATATTCACCTATGCATGTGACTGAAGACTCCCAAGGTGACTAAATATTGGAAGAGGTACATTGATTGTGGAGAGACTTTATTTTGAAGACCTAAAATCCAATCCTGCTGCTGTACAGTAACTCGGAGTGAAGGGGAGAAAAAGCAGTGTAACCAAAGTTAGAGGCGTAACTGACCATACACTTGCCATAGCTATACTCATCTGAGAATAATAATGGTGATAATATGCTGAGTAGATGTCACCCCATTTTCAAAAGCTAAATATTATGTTGTGGTCGTCTTGACAACCCTGTATGGGGTACACAGTACAGAGAGCTGTGTTCAACATCAGAACTTCACACAGCTTTGCACTTCATTTATCAGATGATTGAGTGAGCTCTCTCTGGGAGTCTGCTTTGCACCATGTTGTATTCATGAGTTCAGCTGCCACTGTCAGTAAGTACCACTGCCAGCTGGGGTTGGGAACAATCCAAACAAAGCTATCAAAACTAAAACAAAGTTACGATAAGTCACTTCTAATGAGAACACAGCTCGAATGGAACCCCCATGACTCTGTGCAGAGATTCTGTACATTTAAAACCCTGGTCACCTCTAGGGTAGACTGATTAGCTACAGCATATTATCATTCAGTCTCCCTCTGTGAGACGCATATCACTGAGAGTTTATAGGTTCAAGAGGTCACTCTGTCTTTTTGATGTCACAACTCTCTGTAAATGCAGTGGAAAGCAGTCACTTCCTGAAGTCTCCTACCATCCCAGGACCAAGACAACCTTGTGACCAAAGGTCAGGTGGGGTCACGGGTGACTCAGGGTCCAGACTAGGGTGGTTAAACAAAAGTCTGTGAAACTCTGTACAAGAATGAAAACTGTCTCCATGGGTTCAGACAGACAAAGTTATAGACTGTGTAAATAGAACAACATTGTAATCTGGTTATATGCATCTGGTTAGGTTACATATTCCACAACACCATGTGCTGTATCAGTTAGTAATGCTATGGTTTGTTACACCAAATAAAAATGTCCAGACCACTGATATACATTTTACTAAACCTCTGGGGACAGCTTACCACTGTGTAAATGTAACTCCGCAGACCTCAACACACTACACTGTACAAAGATATAGTCTGCTATTAATATTGAGCGCTTACTGCATTAAGTGCTGATGTATACAGTGGACTGAGAATAGAATATCACTGGGTCCTGGTCAGGTTCCAATCTGTAGTATTTCAGATCTTAATCTCACTTCCCCCCTGGCCCGTGCAGAACCCACCTGCTAGTGTTGGACCCCCACATACACTCATACATATAGTACACCTCTACAATCATCTGTAGGGCTTCCAACATTGGAGTTGGACAGAATGTATTCTTACTCTTATCAGAAAAGCAAAGGGGAAGATTAAATGGTTCCTGAAATGTCAGGGTTATCAAGATAGCCTTATAATTTGAAGGAGCACTATCTGGTAGTCTGAGTCACAGAAGAGACTTCTGTGATTCGTAGAGTGGTATATTTGAGTTGATGATCCACATCCTTTGGCAACATTACATGACATAATTATCTGCCACCTTACAAGGGTATGTGAAGTCCGACAATGAGTGAGCAGCAGGGTTCATGGAAAGGCTGGTATAAAATTAGAAATCAGACTCTTGACCAAGTTGTAAGTTCTAAACAAGAAGCCAGGTCAGGGGTTTTAGCAGGAATCAAATTGACCATGACTTGACTTCCCCTAACATCATCATGCCTCTCCTCTCACAATCCAATTCAATTCCCAGTCAAACAGCAATGAAAACGAATGAGCAAAATGTATGGCATGTTTGTATCTATCTTTGCAAGCCTATGTGCTCATGTCTAATACGTGGCTATGGGTCTAGCAAACTGACATCAGTGGCCAGCTGCAGTCCTCTGTCAAGCTGGCCAGTCTCAAATGCCTTTCTAGTGGAATGACGATGAAGTCACTTCCCTCAAAGCGAGAGACGAAGAGACATCTACGAGGGAGAGTGAAGGAAGGAGAAAGGGGGAGAGAGGAAAGTGTGTGAGCAGGGGGATTAATGCTGACTGTGTTTTTTATTATTTTGGTATTTACAGCCTATTTTCTCCCTAAGCATGAAACACTCAACTATTTGGTTGTCATCAGTTTCACAGAAAACACATAACCTCTGTAAGTCAGGATAAATAGGACGAGGACTAAATTCTTGCAAAAAAGAAAAAAAAGACAGCTCACAAAATTAACTTATCTTACAGTAAATATAATATTTTTTTCTAAATAACATGCTAATAAGTCTTTATATTAGTAAAGGTGAGTTGAAAGATGTGTTATATTGCGAACACAAATTTTAAATGGTTCCTCGTTCGGGTGAAAATACACATCGTACAGCGGCTCTTACAAAGCTGAATTGAATCAGCTGACCTGCTATAATTTCATTCCCTTTGTTAGGAGCAGTCCAATAGCAAGGGCTGGAAATGATTCTGTGTTGCCTCAGATGCAGCTGTTCGAGCTGATAATGAGTGAAGAATCCAGAGACGCTCTAAATTGCTCTGTGTATGTGCGTGTCTGTGTGTGTGTCTGTTTGTGCATGTCTTGGTCCTGCTGTCTATCCCACGTAACTCACCTTCCATTTTTCAGTGTGTAGGCAAGCTGGATGATTCCATGAAGGGTGGGTTGATATGGAATGTTAAATAGCATGGTGGCAGTGCATAGCTTCCCTTGATCATCTTCTATGAGGCTCTTGAGGGATGTAAAATCACCCACAGCATTTTGCTGACAATGGGTTATTCACTCAAACGATCACATCAGTCATCTCCATTCAACATTCTTGAGATACTTTTTTTTAAGGAAGTGCATATACTGATATATGGCAGACAGAGATAATAAAGTAATATTTCACTGGTCTCTGACAGACAGGGATAATATTAATATTTCATTGTGATATCCTATCTGGTAAGAAGGCAAATGTAATCCATCTCTCTCTAGTCCCTTATTTTGTTGTCATGAGAACAGAGGTGCTGTTGTTATGAAACCAAACATGAGGACCTGCACTGCTGTTTCCATCACTGGAAGATTGCTGAGCTAAATTAGTTAAGTGATCTCATGGTTCACTGTCTTATCACTTGGGCTTTGGCTGCCAGTGAAGTGATCCCACCGACACACAGTAAATCAGATGATTTAGAGACAAGTGCTGCCAGAGAAAGTTACAAGACCACAAGGGAATGCAGAATGACAATCTGAGTTCTAGACAGAATGGAGTAGAGGAGTGACATCCACAGGCAGTCATTTTACTTAACCTTTATTTAACTAGGCAAGTCAGTTAAAGAACAAATTCATATTTACAATGACGGCCTACCCCGGCCAAACCTTAACGACGCTGGGCCAATTGTGCACCGCCCTATGGCCAATCACGGCCAGTTGTGATACAGCCTGGAATCTAACCAGGGTCTGTAGTGACGCCTCTAGCACTGAGATACAGTGCCTTAGACTGCTGCGCCACTCGAAAGCCCCTGGGTTTCCGAGTGTTCATACATAATACCCGTTAACTACCCAATGTGTCAATAATCTGTCCAAGAAGGTACACTCCATTCAAATCATTCCAGCTTGTTAATGGAGATTAAGGAGGACGTGTAAAATTGTCCAGAATAATATCCTTATAAATTACCAAAATAATGAGATCCTTGTAAATTGCCCTCTCAGAAATTGGCATTTATATGCAACAGGACCTCACTATGTCTTTAGTTATTCTGAACTCTATTGGCACTGTCAAAAATATTTCAAAACAAACTGACCTATGAGCTGTCTATTACAAATGACAGACATTTTAAACCCCTTGCTCATCCCCCACATAACACACAGGATTTCTGTGTGGAGTTCCTATCACCGATGACAATGATGTGATGACGCAAAGCCACTGAAGCCCTCTCTAATCCGCATGGACAGCAGACATTTATTGTATCATCACGGAGAGGAAAACTCTTTAGATCCGATTCAAAATAACTTACAATAAAATCAGTGGGAAAAGTTATTAATGAAACGCTCCTTAGAACGCCTAGGGATGAATGGTACCACAGGCTGGCGTCGCCCACATCATACAGTATATGCCATTTAACAGATGCTTTTATCCAAAGCGACTTACAGTCATACATTGTACGTATGCTTGGCGCTGGGAATCAAACCCACAACCCTTGGCGTTGCAAGCGCCATGCTTGACCGACTGAGTCACATGGGACCACTGGCTGCCACTGGAGTAACAGAAGGGGTGAGGCAGCTCCACTGTTCACTTTGTCCCTTCAAACAGAGGGGGCTCTCATGGAAGAGCTTATCAGAATAAAGCCCTTTGGGTACAGCTTTTGTTTTCACCTGGGAAAACGTCTAAGTGGAGAGACGAGATATTATCTGTCCATGTAATGTACTGTATGTCTCCTTAGGTTAAGAAGCAGAGATATTCGTGAACACGAATTACTTCAATTTAACTTGTTCAACTTGTTCTTAGTTCGACTGTTATTCAACTTGAACACGTTTGACATGTTTCAAAGATTTTCACAGTCCTGAGAAAGTTGAACAACCATTGCAGTGGTCGGCAACAGGTGGGCCGTGGGCCAAAAACCAGCATGCCATCGTTTTTTTGATAATAAAAGATTCAAATCACCAGGAATTCTGCTGAAAATCTAGAGAGAGAGGGAGCTAAAGCTTTCTTCTGGTAAAATATGTAATCAATTAACCTCCTAATGTATCATTTCCTGAGTTGAGCCTGAACCGGACATCAGAACCAGTGGCAACAAAACTAATGTTCTTTACCAACTCACTGATTCACAATGTGTTCCACTCTGACCCATTCATGACTGGGTCAACCTCTACACACATGGGTTAATGGATGTTATCAAGAATGAATCAACACTGAACCATGGACTGAAACAGAAACGGCATGTATGTTTAATTCTAAGTAACATCTTATTCATTATGGAGAACTACTGTCTATAAAGCCATTCTCAGTAGACACAAGTCTTTCACAAAGTACAGCAGTGAGTGTAGCAATTAATTCCACTTTATGAATGGAATTTTTCCTTACCTGTTCTCAATGGTTCCAAATCACAGGTGACGACAGGTTAAAAGGTGAATATCTGAGTTACTGAGAATCAAGTCCCACAGTAAAAACAGTGTCTCCTCAATGTCTCAATGCACTTCAGTTACCTTGACTGTGTGTGTCAAAAAGAGACAGCATGATAAAGCTAGATTTGTCAAAAGATATCCATCCTCTCTCCTGTTACTCTTCTCTTCTACCTTGCTTCTCCTCTTCTCTCCTGTCAAAGTTACAGAGGCCGTCTGAAGAGCCGTCTGAAGATAAACCCCAAGCTTTGTCCTAACCCAGGGGTTTGGGTCAGCAGAGTCACAGTGAGGCGGTGAGTGAGTGAGTGAGTGAGTGAGTGAGTGAGTGAGTGAGTGAGTGAGTGAGTGAGTGAGTGAGTGAGTGAGTGAGTGAGTGAGTGAGTGAGTGAGAGAGAGAGAGAGAGACCAGCAGACAAGAGGAGGTGGTCAGAGTTGCTTCAACTGTCACTTTTTGCCACAGTTTTCCCTTCAAATAGAGATATCCAGAGATAGATGAAGAGGAGGGTAGATGCTGTAAGTGCATACAGCCTTTGTCAGAAGCCAAGACCCTGCCTTTTCCCCTGTTGTTCCTGGGCAGGAGAGTGTAGAACTCTTGAGTGTAGTGGAGAACTATATTTAACAAGTGTTCTCAGTCACTCATGGCTGTTAGCAGCTGAGCAGATTGAAGGAGGCTTTTCCAAGCCTCTCAGACAGCTGAACTATCCCACTCTGAAGCAGGCAGGGGAAGTCCAGCTCAACCACTCCCACCAGAGCAGAGGCAGAGCTCAATCTCTTCCTGGTTAGTCAATGCAGTCATTTTTTCTAAGAAGCAAATTAGAAAATTGCAGATAAATAATATGAGATCACCATTTTGCCTTCAACCATTTAAGCAGGGTTGGGAAGTTACTGATTACATGTAGTCATCTCATTACAAACAAAGTATTGCCCTGTAATCAGTTACATTACCAGCAAAAATATTGCAATCAGATTAAGAATACTTTTGAAAAACTAGATGATTACTTATTGGATTACTTGTAAATTCAGGAAGTATGTTAGCATAAAAATGTATTACGACACCTTCCTGCTTTCAAAATGACACCTGAGCGAGTCTGACCACAAGTCAGAGACCACTATGATGACACACCAAATGATGAGCACAAGTCAGAGACCACTATGATGACACACCAAATGCATTTGATTTAATCTTCATCTAATGCCTCTTAAGTGGAAAGTAATTCAAAAGTAAACAGATTACATTACTGAGTTTGGGTATTCCAAAAGTTATGTTACTGATTACAATTTTGGACAGGTAGTTAGTAACTAACAGATTAGATTTAGAAGGTAACCTACACAACCTTTCAGAAGTTATTTTATTATTTTGTGTAAAAGGTAGTCCAACATTATGCATCCATTGGTTTGCTCAACAATTTTTCAAAAGAAGGATTAGACTACTGATACTGCACAGGGGCCAAGTTAGCCTTTTCAAACCAAAATAATTTATCGAGAGCCATAAATATGAGAACATTTGTTCCCAATAAAAACAAGTCAAAACATGGCGATATAAATGAAGAGCAGTTATTCACTCCTGTGAGAGTTCTGCTGCCTTAACAAACATAGGCTTTATTGGGCAGGGGTGTATGACCTTAATCACGTTGTAATTTACAATGGCTTTCGCACCGAGCCACTTGAACAACACGTCTTTGTTTCAATTATGGTATTCGTGTACCGTAAACCTTCACTGTGAGAGAAACTCCAGCTGCACCACCACTCACCATTATATAGAAAATAATAAACTCAACTTGTCGACTCTTTCCAATAAAACTAAATTAAAGCTCAATTAATCAAGTAGTTTCTATAATGACACATGAAAGATGGAACTTCAGACAGTTGGTAGGTCTCCTTGTTGAAACATGGCATCTGAGTTGCGTCCCAAATGGCAACCTATTCCCTATGTAGTGCACTACTTTTGACCAGAGCCCTATGGACCCAGGTCAAAGGTAGAGCACTACTGTCATGCAGGTGAAAGAGGACCCAAAAGCGACTTGGCGAAAACAGAGTCTTTAATCCAGTAAAGTAAATACAAACAAAAAACACAACTTTCACTCGAAATGACGAGGACAAACTGGAGACTCGATCTTGAACAGCAGGTGAACAGCAGGTTGCCTCGGGAAGGCACTTGAACCAGACAGACTCAGACACCTGCTCACCACGCAGCATCTGAGGAAAACACGACACGACAGGGCGATACACAAACACAGCACGGTGAATTCTAGACAAGGAACCGACAGGACAGGAACGGAACACAAAGGAAGAAATAGGGACTCTAATCAGGGGAAAGGATCGGGAACAGGTGTGGGAAGACTAAATGATTGATTAGGGGAATAGGAACAGCTGGGAGCAGGAACGGAACGATAGAGAGAAGAGAGAGCGAGAGAGTGAGAGAGAGGGAGGGGGAGAGAGAGGGATAGAAAGAGGGAAAGAACCTAATAAGACCAGCAGAGGGAAACGAATAGAATGGGAAGCACAGGGACAAGACAAGATAATAAATGACAAAACATGACAGTACCCCCCACTCACCGAGCGCCTCCTGGCGCACTCGAGGAGGAATCCTGGCGGCAACGGAGGAAATCATCAATGAGTGAACGGTCCAGCACGTCCCGAGACGGAACCCAACTCCTCTCCTCAGGACCGTAACCCTCCCAATCCACTAAGTATTGGTGACCCCGTCCCGAGAACGCATGTCCATGATCTTATGTACCTTGTAAATAGGTGCGCTCTCGACAAGGACGGGAGGGGGGAGGGAAGACGAACGGGGGTGCGAAGAAAGGGCTTGACACAGGAGACATGGAAGACAGGATGGACGCGACGAAGATGTCGCGGAAGAAGCAGTCGCACAGCGACAGGATTGACGACCTGGGAGACACGGAACGGACCAATGAACCGCGGAGTCAACTTACGAGAAGCTGTCGTAAGAGGAAGGTTGCGAGTGGAAAGCCACACTCTCTGGCCGCAACAATACCTTGGACTCTTAATCCTGCGTTTATTGGCGGCTCTCACAGTCTGTGCCCTGTAACGGCAAAGTGCAGACCTCACCCTCCTCCAGGTGCGCTCACAACGTTGGACAAACGCTTGAGCGGAGGGAACGCTGGACTCGGCAAGCTGGGATGAGAACAGAGGAGGCTGGTAACCCAGACTACTCTGAAACGGAGATAACCCGGTAGCAGACGAAGGAAGCGAATTGTGAGCGTATTCTGCCCAGGGGAGCTGTTCTGCCCAAGACGCAGGGTTTCTGAAAGAAAGGCTGCGTAGTATGCGACCAATCGTCTGATTGGCCCTCTCTGCTTGACCGTTAGACTGGGGATGAAACCCGGAAGAGAGACTGACGGACGCACCAATCAAACGACAGAACTCCCTCCAAAACTGTGACGTGAATTGCGGGCCTCTGTCTGAAACGGCGTCTAACGGGAGGCCATGAATTCTGAATACATTCTCGATAATGATTTGTGCCGTCTCCTTAGCGGAAGGAAGTTTAGCGAGGGGAATGAAATGTGCCGCCTTAGAGAACCTATCGACAACCGTAAGAATCACAGTCTTCCCCGCAGACAAAGGCAGACCGGTAATGAAGTCTAGGGCGATGTGAGACCATGGTCGAGAAGGAATGGGGAGCGGTCTGAGACGACCGGCAGGAGGAGAGTTACCCGACTTAGTCTGCGCGCAGTCCGAACAAGCAGCCACGAAACGGCGCGTGTCACGCTCCTGAGTCGGCCACCAAAAGCGCTGGCGAATAGACGCAAGAGTGCCTCGAACACCGGGATGACCAGCTAACTTGGCAGAGTGAGCCCACTGAAGAACAGCCAGACGAGTGGAAACAGGAACGAAAAGGAGGTTACTAGGACAAGCGCGCGGCGACGCAGTGTGCGTGAGTGCTTGCTTAACCTGTCTTTCAATTCCCCAGACTGTTAACCCGACAACACGCCCATAAGGAAGAATCCCCTTGGGATCAGTAGAAGCCACAGAAGAACTAAACAGACGGGATAAGGCATCAGGCTTGGTGTTCTTGCTACCCGGACGGTAAGAAATCACAAACTCGAAACGAGCGAAAAACAACGCCCAACGAGCTTGACGGGCATTAAGTCGTTTGGCAGAACGGATGTACTCAAGGTTCTTATGGTCTGTCCAAACGACAAAAGGAACGGTCGCCCCCTCCAACCACTGTCGCCATTCGCCTAGGGCTAAGCGGATGGCGAGCAGTTCACGGTTACCCACATCATAGTTGCGCTCAGATGGCGACAGGCGATGAGAAAAATAAGCGCAAGGATGAACCTTATCGTCAGACTGGAAGCGCTGGGATAGAATGGCTCCCACGCCTACCTCTGAAGCGTCAACCTCGACAATGAATTGTCTAGTGACGTCAGGAGTAACGAGGATAGGAGCGGACGTAAAACGTTCTTTTAGAAGATCAAAAGCTCCCTGGGCGGAACCGGACCACTTAAAACACGTCTTGACAGAAGTAAGAGCTGTGAGAGGGCAGCAACTTGACCGAAATTACGAATGAAACGCCGATAGAAATTAGCGAAACCTAAAAGCGCTGCAACTCGACACGTGACCTTGGAACGGGCCAATCACTGACAGCTTGGACCTTAGCGGAATCCATCTGAATGCCTTCAGCGGAAATAACGGAACCGAGAAAAGTAACGGAGGAGACATGAAAAGAGCACTTCTCAGACTTTACGTAGAGACAATTCTCTAAAAGGCGCTGTAGAACACGTCGAACGTGCTGAACATGAATCTCGAGTGACGGAGAAAAAATCAGGATATCGTCAAGATAGACAAAAACAAAGATGTTCAGCATGTCTCTCAGAACATCATTAACTAATGCCTGAAAAACAGCTGGCGCATTGGCGAGACCAAACGGCAGAACCCGGTACTCAAAATGCCCTAACGGAGTGTTAAACGCCGTTTTCCACTCGTCCCCCTCTCTGATGCGCACGAGATGGTAAGCGTTACGAAGGTCCAACTTAGTAAAGCACCTGGCTCCCTGCAGAATCTCGAAGGCTGATGACATAAGGGGAAGCGGATAACGATTCTTAACCGTTATGTCATTCAGCCCTCGATAATCCACGCAGGGGCGCAGAGTACCGTCCTTCTTCTTAACAAAAAAGAACCCCGCCCCGGCCGGAGAGGAAGAAGGCACTATGGTACCGGCGTCAAGAGACACAGACAAATAATCCTCGAGTGCCTTACGTTCGGGAGCCGACAGAGAGTATAGTCTACCCCGAGGAGGAGTGGTCCCCGGAAGGAGATCAATACTACAATCATACGACCGGTGAGGAGGAAGGGAGTTGGCTCGGGACCGACTGAAGACCGTGCGCAGATCATGATATTCCTCCGGCACTCCTGTCAAATCGCCAGGTTCCTCCTGAGAAGTAGGGACAGAAGAAACGGGAGGGATGGCAGACATTAAACACTTCACATGACAAGAAACGTTCCAGGATAGGATAGAATTACTAGACCAATTAATAGAAGGATTATGACATACTAGCCAGGGATGACCCAAAACAACAGGTGTAAACGGTGAACGAAAAATCAAAAAAGAAATAGTCTCACTGTGGTTACCAGATACTGTGAGGGTTAAAGGTAGTGTCTCAAATCTGATACTGGGAAGATGACTACCATCTAAGGCGAACATGGGCGTAGGCTTCTCTAACTCTCTGAAAGGAATGTCATGTTTCCGAACCCATGCTTCGTCCATGAAACAACCCTCAGCCCCAGAGTCTATCAAGGCACTACATGTAGCACCCGAACCGGTCCAGCGTAGATGGACCGACAACGTAGTACAGGATTTTGATGGAGAGACTTGAGTAGTTGCGCTCACCTGTAGCCCTCCGCTTACAGATGAGCTCTGGCTTTTACTGGACATGAATTAACAAAATGTCCAGCAACTCCGCAATAGAGGCACAGGCGGTTGGTGATCCTCCGTTCCCTCTCCTTAGTCGAGATGCGAATCCCTCCCAGCTGCATGGGCTCAGACTCTGAGCCAGAGGAGGGAGATGGTTGCGATGCGGAGCAGGGAAACACCGTTGATGCGAGCTCTCTTCCACGAGCCCGGTGACGAAGATCTACCCGTCGTTCTATGCGGATGGCGAGAGCAATCAAAGAGTCCACATCTGAAGGAACCTCCCGGGAGAGAATCTCATCCTTAACCACTGCGTGGAGTCCCTCCAGAAAACGAGCGAGCAGCGCCGGCTCGTTCCACTCACTAGAGGCAGCAAGAGTGCGAAACTCAATAGAATAATCCGTTATGGACCGTTCACCTTGGCATAAGGAAGCCAGGGCCCTAGAAGCCTCCCTACCAAAAACTGAACGGTCAAAAACCCGAATCATCTCCTCTTTAAAGTTCTGGAACTTGTTAGAGCAATCAGCCCTTGCCTCCCAGATAGCTGTGCCCCATTCTCGAGCCCGGCCAGTAAGGAGTGAAATGACGTAAGCAACCCGAGCTCTCTCTCTAGAGTATGTGTTGGGTTGGAGAGAGAACACAATCTCACACTGCGTGAGAAAGGAGCGGCACTCAGTGGGCTGCCCGGAGTAGCAAGGTGGGTTATTAACCCTAGGTTCTGGAGGCTCGGCAGGCCAGGAAGTAACAGGTGGCACGAGACGTAGACTCTGGAACTGTCCAGAGAGGTCGGAAACCTGAGCGGCCAGGTTCTCCACGGCATGGCGAGCAGCAGACAATTCCTGCTCGTGTCTGCCGAGCATGGCTCCTTGGATCTCGACGGCAGTGTAACGAGCGTCTGAAGTCGCTGGGTCCATTCCTTGGTCGGTTCCTTCTGTCATGCAGGTGAAAGAGGACCCAAAAGCGACTTGGCGAAAACAGAGTCTTTAATCCAGTAAAGTAAATACAAACAAAAAACACAACTTTCACTCGAAATGACGAGGACAAACTGGAGACTCGATCTTGAACAGCAGGTGAACAGCAGGTTGCCTCGGGAAGGCACTTGAACCAGACAGACTCAGACACCTGCTCACCACGCAGCATCTGAGGAAAACACGACACGACAGGGCGATACACAAACACAGCACGGTGAATTCTAGACAAGGAACCGACAGGACAGGAACGGAACACAAAGGAAGAAATAGGGACTCTAATCAGGGGAAAGGATCGGGAACAGGTGTGGGAAGACTAAATGATTGATTAGGGGAATAGGAACAGCTGGGAGCAGGAACGGAACGATAGAGAGAAGAGAGAGCGAGAGAGTGAGAGAGGGAGGGGGAGAGAGAGGGATAGAAAGAGGGAAAGAACCTAATAAGACCAGCAGAGGGAAACGAATAGAATGGGAAGCACAGGGACAAGACAAGATAATAAATGACAAAACATGACAACTACATTGGGAATAGGGTGCTAATTGGGACACAACCCTTTACTTACTGTAATGCTATTCAGTACTTCAGAAGCAGATGTATATGTTCACATGGAGGTCCTGCTAAATGCACAACTTATTATACTTGAATGTTAACATCTACACGCCCCAATGAAATCATAAAGCTGGTGCGAGAGCCGATGTTGTTTGAAAAGGATCATTCTATATTTTTAGCCCAGAGCTGATGGTGATCCTTACATTGAGATTGAGGTTAACATGAGTCACTTGAGGGACATGGCTGTTAAAGCAACCAAACTGTTTCAAAGTCCAAGTATTTTATTAATCTAGTGGTTGGTGAGAATGTTTATGTGTAGCTGACATACTGCTGTTTCCCTACAATTCTATCCTAATTCTATCCATCTTTTTTCATTATTATGTCCACGTTCAATCTTCATTCTGACATGTAGCCTAACAACAGTAACATGACAACTGGAAGTTTATTGTTCATTTATTTTTAGTCTTTCCGGAATATGAAGGGCGAAGGTGCAATCTGCTCATAACCGTGGCTATGGTTACAGTCTTCCTTGCCCTGCTAATGCACAGGGAGCGGAAACCAAACCACTGTTCATTACTAACAATTGAGTCAGGGCCTCTCCTCTCTGCTTCCTAATGCTCCAAGATGGTTATCATGGTTAGGACCTCTCTGTTGGGCAATTCATCTGGGGTTAATCTACAGGATACTCATCCGGTCAGTATCTTCTAAAGTTATTTTTACCAGCTGAATAAAACTGCAGGGTGCATTGAATCAAGCTCGGTCATTCCATCTAGCTAACAGCGACATTGGTGTGTTCCATTGGGAGACATGCTACATATAGAATTTGATACGACCCTCAATAGACCAATCCACGGCTCAGTGAGATAAATAGGTAAATGAGGCAGCGAGGCAGCTCTCTGTCACATAGCAACCAGACCTATTTTGGGAAAGTGTTTAATTGTGCTTGTAAAATCAAGGTCCATGTAAGGTTTTATAGGCAAGGAAAACCAAAACAACATTGGATACATTTCTTCTGAATTCTACCTATTTGGATGAGGTTCAACACTTGTTTTAGATATTAAAACAACTGTTAACCCCCCCCCCCCCACGGGGATCCAGAGGTTCAAAAATGACATGTTGCCCTGTGTAGATTACATCTATCTATCTTCACAAGAGATTGTTTCAGCGTCTGTAGCATGTCACATATGGCGAAGGAAAATGTATCAATTTAAGTACACATTTACGTGGTTTGTGTCTGGAAACAGGGGTTTTGTGACTTTCATTAAGGTGGATTCACTGTCCTCTTTAATGCAAAATATAAATCCTGCAACATCTGTTTTGCAGTTTTTTAGGTGAGTGATGCCATGCAAGTCAGTGTAACTAGTGCACCATTATGTGCCAAACAAAATAGTTTCCTATTAAGCTGCAACATAATGTAACATCTTTCCTATATGTGTAACGTCTATCTGGTGGGGAGATGGATAGAGTAGTGGAGTTAGATGAGTTTGAGTAAATCACTCATCACCAGTCAGTTGTAAGTGAGATTTAGTTATAACACTGAGAGACATTAAACAAGGTGAATGTCTGGACGGCACACATGAGACCTTACATAATGTGTAATTCAGTCCCTGGATAAAATTGACCAACCCCTTACGAATCAAATCCCTCATCTGTGGTATATTACAGGGAACATAGAACCCTTTCAGTTATTATCATACATCAATGTTACAGGCTGGTAGGCTATGAATACATATCATTAATTATATTTCCAAGCTTTACTGCTTTACCATAATCAAGTTTTGGTGGAGAACATGGATAGGCTACTTGACCATGTGTCTATACAGTGGAAGTACATGATGTATTAAGCCTATGTTAAGCCTATGCGTTGGAGAAATGCGAGAGCTAGGGACTATAAGGTGCTATCTGCATTTGCCTAAATGTAGTTATTGACATAACATTGAACAGAACAAGGCTCTCTACCTATATAGTACTCTAAATACCCCAATGAATGTGGTTAAGTTCTAAATAATACTCTATACAAATTGCTGACACCATTAAAACCACTGAGGGTTCGGAACTTTAAAGCCAATTATCTCCTAAATATATTTTTGTAGATAGAACTTTATAGTCCCAAGCTCTCAAAATCTGGAAGCATTTCAGGACATGCCACTACACACCGCACATTTTACAGATTTTTATCTGATTATTTAAGATAAATCCATTATTTTCTAATGAAATGGAAAGTTATTATATACAGGTAACTGCCAAAATAATGGAAAAACTTTAGTAAATGAGGGATACAACGTATATTGAAAGCAGGTGCTTCCATACATACTTCCATAATTAAGCAATTAACATCCCATTATGCTTAAGATCATGTATAAAAATGCTGGGCAGGCCATTATTTTGGAGTCCATGCTATCTGGGACCTTACCCTATTGAAGTTGACATTTAAAATGGTAAGGCTAGGGGTAAAGGTTAGGGTTAGGGATGTCCCAAGGATCCCGGATAACATTAAGCATTATTGCGTGATGCCATCGCGTCAGCATGGGCCAACATACCTTTGGAATCTTTCTGACACCTTGTTGAATGCCCCGAATAATTCAGGCTGTTCTGGAGGCAAAGGGGCTCCAACCCGATACTAGATTTGTACCTAATATTTTTTCTATGATTTGGGTATTTCTATGTTTCGGCCTAGTATGGTTCTCAATCAGAGGCATGTGTCATGAGTTGTCTCTGATTGAGAATCATACTTAGGTAGCCTGGGTTGCACTGTTTGTTTGTGGGTGATTGTCTATGTTGATGGCTTGTTTCAGTGCAGCTCGCATTAGCTTCACGGTTGTTATTTTGTTTACTGTTTTTGTATAGTGTTTCAGTGTTCAGTGTTTTCTTTATTAAAATTCATGATGAACACATATCACTCCGCATTTTGGTCCTCCGATCCTTCTCGCCTCCTCTTCAGATGAAGAGGAGGATGACCGTGACAGAATCACCCACCACCCAGACCCTGGGCACAGGCTGGGGAATATCGGCACCCCAAAGCAGAGCTGGAGGCAGCGAAAGCTGAGCGGCGGCGATATGAGGAGGCAGCACAGCAGCGCGACAGGTACGAGAGGCAACCCCCAATTTTTGGGGGGGGTTGGGGGCAGACAAGGTGTGGGGCTAAGCCAGGTAGCAGACCTGAGCTCACTCCTCGTGCTTATTATAAGCAGCGCATTACTGGTCAGGCACCGTGTTATGCGGTTAAGCGCACAGTGTCGCCAGTACGTGCCCATAGCCCGGTGCACTATAGGGCAGCCCCCCGAAAGTGCCATGCGAGTGTGGGCATCGAGCCAGGGCGTATGGTGCCTGCTCAGCGTGTCTGGTCGCCGGTGCGCAGTTTTGGTCCAGGGTATCCTGCGCCGGCTCTGCGTACTGTGTCTCCGGGGCGCTGAGAGGGTGCAGTGCGTCCTCTGCCTGCGCTCCGCTCGTGCCGGGCAAATGTGGGAGTGCAGCCTAAGGGAGAGGTGCGTGTAGTAAGCACTAGATCTCCCGTGCTTACCCACAGCCCGGTTCAACCTGTGCCTGCACTCGGGAGGGTCCGGGCTAGAGTAGTTGTCCAGCCTGGGGAAGTGGTGCCAAGGTAGCGCACCAGAGCTCCAGTGCTCCCCCACAGCCCGGTCCTTCAGGTGCCTCCTCCTAACACCAAACCTCCTGAAGGTCTCCCCAGCCTGGTGGTTCCTGTGGCAGCCCCACGCACCAGGCTGTCTCTCTGTCTCTTCCCTGCAGGTGGTCCCGCCTGTCCGGCGCTGCTGCCAGAGTCTCCCGCCTCTCCGGCGCTGCTGCCGGAGTCTCCCGCCTGTCCGGCGCTGCTGCCGGAGTCTCCCGCCTGTCCGGCGCTGCTGCCGGATTCTCCCGCCTGTCCGGCACCAGAGCCCCTCAGCCCAGAGGCGCCAGAGCCCCTGCCCCTCCGTCCAGAGCTTCTGCCCCTCTGTCCAAAAGCTTCCGCCCCTCTGTCCATTGGGGTCATTGAGAAGGGTGGCCATGGTTAGAAAGCCACGGAAGCGGACAATAAGGCGGACTAAGACTATGGTGAAGTGGGGTCCGCGTCCCTCGCCAGAGCCGCCACCGCGGACAGAAGCCCACCCAGACCCTCCCCTATAGGTTAAGAGGAGGACGACCGGCTATTATACTATTTATCATTACTGCATTTCTTGAAAAATTAGTGAATCGTCTTCTTAAAAAAAAAAAAAAATTGCGAAGGCAGAAATGAGTGACCGAGACGCGCAAGGACAGCAGCGGACACATCATTTCAGGTTAAAAGTGTAGCCCTATTTGACAACAACCAAATTTCATTCATTCAACTTTTTGGTCTTTTGTAACATATGCATCTTTCCATTCATCAAATGGCATGTGCAGTGTATGGATGCGGGAATTATTTTACAGTGAATGTGCACAGGTAACCAGGATTACAGAAGCCTTTAGAAGTGATTGTAATTTAAATATACCAATGTGTTTTCATTTAATTCCCTTAATCTATTTCAAGAGAATTTTCAAGATAATTGTTTGCATAAAATAGACGGAGACCAGTCTTATCAATAATAAGTAACAGAATTTATTCTCGGAGCGCGTTACCACGAGCAACAGTTTATATACGTAATTTCATTGCTCCTAAAATTAATTATCCTCCTCTCGACCGGGTCAAAGGGAACTTTAAAAGTTCATTCTGAGTTCATTCTGACCCACGAGCACATACACAGGACACACAACACAGCTGAATTAACTTTTGACTCCTCACCATTATCGATCACCACTTAGCTGACAGTTCTAATTAACAGAACCTAGGAATGCACTCACAGCCTTATATAAAACACCCCAGAGCTCAGTTGTTGGTTCAACCATAGGTTAACTCCCTTATCTGTTTACTTAATCCACAAACCATTCCTTTCTTCCTAGTTGGAATGGTGTTCATTAACTTTATTTTTTTTATTTATTATTATTTTTTTTATTTTTAAACCTGCATTTTTAGCTAAAACATCCAGGTAATATTAACCAGGTGAAATTGTGTCACTTCTATTGCGTTCATTGCACGCAGAGTCAGGGTATATGAAACAGTTTGGGCCGCCTGGCTCGTTGCGAACTAATTTGCCAGAATTTTACGTAATTATGACATAACATTGAAGGTTGTGTGTGCAATGTAACAGGAATATTTAGACTGATGGATGCCACCCGTTAGATAAAAAAATGGAACGGTTCCGTATTTCACTGAAATAATAAATGTTTTGTTTTCGAGATGATAGTTTCCGGATTTGACCATATTAATGACCTAAGGCTCGTATTTCTGTGTGTTATTATGTTATAATTAAGTCTATGATTTGATAGAGCAGTCTGACTGAGCGATGGTGGGCACCAGCAGGCTCATAAGGATTCATTCAAACAGCACTTTCGTGTGTTTTGTCAGCAGCAATGCTGTTTATGAATTCAAGCCTATCAACTCCCGAGATTAGGATGGTATAAACGATGTGATGTGAAATGGCTGGCTAGCTACTCAGCAAGGTGCACGCTAATAGCGTTTCAAACATCACTCGCTCTGAGACTTGGAGTAGTTGTTCCCCTTGCTCTGCATGGGTAACGCTACTTTGAGGGTGGCTGTTGTCGATGTGTTCCTGGTTCGAGCCCAAGTAGGAGCTAGGAGAGGGACGGAGGCTATACTAACACTGGCAATACTAAAGTGCCTATAAGAACATCCAATAGTCAAAGGTTAATGAACTACAAATGGTATAGATTGAAATATATAATTCCTATAATAACTACAACCTAAAACTTCTTACCTGGGAATATTGAAGACTCATGTTAAAAGGAACCACCAGATTTCATATGTTCTCATGTTCTGAGCAAGCAACTTAAAATGTAGCTTTCTTACATGGCACATATTGCACTTTTACTTTCTTCTCCAACACTTTGTTTTTGCATTATTTAAACCAAATTGAACATGTTTCATTATTTATTTATGCTGAATTTGTCACGCCCTGACCTTAGTTAACTTTGTTTTCTTTATTATTTTGGTTAGGTCAGGGTGTGACAAGGGTGGTTCGTTTAGTTTTTGTATTGTCTAGGAATATACCTGTCTAGGGTTTTTGTATATCTATGGGGTTTTAGAATGTCTAGGTATATGTAGGTCTATGGTGAATTGGTTCTCAATCAGAGGCAGCCGTTGTCTCTGATTGGGGATCCTATTTTGCCATTTTGTGGGTTATTGTCTATGGTTAGTTGCATGTCAGCACTATATGTATATATATATATATATATATATATATATATATATATATATATATATGTATATATATGTATATATATATATATATATATATATATATATGTATATATATATGTATATATATATGTATATATATATATATGTATATATATATGTATATATATATATGTATATATATATATATATATATATATATATATATATATGTATATATATATATATGTATATATATATGTATATGTATATATATATGTATATGTATATATATATGTATATGTATATATATGTATATGTATATATATATATGTATATATATATATGTATATATATATGTATATATATATATGTATATATATGTATATATATATATGTATATTTATGTATATATATATGTATATATATGTATATATGTATATATATATGTATATGTATATATATGTATATGTATGTATATGTATATATGTATATATATGTATATGTATATATGTATGTATATATATAATAATAATAATAATATATGCCATTTAGCAGACGCTTTTATCCAAAGCGACTTACAGTCATGTGTGCATACATTCTACGTATGGGTGGTCCCGGGAATCGAACCCACTACCCTGGCGTTACAAGCGCCATGCTCTACCAACTATATATATGTATATATGTATGTTGAGACATGGATGGGAAAAGTACATCTTGTAGCTAGCTGTAAGTATATGTTAGTTTTGTGCAAACTCGTTGCAAGATTGTATTAAGGATGAACCTATCCCGAACCTGATTTCTGTAAGATTGACAACCCTGTCGGATCTGACTTCTGAAATACAATTAGCATAATTGATCATGATACATTTGAACATGCATGCACAAACTTCATGTTAATATTTTGACTGTACTGTCTTTCAGGGAACTGCAGACCAGACATGGATGGGAAAAATAGTCTGTAGCTAACAACTGCCAGTTTTGTGCAAAGTTGTTGCAAGATTGTATTAAGGATGAACCTATCCCGAACCTGATTCCTGTAAGATTGACAACCCTATTGGATCTGTCTTCTGAAATACCATTTGCAGATTTCTGATACCACAGTTGAACATGCACCAGGGTTTAATGTGAAACTGTTCATCTTACCGATCCTTGACCTCAATAGGGATGAATGGAATTCTACAGTATTTCAATTAAACTTTTCAACAACAAAATTACATTTTGTTAATTTACATTTTTGTTAAATTATACTTTCAGGAAAATGGATGGCAGGTTAGCGCGTTGGGCCAGTAACTGAAAGGCCGTTGGTTCCAATCCCCGAGCCGACAAGGCTCTGTCAATGTGCCCTTGAGCAAGGCACTTAACTCTATTTTCTCCTGTAAGTCACTCTGGATAAGAGCTTCTACAAAAATGTAAAAATGAACATGTTTTTATAGGCCCATATTTTGCATTTCTACAGCTCCCAAAATATTTTTACGATGTGGGGGAGTGCCAAGATGGAGGCGTGGGGCTTCAAAACAGCATCCCTGATGTCCTCTAGTGTATATATCAATTACTGAGATGGTTGTAAACGCTGCTACTGGAGAGTTGACTCCACCTATCAGTTGTCTGTGGTTTGGGAAAGTGAATTGAGGGATGTGGTATTTCAGAGATCAGTGTTGCTGTGAACACTGCTGAACAGTAGGGATGGGACGATTTTTCCTGTTCGTCTAGAAAATTGACTTTGCTATCATCAGTAGGCGTCATTCATGGCCGCAGGAATATGTATTGGGTTAGGGATGCTGTTTTTCTCCATTCACACAGGTGTAATAAATGCCTAGTTCACAAAATGTGTGTGTGTGTGTGTGTGGGGGGGGGTGTATATTTTTTAAAGCACCCCTTGGGGGGGTATATAAAAAAAATAAGCACCCTACTTCACGTGGATATGGCTACACCAAATATTTTGTCACTTCGTTGCACACATGCCCAATGATTTCCATGCAATAATTTGTCAGGCAGTTTATCATGGCAGATGACTGTAACCATGGGTGCATTTAGAGCCTACTTACAGTAGCTTTGCAAGCCCTTACCTTCACAGACAGAATAGGCTACGTGGAGGCAGCAGCAGCAGATTATGTGCCCAAATTGACGCACGTATTATTTTGATTTAAAAAAAATCTAGCACCTGAATGAGTAATAATAACAATAATTGGCAAATCAATAGGGGCATTTCCAGTCAATTATTGTAGCTACCAAATAATGTTGGCCATACAGTTTATAGCTAGCTACTTTGTAACAATCGAATGAACACAATGTGTGTCGCGCTAACAAAATCATTCTGAGACCAGTACGGTACATTTGGCAATTTGTTTTTTGACTACAAAAAAGTAATCGACACATTGTTCAAAGAAACACAAAGAGCCTAATCGCGAGCCCGGGTCGCTGATGAGAAGCAAACACCATCTGACAGAGAGAACATGGAATAAACCATGGCCCACAATATAAGATTTTTTGAAGGTAAGATGTTACTCTATTCACCTAATAGCGAAGACAAGGCAATGTCGGTTAGCAATCGCATTCCTAGTTGAATGAGACGCCATCAGATACATTGCACGCGTGTAAATGTGAGTTCAATCATGTTCAGGGCGAGCTAGCTAGTTAACTAAAGTTCGTTATGCCTTGCAGACCTAACTACATGTATTCACATAACTTACAGCTGCTGTGACATTGCATGGACAAAACGACTTAACTAATATGCACGATTTAAAATGGAATCATTATTAGTAAATCTACTAAACTAGCTAGTAGCTATTGTTGATGATAGCTAACTTGCCTGAGTAATGTTGGCTATGTCTGGCTATCAGGCCAGCTGGTACTAGCTTGTTAGCTGGCCACATATCGTAGGAAATTGGACACTAATTGACTGATACGTTTACGCAGTATTTTACAGGATTAACGTTAGTTAAATAAATATCGATAGCTTGCTGTGGCATGGGGTAAAGTTGTAACGTTACTGTACTTGCGAACGGTCAGACAGCAAGGCCTAGCTAGCTAACGTTAGTTACCTAATTGTTGACGGGCCTTCCTGTCAACTAGTATATACTTTTACAAGTATTTTTTTTATTTCATATATAGCGACATAGTTTCAACAGTGGACCAACGTATCGTTATTTGTTGGTTAGCTAGCTACCTATAAACAATGTATTATTTCGGCTTTTTAAGGTAAAGCACAGCCAGGGCTCTTCATTTCAAACAGCACATAACAAAGTTAGTAGCTAACTAGTCTTGTGGTGTTTATGTAAATAGCCAGCAACCCAGGAAGGACAAAGCATATGCTTTATCTATATAACATGCATGTTTCTACATTGTACATATGCACACGTAAGAGTAATGCAATGTCAAATAAGCTAGTTAATTCACAAAAAATAAGAAAGGGACTACTTCTGTAGCTAAGCACCATGCCAGTGTGGAATGTGGTGTCTCAGATTCAGTGTGTCCCACAGGGGTGGGGGAGTTGAGGCCTATTGCTCCATAGAACACAACTTCAAACAAAACGAACACATTTTAATATATGTTTTTGTATTAAAGGTGCTGCACAGTCATCCAATTTCCCAGGTAAAAATATCCTGTGAATGACCAAAACGTCACCCATGTTATTTGTATGCTATTAAAATGCACATAATTTAAGAAATCAAACATGTTCTCTCATCAGAACGTCTAAAAAAACAGCCTGGGTGGAGAGCTTATAATTCTGAGCTCACCTTGACTGACAGCTCTTTGAAACACCATTGTGGTCGTTGCCAGGTAACAAGGTAAACAATGGACCACATGTCATTGATGATCAGGTAAACAATGGGCCACATGTTATTCTGAGCCTACATAGTATGCATCAACCCATTTTCTCTGTAAAATACTCTCATGGTCAACAGAGCTGATCATGGACTGTTGGATATCAGACAACAGCAGCAATACCTAGGATAGGATAAAGTAATCCTTCTCACCCCCCCCCCTTAAAATATTTAGATGCACTATTGTAAAGTGGTTGTTCCACTGGATGTCATAAGGTGAATGCACCAATTTGTAAGTCGCTCTGGATAAGAGCGTCTGCTAAATGACTTAAATGTAATGTAAATGTAAAATTGCATTGCTATTGTTTTGTAGCTAATTACGGAATACAGCTGATACTTCTTTACAATAATTAGTAAAGCCTGAGTCACCTTGGAAACTTAGACATTAGAAAATGTACATGAAAACAGCTTACAATAAGTGTACTGGACAATTTATTTGTGCCTCTGCATTATAAGTGACAATATGTTCAGAATTGTACACATGACCAAAAGTATGTGGACCCCTGCTCGTTAAACATCTCATTCCAATATCATGGGCATTAATATTGAGTTAGTCCCCCTTTGCTATAACAGCCTCCACTGTTCTGGGAAGGCTTTCTACTTGATGTTGGAACATTGCTGCGGTAACTTGCTTCCATTCAGCCACAAGCATTAGTGAGGTTGGGCGATTACTGATGTTGGGCGATTAGGCAATGTAGCTGAACCACTGAAATTGAATTGAAATTGGAACTAATAATTACTACCACAAAGATAGCTGCTGGTCTACCCACCGTCGAATGCCAATTTAAATGTTCATGTATATTCCAATATCTATATTTCTATAGGTTTCCATTGGAGGATTGACAGTATAATTTAAAACAACAGATATTCCCATTCAAGTCAACATTCTCTGATGTGTGGAACTCCAACCATGTTCGCCGGACCATTTGAATGTCTTACATTAAAATTGTGTTTCCATTTTAGTACATTTATCAGCCAGAACAACATGACATCCACCCTGTATGACATCCACCCTGTATGACATCCACCCTGTATGACATCCACCCTGTATGACATCCACCCTGTATGACATCCACCCTGTATGACATCTACCCTGTATGACATCCACCCTGTATGACATCCACCCTGTATGACATCCACCCTGCATGACATCCACTCTGCATGACATCCACCCTGTATGAGTCTCAACCAATGGCTGGTACAACACAAAAACCTCAAACGCTTATAAAATAGGGTCTAAGCTACAACATATGCGAATGTGAAAAAAAAAACATTTTTTAAAATTTAATTGACATTTTAAGGTGAACATAATTATTTTTTCAAAAGGTATTTAACCCCCCCAAGAAATTATTAAACAGATTGACAAACCTGTTTTGTAAGCTTTTTAAATTATATCATTCTCAACTGTCTTTCTTTTCCAGTGATGAAGACATAGATGTGGGGTATGGAAAATAGGTCAACTTTGAGCAGCTTTAGCTCTTGAATGTTTTAGCATTAAGGTCCAAAAAGTAACTTAATGGGAAAATATGTATGGAAGGTTTTGTTCAAATCAAAAGGGGATTGAATTGAAATGGATTTACCCTACAGAGGTAAAATGTCTTTCCTTATCCTCAGACATTGATACGGGGAGGCCTACAAATACGTGATTGCAAGAATGACAGGGTGACCACACCGAAAATAAAACGCAACTTCTCAAAGCATCATTCATATTGCTTTTCATGAAAAAACGTTTAAAAAAATGTTTTTATCCAAACTAGCTATTGTGATTCTCGTGAGATATTACAACTCCAAAATGTCTCATTTTCGAGCAGCATATTGCTAAGCCTCTAAGTCTGTTGCAAATGTTTGAGAGTCACCAGGAAATGAGTCTTGTGGGTTCAGAGAGCGGGGGAGTAGCTCCTTGGTACCACCTGCTCTGTTCTCAGCTGCCAATGTGTCTCCTCTGCATACAGTTTTTTTGCAGACATGAGTTGAGTTTTATTCATCAAAGAACATAGCAGGGATAGTCAGTGTTGACAACTTCACTTTAGACTGAGGCTTAACATCTGATTTATCTAATTAGATTTTAAGATCACACTTGAATCAGGTTGCTCTTCAATGATTTGAATTATACATATGGTGCTAATACAAGCAATGTTGCAATTATTAGTGAACTCCTGGAAGTACACATGACCATTTCAACTGATGCCTTCATTTGGCCTCGAATAACTGATGTGAGTTGTGGTTTATTATATCCAAGCTCTGGATAGATCACAGGCCAGGCGAGATGGAGGGTACAAGCAGAACTGGAGCTTTTCTCTTTCTGAAGGCAGTGAAGAGCAGAGGAGACACGAGTAAGCACTTCTCTCCCGGACCACATTTCAGCACTCAGCATCGCTGCACTGCATCAATTTGACCCCACTGTATCCACCAGACTAAGATAGACCCCCAAGTCTCTCTCTCTCTTCTGTGAATTACTATTCCCACTTGAGAGCCTGCCTGCCTGTCAGCTCAGTACACTGACACGCACAGCCACATGTACACACACTCTGCATACAGAGCCATTGTGTTGAGATAGAAGTGTGTGGACTTTTGTTTTACACTAGAGCTACAACCTGACAGTGATGTTACTGTAAATCTGCAGTACATGTATCTCATAATCATGATGTTACATACAATGTATTTGTAATCCAATAATGTACTGTATGTAATCCATTAACTGGTTAAGTACCCAGTATGTTTATCCAATGGTAAGGCCTAAGTGGACATAAAACCAAGGCATTATCTAAGCATTCTCTTCCACCCCTTTTCTTGCTCTTCTTTTCTCCTAAGCAGCACATCGGTGGTGACCATGGAGATGGACGGACAGCAGCACTCCTCCCCAGAGGGACAGAAGGTACTGTAGGCTAACTCCTCATCTAGCCCCCCTCCACACAACTCACATTTAGGTCATTGTTATTCTGCCCATCTTGCTCTCCTCTCACGATCTCTCTGCCAAAACATGTCTGGCTATGCCATCCAGAGGACTCTATTTTTTACCAACAAAATTGGTCTGTTTTATGCTGCTGCTGGTGAAAAGTTCATGTTGTGACATTTGATGCTTACAGCACTCGGTTATTATACACAGAACATTTAATGTGATTAACTTTATTGTGAATGTGATCTTACTTTAGGCTATTGTAACAAAATCTTCAAAACATGTTTCTCTTGAACAGTGAACAAGGACATTAGATCAGTGCTGTTATTGTCATACTCTACAGGGTGTATCCGTTTTTCATGCAGCATCACTGACATACAGAATTATCTATGTACTGTGCAGAAATGCCCTGCAACCTGCCATCAGATCCTGTGTTAATTACCTTCTCTGTTCTCTACTCTCAATCTCTCTCCCCACACCAGTCCCCCGCTCTTATGCATTTCTCTTCTGCGGATCCCCTAAAAACATATGAAAACAGGCCAAATACAAATAATCACATAGGGGCTCTTAACAAACCAGGAAGTGACAAGAGGCTAAGGTATGACATATTACTGTTGCAAGTATCTCTTCAGTTCAAGTTGGAATGTTTTGCTGACAACTGCAAATATCATAATGAACCATTACAACCTGTTTATAGCAAAAACCTAATGTCGTTCCTCTGTTTCCTCTACTACAGTGACCTCCCAAACATTGTAGCAACGACGTCACCGATACCTAACAGAACTGACTATTTAATAGTCAGCCCAACACCATCTCAAGGAGTTGTTCTACAGGGGAGACCCTTTCAACACACCCACAATGTTCCTGCTGCAATGAGGAAACCTGTCCAAAGGTATGAGTCCTCACTGAAGTCACACTATGGTCGTACTGCATAACATAGCATTTAGAGCTACCGAATGGTTTCATTTGACAAAATGCTTTTTTTCTCAAAGTAGTCGGTAGCGCTGGATCTCTAATCAGTCGAAGAGACATGTTACTCACTTTATTTAGGCAATCTGATCAATTCATTTTGGCGAATTGAAAACAGGTTTTTAGAAAAACAGATACCTTATTTACATAGGTATTCAGACCCTTTGCTATGAGACTTGAAATTGAGCTCCGGTGCATCCTATTTCCATTGATCATTCATTGATCATTCTTGAGATGTTTCTAAAACTTGATTGGAGTCCACCTGTGGTAAATTCAACTGTCTATATAAGGTCCCACAGTTATCAGTGCAACCAAGCCATGAGGTTGAATTAATTGTCCGCAGAGCTCCAAGACAGGATTGTGTCGAGGCACAGATCTGGGGAAGGGTACCAAAACATTTCTGCAGCATTGAAGGTCCCCAAGAACACAGTGGCCTCCATCATTCTTAAATGGAAGAAGTTTGGAACCACCAAGACTCTTCCTAGAGCTCGCCTGGCCTAACTGAGCAGTCAGGGGAGAAGGGCCTTGGTCAGGGAGGTGACCAAGTCCCTGCTGGTGCTCTGTCAGAATGACCAGAGTTCCTCTGTGGAGATTCCAGTGGCTTCCAGGACAACATCTCTGCAGCACTCCACCAATTTCTATTTTTTATTTTATCTTTATTTGACTAGGCAAGTCGGTTAAGAACACATTTTTATTTTCAATGACGGCCGACAGATTTGTACCTTGTCAGCTCGGGGATTTGAACTTGCAACCTTCCGGTTACTAGTCCAATGCTCTAACCACTAGGCTACCTGCCGCCCACCAATCAAGCCTTTATGGTAGAGTAGTCAGATGGAAGCCATTCCTCAGAAGCCACTCAGACCATGAGAAACAAGATTCTCTGGTCTGATGAAACCAAGATTGAACTCTTTGGCCTGAATGCCAAGTGTCACGTATGGAAGAAACCTGGCACCATCCATAAGTTGAAGCATGGTGGTGGTAGCATCATGCTGTGTGTATGTTAGTCAGCGGCAGGGACAGAAAGACTAGTCAGGATCGAGGGGATGAAAAGCTTCTCCAGAGCGCTCAGGACCTCCGACCGGGGCGACGGTTCACCTTCCAACAGGACATCAATCCTAAGCACACAGCCAGGAGAACGCAGGAGTGGCTTCTGGACAAGTCTCTGAATGTCCAGGAGTGGCCACCCAGAGCCCAAACTTGAACCTGATCGAACATCTCTGGAGAGACCTTTAAATAGCTGTGCAGCGACACTCCCCATCCAACGTGACAGCTTGAGAGGATCTGCAGAGAAGAATGGGAGAAACTTTCCAAATACAGGTGTGCCAAGCACACCTAGTAGAATCATACCCAAGAAGACCCGAGGCTGTAGTCGCTGATAAAGGTGCTTCAACAAAGTTCTGAGTAAAGGGTGTGAATATTTATGGAAATGTTATATTTCAACTCAAATTTCAAATCAAATGTATTTATAAAGCCCTTCGTACATCAGCTGATATCTCAAAGTGCTGTACAGAAACCCAGCCTAAAACCCCAAACAACAAGCTATGCAGGTATAGAAGCACGGTGGCTAGTAAAAACTCCCTAGAAAGGCCAGAACCTAGGAAGAAACCTAGAGAGGAACCAGGCTATGAGGGGTGTCCAGTCCTTTTCTGGCTGTGCCGGGTGGAGATAATAACAGAACATAGCCAAGACGTCCAAATGTTCATTGATGACCAGCAGGGTCAAATAATAATAATCACAGTGGTTGTAGAGGGTGCAACAGGTCAGCACCTCAGGAGTAAATGTCAGTTGGCTTTTCATAGCTGATCATTCAGAGTATCTCTACCGCTCCTGCTGTCTCTAGAGAGTTGAAAACAGCAGGTCTGGGACAGGTAGCACGTCTGGTGAACAGGTCAGGGTTCATAGCCGCAGGCAAAACAGTTGAAACTGAAGCAGCAGCACGGCCAGGTGGACTGGGGACAGCAAGGAGTCATCAGGCCAGGTAGTCCTGAGGCATGGTCCTCGGCCTCAGGTCCTCAGAGAGAGAAAGAAAGAGAGAATTAGAGAGAGCATACTTAAATCACACAGGACACCGGATAAGACAGGAGAAATACTCTAGATATAACAGACCGGCCCTAGCCCCCCGACACAAACTACTGCAGCATAATTACTGGAGGCTGAGACCGGAGGGGCCGGGAGACACTGTGGCCCCACCCGACTATACCCCGGGACAGGGACGAATAGGCAGGATATAACCACACCCACTTTGCCAAAGCACAGCCCCCACACCACTATTTCCAATTAATTTTTTTTTTGTAATACATTACTAAAAACCTCTTTTTGCTTTGCCACTATGGGGTATTGTGTGTAGATTGATGGCGGGGGAAAAATATTTAGTCCATTTTAGAATAAGGCTGGAACGTAACAAATTGTGTAAAAGTCAAGGGGTCTGAATACTTGCCGAATGCACTATATATATGTGTATGTGATGGGATGTATAGATATTATGGACAGTATGTGGATAGAATATATATATTATAGAATATATATATTCTATCTGAAGAATACGTGGATAGAATATGTACAGCAATGATTAAATAGAATTGGCCTTGACTAGAATACAGTTTATACATATGAAGTGGATTAAACGGTGTGTTAACATTGTTAAAGTGACCAGTGTTCCATGACTGTGTACGTAGGGAAATGGAATACCTAGTCAGTTGTGCAGGGTAGATTAACTGGGTGGTGGCTGGCTAATGACAGCGACTAAAGTTCAGGGCAGGGTACCGTCTAGTGTTGACTATTTAACAGTCTGATGGCCTTGAGATAGAAGCTGTTTGTCAGTCTCCGGGTCCCAGCTTTGGTTCACCTGTACTGACCTCGCCATCTCGAAGGTAGCATGGTGAACAGGCCACGGCCCGGATGCCTGAGGTCCTTGTTGATTTTCTTGGCCTTCCTGTTACACCGGGTGCTGTAGATGTTCTGGAGGGCAGGCAGTGTGGCCCTGGGGATGTTGGGCAGACCACACCACCCTCTGGAGAGCCCTGCGGTTGCATTCGGTGCAGTTGGTGAAACAGCCCGACCGGATGCTCTCAATGGTGCATCTTTAGAAGTTAGTAAGGGGCCAAGCCAAATGTCCAACCAACCTCTGCTGTCTCCTGAAGTCCACAATCAGCTCCTTGGTTTTGTTTTAAATTGAGGGAGAGGTTATTTTCCTGGTATCACTCCGCCAGGGCCCTTACCTCCTCCCTGTAGGCTGTCTCATCGTGCTTGATAATCAGGCCTACCACTGTTGTTGTCTGCAACTTGATGATTGAGTTGGAGACGTGCGTGGCCATGCAGTCATGGATGTGCTTGAGCACGCACCCTTGTGGGGCCCCTGTGTTGAGGATCAGCGTAGTGGAGGTGTTGTTGCCTACCTTTACCACGTGGGGGCGTCCCGTCAGGAAGTCCAGGACCCAGTTGCACAGGGCGGAGTTCAGATCCAGGGCCCCAAGCTTAATGATGAGCTTGGAGGGTACTATGTATTGTGTGACCCAAGTCTGTGCCACATTGTTTAGTTTGAGCACCACTATGTTGGCAAGACCAAAAAAAGGGCAGGAAATATGTTGTTTAATGTGAGAGGTCAGGATTTTTAAAGTTGTGTAGTGTACACCCGGCTTTTGGCAATACACTCTACCAGGATCCATTTCAACGCACCCCCCCCAGGTGGCAGCACCAACCAGGTTACAGACCAGGTAGCTAGGCCTAAGACCCCTAGACATAACGAGTCAGGTTACAGACCAGGTAGCTAGGCCTAAGACCCCTAGACATAACGAGTCAGGTTACAGACCAGGTAGCTAAAACTAAGACCCCTAGACATAACGAGTCAGGTTACAGACCAGGTAGCTAAAACTAAGACCCCTAGACATAATGAGTCAGGTTACAGACCAGGTAGCTAAAACTAAGACCCCTAGACATAACGAGTCAGGTTACAGACCAGGTAGCTAAAACTAAGACCCCTAGACATAACGAGTCAGGTTACAGACCAGGTAGCTAAAACTAAGACCCCTAGACATAATGAGTCAGGTTACAGACCAGGTAGCTAAAACTAAGACCCCTAGACATAACGAGTCAGGTTACAGACCAGGTAGCTAAAACTAAGACCCCTAGACATAATGAGTCAGGTTACAGACCAGGTAGCTAAAACTAAGACCCCTAGACATAATGAGTGCAGCAAAATCAGTCTGTTTGTTATTGGTTTCGTAACAGCAAGACTAGACTTGCTTTCTAAAGCAACCTTGACCTAAAAGAAAGGGAAGACATTGCACCTTGTATATGCTTAGCCATGCTTTGTGCTGTAATACATTGTAGTGATCTGAACTTTGTCCTGTTCCAACATTGTATTTTGTTCCATCTCATGCTGTAGTCAAAGCAGTGGTGCCTGTGGCCATGTGCGTTTATACTAACTAGCTACCTTAACCTGCATCCATCCACCTTTGTGCGTTTATACTAACTAGCTACCTTAATTACCTGCATCCATCCACCCCACGTGTTGTTTCATCATATTAGATCATTTCCCCCTCCAATCTCTCCAATTGCATAACTTGTTTATCTCCAAATTTGAGTTATTGATTTGTTTACCTCGTTATGGTTGTTGACAAGAAAACAAAAGGCTTTGTTTTGAATGACTTCTGACCAGACTGCCATTGTTCCCTCAGAAGAGACTACAGCACCACTCAACAGCAGATCCAAGCAGCAGAAGTAGAGAGTATCATCCTCACCTGTCCAGAGAGCCCAGGTAAAATGAGACACGCACTGCCATTACATTCACTGTACTGATAGAATAACAGCAGCGTGTTATATGTGGAGGCAGTGTACTACTAAGACCTTGTGTGTAAATGCTGCTTTCAGGATGTGATGTGGGACGACAAGTGGTGGTGGGGTATGGAGGACGGTGTGTGCAGTCTCAATCTGAGGCAGTCTCAAACCATGGTTTCCTATGTGGACACAGTGTGCTGTACGTAGATGGTGCGGTTAAATGCTACCATCAGGATGTAATGTGGGACTTGGTACTAGGTGGTAGAGGGAATAGTGGACGGTGTCTTGCTGGGAAGTCTTGTCTCTAGCAGTGAAATCCTTTGCGGAGTGGTGCCTGGAGGGCAGTAGATCTGGGCTGAGCCTCCTGTCTGTCTTCCTAAGAGGGATTGCATCAGGCCTCGCAGATTAATCCGCCTGCAAAGCTCCTCTGAGAGGAAGGAGCTGCCACAGATGAGCATGGAGAGGACAGTAGCACACACAGGCAGTCAGGCTAGTAAAGCACACTGTGGCCCAGCCAGCTGACTCCGGCACAGACATATATGACAGTATACAGTAATGATGATGATCACCTGGTGCTGCAAGGTGACCTTGAAACACTGGAAAACTGCACCTGTGTGAAACTTCCCCAAGGCCAACTTTCTCCACTATATTTTTTTGTTTGTCTTGAAGATGATGGTTCTCAACACGATCAGTCGTTACTGCATACTGTACATGACAGATGACTGTTTCCTTTCCATGTTGTCTTTTATTCCCTTTTAAGCCAACGACAACGTGAGCATCAAAGAGCACAGTCAGAGACCCTTGCTGGAGGGCTGTTGTAGCTTTCCCTCACAGGTTCAGAGAGTGGAGGTAAGAGCAGTATGAACTCACGTCATCATCTGGGTCCGTATTCATAAAACATATTGTTGTATGAGTGCTGATCTAGGATCAGTTTAGCCTTTTACACCATAATGGATAAGTTTATAATATGGACATGGGGGACCTGATCCTAGGTCAGCACTCCTACTCTGAGACGCTTTATGGATATGCCAGGTCCTGAAGTTAAAAAGGACCTATGCTGGCTGGGCGAGTCTAGGATCATCTACTGGTTAGAGTTTACCATTATGGAGCCTTTTATATGAGGACTGTGACTGTGCTGGACTGTAGTTACTGCTACTCCCCTCTGGTTCTCTCGCTCTCTGATCTCCCCTCTGGCCTCTCCCTAACGCTCTCTGATCTCCCTCTGGTCCTCTCTCTCTCTCTCTCTGATCTCCCCTCTGGCCTCTCTCTCTCGATCTCCCCTCTGGCCTCTCGCTCTCTGATTTCCCCTCTGGGCCTCGTTCGCTCTCTCTGATCTCGCTAGTCCACTATCAAACCATCCAGCCTGTTCCTTCCTGTCCGAGTCATACCTATTAATGTTGTGGCTAGAGATCCTATGAATAACTGAATAGGAGGAAGCATCTTGTTTATAATGTCTACCTCCACTGTCCATTTCAACCAATAAGAGCTGAGCGATTTTTAAGACGATACCCCTGAGCGATTTAGCAATGATGTTGACTGATGTCAGAAGATACAAATAATTTAAGTGTAGCCTACCTGATGCTGAAATGTAATTGTCTTTGCCTTGTCTGCAGCCCCTAAATCCAGAAAGGAACCACACAGTGTGTGGGAAGTGTAGCAAATCCAGTGAAAGCCACAGCACGTGTGAACACTGTGGGAACTCCTTGGTGCCAGAGGTTGCCCACCTCTACCACCCCCCAGCAGCCCAGCCTACATCCCCCACGCCCAGACCCCCCATTCGACCTCACCCACAGCACACCCACCCCCATCAACACCCATTCCCAGGACCAAACAGCCGACAGCTGACCAAGAATAGCTTCTACGGTTCGTCCTCGACCATGAGGGCGCTGCCGCTGCGTGTGGACACAGTGATGAACCCGCCCATTCCGGTACGCATCACCACCCGGGCCGGCCTGCCGCTGCCACACAACGGGAGACCCGCGGGGGTGGGGTTGGTGGGGAGCTGCTGCGCCGGGAAAGTCGCCGGCAACAAAGGCAGGAGGACGGCGGCCGCCAAGCAGCACGAGCTCAACGACCCCAGTAAGTCCACTGTCCAGGTATGCACCCCAAATTTCACCATATTCCATTTAGTGCTCTGGTCAAAAGTAGTGCATTATGTAGGGAATAGGGTGTCATTTGGGATACACACCTGGCCTGCTCAGTACTCACTCTTCACCTGCCTCTGTGCTGGTTAGTCTCACAGTTTACTGTAGGCAGGTGTTTGTCCCTGTGAGAGGTAGCACACTACAGCAGTGGTTCATTTCAACCAACTGCACAGGACGTTCTCTGTAACCAACCACACAGCTCAAAACCACTAGCACCTGTCTGTACATCTTACCTCTCTCTGTCAGAACTGTTATCAAACGAAGGCCACATTTCAGGATGTAAATCCCATCTTGTTTAAATAATTTATTCAGCTGTGTTGCGTCTGGATATGACGACTCTGTTTGTGTTCCAGTTGTGCTGTCCAGTGACGAGGATGAGGCGGACAACGCCAGCACGGGCAGCGTAAACAGGCTGGACAGCGTTTCCCCTCGGCCTGCTGACTCAGCCCACTCCTCACCGGTGCCCTCCGGAGGCAGAGTGGAGGCGGCAGTGAAGAGTAGCACAGGAGGGGAGCAGGAGGACATCACTTCTGACTTCTGCTCTGACGTCGACAGCAGAATTTCACTACCCAGAAGGAACCGCATGAAAGATCAGGTATGTCGTCTTTTAACATAAACTCAGCAAGAAAAGAAATGTCCCTTTTCAGGATCCTGTCTTTCAAAGATAATTTGTAAAAATCCAAATAACTTCACAGATCCTCATTGTAAAGGGTTCAAACACTGTTTCCCATGCTTGTTCAATGAACCATAAACAATTAATGAACATGCAACTGTGGAACATTAAGACACTAACAGCTTACAGACGGTAGGCAATTAAGGTCACAGTTATAAAAACGTAGGAAACTAAAGAGGCCTTTCTACTGACTCTGAAAAACACCAAAAGAAATGCCCAGGGACCCTGCTCATCTGTGTGAACATGCCTTAGGCATGCTGCAAGGATGCATGAGGACTGCAGATGTGGCCAGGACAATAAATTGCAATGTCCGTACTGTGAGATGTCTAAGACAGCGCTACAGGGAGACAGGATGGACAACTGATCATCCTCGCAGTGGCAGACCACGTGTAACAACACCTGTACAGGTTCAGTACATCTGAACATCATACCTGTGGGACAGGTACAGGATGGCAACAACAACTGCCCGAGTTACACCAGGAACGCACAATTTCTCCATCAGTGCTCAGACTCCTCAATAGGCTGAGAGAGGCTGGACTGAGGGCTTGTAGGCCTGTTGTAAGGCAGGTCCTCACCAGACATCACCGGCAACAACATCGTCTATGGGCACAAATCCACCATCGCTGGACCAGACAGGACTGGCAAAAAATGTTCTTCACTGACGAGTTGCGGTTTTGTCTCACCAGGGGTGATGGTCGGATTTGCGTTTATCGTCGAAGGAATGAGCGTTACATCAAGGCCTGTACTCAGTACTTAATTCACCAGATACTGACTTACTTTTGATTTTGACCCCCCCCCCTGTTCAGAGACACATTATTCAATTACCGTTAGTCACATGTCTTTGGAACTTGTTTAGATTATGTCTCAGTTGTTGAATCTTATGTTCAAATATGTACACATGTTAAGTTTGCTGAAAATTAACACAGTTGACAGTGAGAGGACTTCTTTTTTTGCTGAGTTAATATTTGTAAGTATTTTTCATTTAGACCGGGATAGCATGATATGAGTAGGGTCGGCCAGGAGTCCTACCCATGCATAGGTGCTGTAGGCGACCCGCATTATAGTGTATAGGGTGGTACTTGTGTGGATACGTAATTAAGTTTTCCTCAATTCATGACTACATTATGTAAACGGACCTGTCTATAGTGAGCCAGTCTTGTCGTGAGCTGTTTTATCACGTTCCAGTCTGACTTTGAGTCTGTCTGTCAAAATGTCCTTGAGCCCATAATGTTCCTGATCTGCTCTCAAGGTAACCTCCTGGGTTGTTTTGCTTGGCAGAAAATGACATTACTGGGTGTTTTTGTATTCACCGAGATGAGCTCCTTAAGTTGTTTTAAGGATTTAAGTCTCCTCATTTACTTTTTGTGTGTTCAGGGTTGTAAAGTTTACCTTTGAGAAAACAACATAGTGCTACCGATATTTATCTTGCAAAGGAATTGGGCAGTGGAATCTAAATGGCCAGTCGATGAATCACCTTGTGGTGTTGGCCAGACATCTACTGTACATGATTTGTCCCTCAGAGAAATTAGTGATATGAAGCAGCAGGTTTCAAGGCTGACCATGCATGTTATTTTCAGTTTGGAAACCAAATGCCGGAGGACTCTACACCCAAGAAAAAACCAAGGATCTCTCCCGACAAGTTGGACAGCATCATCCTGGACTGTCGGAGTGTGAGAGTAGGGACTCTTCGCAGGATGGTGTCCAAGCCTGTTAATGTAAGTACCCTGCTCCTCTACAGTCGTGGCCAAAAGTTTAGAGAATGACACAAATATTAATTTCCACAAAGTTTGCTGCTTCATGTCTTTAGATATTTTTGTCAGATGTTACTATGGAATACTGAATTATAATTACAAGCATTTCATAAGTGTCAAAGGCTTTTATTGACAATTACATGAAGTTGATGCAAAGAGTCAATATTTGCAGTGTTGACCCTTCTTTTTCAAGAACTCAATCTGCCCTGGCATGCTGTCAATTAACATCTGGGCCACATCCTCACTGATGGCAGCCTATTCTTGCATAATCAATGCTTGGAGTTTTTCAGAATTTGTGGGTTTTTGTTTGTCCACCTGCCTCTTGAGGATTGACCACAAGTTCTCAATGGGATTAAGGTCTGGGGAGTTTCCTGGCAATGGACCCAAAATATCAATGTTTTGTTCCGTGAGCCACTTAGTTATCACTTTTGCCTTATGGCAAGGTGTTCCATCATGCTGGAAAAGGCATTGTTCATCACCAAACTGTTCCTGGATGGTTGGGAGAAGTTGCTCTTGGAGGATGTGTTGGTACCATTATTCATGGCTGTGTTCTTAGGCAAAATTGTGAGTGAGCCCACTCCCTTGGCTGAGAAGCAACCCCACACATGAATGGTCTCATGTAGAGGTTGACCGATTAATCGGAATGGCCGATTTAATTAGGGCCGATTTCAAGTTTTCGTAACCGCCGGAAATCGTTATTTTTGGACACCGATTTGGCCGATTTTTTTATATTTTTTTTTTTTTATTTTTTTAAATAAATAAAAGGTTACACCTTTATTTAACCCATAAGTCAGTTAAGAACACATTCTTATGTTCAATGACAGCCTAGGAACAGTGCATATTTAGCTAAAAGATATCCAGGTTAGCAGGCAATATTAACCAGGTGAAATTGTGTCACTTCTCACGTTCATTGCATGCAGAGTCAGGGTATATGCAACAGTTTGGGCCTCCTGGCTCATTGCGAACTAATTTGCCAGAATTTTACATAATTATGACATAACATTGAAGGTTGTGCAATGTAACAAGAATATTTAGACTGATGGATGCCACCCGTTAGATAAAATACGGAACGGTTCCATATTTCACTGAAAGAATAAACGTTTTGTTTTCGAGATGATAGTTTCCGGATTCTACCATATTAATGACCTAAGGCTCGTATTTCTGTGTGTTATAATTAAGTCTATTATTTGATAGAGCAGTCTGACTGAGCGATGGTAGGCACCAGCAGGCTCGTAAGCATTCATTCAAACGGCACTTTCGTGCGTTTTGCCAGCAGCTAGTGTTTCAAACGTCACTCGCTCTGAGACTTGTAGTTGTTCCCCTTGCTCTGCAGGGGAAACGCTGCTTCGAGGGTGGCTGTTGTCGATGTGTTCCTGGTTCGAGCCCAGGTAGCGGCGAGGAGTGGGACGGAGGCTATACTGTTACAGTGGCAATACTAAAGTGCCCATAAGAACATCCAATAGTCAAAGGTTAATGAAATACAAATGGTATAGAGAGAAATAGTCTTATAATAACTACAACCTAAAACTTCTTACCTGGGAATATTGAAGACTCGTGTTAAAAGGAACCACCAGCTATCATATGTTCTCATGTTTTGAGCAAAGAACTTAAATGTTAGCTTTCTTACATGGTACATAGTGCACTTTTACTGTCTTATTATTATTATTTAAACCAAATTGAACATTGTTGTTTTCCGGATGCCCCAAACAATCGGAAAGGGGATTCGTCAGAGAAAATGACTTTACCCCAGTCCTCAGCATCACAATCCCTGTACCTTTTGCAGAATATCAATCTGTCCCTGATGTTTTTACTGGATAGAAGTGGCATCTTTGCTGCCCTTCTTTGCTGCCCTTCACCAGGGCATCCTCCAAAAGTCTTCGCCTCACTGTGCATGCAGATGCACTCACACCTGCCTGCTGCCATTCCTAAGCAAGCTCTGGACTGGTGGTGCCCCAATCCCGCAGCTGAATCAACTTTAGGAGACGGTCCTGGCACATGCTGGACTTTCTTGGGTGCCCTGAAGCCTTCTTCACAACAATTGCACCGCTCTCCTTGAAGTTCTTGATTATCCGGTAAATGGTTGATTTAGGTGCAATCTTACTGGCAGTAATATCCTTGCCTGTGAAGCCCTTTTGTGCAAAGCAGTGATGACGTCACGTGTTTCCTTGCATGTAACCATGGTTGACAGAGGAAGAACAATGATTCCAAGCACCACCCTCCTTTTGAAGCTTCCAGTCTGTTATTCGAACTCAATCAGCATGACAGAGTGATCTCCAGCCTTGTCCTTGTCAACACTCACACCTGTGTTAACGAGAGAATCACAGACATGATGTCAGCTGGTCCTTTGGAGACGGCTGAAATGCATTGGAAATGTTTTATTGAGATTCAGTTAATTGGCACGGCAAAAGGGTCTTTGCAAATAATTGCAATTCATCTGATCACTCTTCATAACATTCTGGAGTATATGCAAATTGTCATCATACAAACTGAGGCAGCAAACTTTGTGAAAATTAATATTTATGTCAGTCTCAACTTTTGGCCACGACTGTACTCTCTCTGTATGTACAGACACTTATACTTACCTAAAATCTGGCAAAAAACAATAGCCTATCAGGTTTTTTTCCTGGATCAAAAAGGGGCTGAGGTGGAGGGCTTGGTAGGTGGAGGGCTTGGTAGGTGGAGGGCTTGGTAGGTGGAGGGCTTGGTAGGTGGCGGGCTTGGTAGGTGGAGGGCTTGGTAGGTGGAGGGCTTGGTAGGTGGCGGGCTTGGTAGGTGGCGGGCTTGGTAGGAGGCGGGCTTGGTAGGAGGCGGGCTTGGTAGGAGGCGGGCTTGGTAGGAGGCGGGCTTGGTAGGAGGCGGGCTTGGTAGGAGGCGTGTAATGAGCGCCGTCAGTGTGGCTACACTTTAGAGAACATTTTAAGAGGCCCCCATCCTGCAATTCTACACATTTCTCCATGGAGCTGAGAGAAAATGGTGCCGTTGTAAAGCTTATTTCCTGTGATTCTACATATTCTGCCGTTGAGCTGAGAGAGAATTTTACCTAGTTTTCCTGCAATTCTATGCATTCCCATGAATAATGTTATTATTTTTCTTAAACATAACAAAATGAATACTGCTAAATTAATTTTTTTGAATTTTCACTATTCCCTGACTGTCTAGCATACCGCCATCATTCAACCATCTTTGTCTTTCAGTTTACGGTCGATCACATTCATCTTGAAACTGAAGGTAGGAGACCACAAGAATGTCAGATGTCCTATAAATGTTTTCCTCTGCTCTCAAAGGACAACCTATTATAGATAGACTAGACAGTGTTGTACAGTGTGTAGGGTTGCAAAATTACAATACATTTCTTAAATAAGTTGCTGGAATTGATCAAACTTAACAGTATGTGATATAATAGTGCTTTCTGTCCCAGGTCCTGAGGTGGATTCTCTGGAGAAGGTGTGTCTGCGTGCGTCGGAGCTCATAAGCTGTGAGTGGTGCAGCGTGAGGAAGCTGCCCGTCCTCTTCTTCCAGACCAGCCCCGAGGAATGTGTGCGGCTCCGCACCCAGCTCAAGATGACCCGAGACAAGGGAGGCCTGTGCTGGTACGACTGCGCTGGCAACGGTAAGGACAGCAGACGCTACATAGTGATGTCAATTGAACTGTGGAGATCCCATGCTAGTTGCAACAGCAGTAGTCTGTACATAGATGGATGAACAGAAACCTGTGTTTTGAGAAGCCTTTCTGTGATGTGTTATTTTGTGCTAAATAAAGCAAGTCTGTTACCTCACCTTCAACAAAATGTCAAGTCTTGTTGCTTTCCGTTCTGTCCTCAGACTCCGATGAGAAGTACATGGTGTTGATCTTTGAGAACGGCCTGTCGATGCAGCAGCAGATGGTTCTAGAGGAGATTCTACAAGAGATCGGCCGAGCCAACAACCTCAATGAGTTCCCCACCAAATTGTCGTTTGATGAAGCTAACATCAGATTGGTCAACTACAACAAAGCAACTAAAGAAAAGGTGGGCCTGCTTATTCCCTGTTTCCGGGAATCTTCCAACTGGGATGTCTGGAGAACTTGGGAATTTTGGGAAAGTTGTTGGAATTGATCAAACCTAACAGTTTGTGACGTAATAGGGCTGTGTGTCCCAGGTCCTGAAGATTAGTATCTTGAGACTAGCTACCAAAATATATGTTGTTGGTTTTTGGTTACATCCCTTTCTTGTAGGTAAACAACAGCACTAAAACCAACACACCGGCTCCAATGGTGCAAACGCGCATGGCTACACGACAGCAGAACAGTGTGTTCTTTGATGATGAAGACGATGACATGGCTGAGCTCCAACCCACCTTCACTGGACCAATCATAAAGTACAAGGGTTATCTATCTCCTACTGGGGGGGACTATCTGAAAATTGTCCAATACGAAACACTTGTTTTGGTTTTCTGTTGCAAACTATTTTGCTTCGTTGTACCCTAATGAATACAACCCTGTCATCTTAAGTACAATTCTGTGTTTGTTTGTTCCTGATGGTTTAATCATTGGATGGTTGTGTTGTAGGTTGATGGTGTACCCACCTCCTCCAGCCAAGGGGGGCATATCGGTGACTAACGAAGACCTTCACTGCCTTAACGATGGAGAATTCCTAAACGACGTCATCATAGACTTTTATTTAAAGTTGGTGTAATTTGCTTTCCATTGTAAATTTTACTTTGTCTATTTTCCATTGTCTTTAAAGTCACATTCTCTGTTTGATATTCTATCGAAGCAGTGCTTGCTTTTGTTGCATATAAGGGACATTGACCAACCTCACAGGGGCTGTGGATTGACTGTTTTCTGTGTGTGTATCTTCCCTTTACTTAGATATTTAGTTTTGGAGAAGTTGAAAAAAGAAGACTCACAAAGGAGTCACGTGTTTAGCTCATTCTTTTACAAGAGACTCAACCAGAAAGAGAGGAGAAACCTCCCAGACACCACAAACTTACCGTGAGTCTCCTCTTCTCTGCCAGTGATATGAGGGGCAACACATTTCACACCGAATTGAGTTATGACAGGACAGCACAGAAGCTGGAGTCTGGTTTAGTGATAGCTCTGCCGAGTCCGGACCATACACATCCGCTGGCTACTGCGTTTCGATGCCCGCCTCGGCCCTTCCTCTCGGTCTCACTCAGTCTTCCTCTCTACAGTTCCACTATGATTATTATTGTCCATAAAACAATATAACGACTTAAAAAAACAAACATGTTTCTTCTTTGCTGGATATCAGGATGCAGAAGAGGAAGCACAACAGGGTGAAGACATGGACCAGACATGTAGACCTGTTCCAAAAGGACTTCATCTTTGTTCCCATCAATGAGTCGTAAGTTACTGTCTCTAAATATCACTGACTGCTTCCCAAATGACACCATATTACCTATATAGTGCACACATTCTTATATAGTGCACCACTTTACAAAAGTTGTGCGCTTTATAGGGCTCTGGTTACAATAAGTTCACTATTTAAGATGCACAATCTATCCAAATGGAATTTCATTCAAGTCTCAAAGGGATACTTTGGGATTTTGGCAATGGTCATGGATACCATTTTTATGTCTCTGCATTCAGTATGAAGGAAGTTGGAGGTAGTTTCACAAGCCAATGTTAACTACAGTGCCTTCGGAAAGTATTCAGACCCCTTTACTTTCCACATTTTGTTACGTTACAGCCTTATTCTAAAATTGATTCAATTGTTTTTTTTTTATCAATCTACACACAATACCCCATAATGACGAAGCGAAAATAGGTTTTTAGAAATGTTTGCAAATGTATTAAAAAAATAACAACAACAGATTGGGATATCAAGGTTTATCTGGAACAGTAAGAGACCAATAATTAGATATACAACATTACAGTTACCAAAAAACTGTGGGGGTATGGCCTTACCAGACCTAAAATATTATTGTGTGTCAGCCCAATTGAGAGCTCTGGTGTGTTGGTGCAATTGAGAATATGAATCCAAAGGGAAAGACATGAAATGTACAATAGACAAAATCAGTGGATTAATTTCTCTCTAAAGACATGGTTTAGGCTAGTTAAGCAAAATAATTTAGAGAGGTCAAACTGCTGAGTTGGCCCGCATACGACCCCAGCTTCATCCCTGCAACTCAGGACAGCAGGTTTAAACAATGGATGCAGAAAGGCATCACATAATTCAGTACAATTTATAAGGGATGAGGACCTAGATAACTTCCAGGACCTGAGTAAAAAACACGGCTTGGATAAACAACATTTTTACAGATACCTACCAGGACCTAAATAAAAAACACTGCTTGGATAAACAACATTTTTACAGATACCTACCAGGACCTAAGTAAAAAACACGGCTTGGATAAACAACATTTTTACAGATACCTACCAGGACCTAAGTAAAAAACACGGCTTGGATAAACAACATTTTTACAGATACCTACAAGTTCGACACTATTTCTTGAGGGAGATAGAAGTGATTGAGCCATGGGCACCTCCAAAATTTATCCAAGTATTCACTAACAGATACAACTTGGGGTAACAAAAAAACTATTTCATATCTCTACTTGGGTATTCAAAGAAACATTCTAAACTATATTAAAAATAAATGGGAGGAGGAACTTAACATTGAAATAACTGATGAAACATGGTTGAACATATTAGAGAGTCAACAAAGCTCCACCAACTCAAGGTCATGGAGAGAATTCTGTTGGAAGAATGTTATACGTTTGTTCATAACATCTAAACTGAAATCAAAACAGACTGGCTCACTACACCCTTGTTGGAGAGAATGCGGTCTATTGTGGGCGGACCACTCTCATATCTTTTGGACTTGCCCCGCAATCGAAACTTACTGGGGAGAAATAAATCTAACATTGGAAAACTAATGTGATTTGACATAGAACAAACATTAATTTATTTGTACAGTGCCTTGCGAAAGTATTCGGCCCCCTTGAACTTTGCGACCTTTTACCACATTTCAGGCTTCAAACATAAAGATATAAAACTGTATTTTTTTTGTGAAGAATCAACAACAAGTGGGACACAATCATGAAGTGGAACGACATTTATTGGATATTTCAAACTTTTTTAACAAATCAAAAACTGAAAAATTGGGCGTGCAAAATTATTCAGCCCCCTTAAGTTAATACTTTGTAGCGCCACCTTTTGCTGCGATTACAGCTGTAAGTCGCTTGGGGTATGTCTCTATCAGTTTTGCACATCGAGAGACTGACATTTTTTCCCATTCCTCCTTGCAGAACAGCTCGAGCTCAGTGAGGTTGGATGGAGAGCATTTGAACAGCAGTTTTCAGTTCTTTCCACAGATTCTCGATTGGATTCAGGTCTGGACTTTGACTTGGCCATTGTAACACCTGGATATGTTTATTTTTGAACCATTCCATTGTAGATTTTGCTTTATGTTTTGGATCATTGTCTTGTTGGAAGACAAATCTCCGTCCCAGTCTCAGGTCTTTTGCAGACTCCATCAGGTTTTCTTCCAGAATGGTCCTGTATTTGGCTCCATCCATCTTCCCATCAATTTTAACCATCTTCCCTGTCCCTGCTGAAGAAAAGCAGGCCCAAACCATGATGCTGCCCCACCATGTTTGACAGTGGGGATGGTGTGTTCAGGGTGATGCGCTGTGTTGCTTTTACACCAAACATAACGTTTTGCATTGTTGCCAAAACGTTCAATTTTGGTTTCATCTGACCAGAGCACCTTCTTCCACATGTTTGGTGTGTCTCCCAGGTGGCTTGTGGCAAACTTTAAACGACACTTTTTATGGATATCTTAAAGAAATGTCTTTCTTCTTGCCACTCTTCCATAAAGGCCAGATTTGTGCAATATACGACTGATTGTTGTCCTATGGACAGAGTCTCCCACCTCAGCTGTAGATCTCTGCAGTTCATCCAAAGAGATCATGGGCCTCTTGGCTGCATCTCTGATCAATCTCCTCCTTGTATGAGCTGAAAGTTTAGAGGGACGGCCAGGTCTTGGTAGATTTGCAGTGGTCTGATACTCCTTCCATTTCAATATTATCGCTTGCACAGTGCTCCTTGGGATGTTTAAAGCTTGGGAAATCTTTTTGTATCCAAATCCGGCTTTAAACTTCTTCACAACAGTATCTCGGACTTGCCTGGTGTGTTCCTTGTTCTTCATGATGCTCTCTGCGCTTTTAACGGACCTCTGAGACTATCACAGTGCAGGTGCATTTATACGGAGACTTGATTACACACAGATGGATTGTATTTATCATCATTAGTCATTTAGGTCAACATTGGATCATTCAGAGATCCTCACTGAACTTCTGGAGAGAGTTTGCTGCACTGAAAGTAAAGGGGCTGAATAATTTTGCACGCCCAATTTTTCAGTTTTTGATTTGTTAAACTTTGAAATATCCAATAATTGTCGTTCCACTTCATGATTGTGTCCCACTTGTTGTTGATTCTTCACAAAAAAAATATAAAACTGTATATTTATGTTTGAAATGTCGCAAAGTTCAAGGGGGCCGAATACTTTCGCAAGGCACTGTACATGGGTGAAATACCTGATAACTTACACACTAGAGAAAAGTAACTTTTGAAGGTCCTACTGGTAGCCAGTAAAAAGGCTGTCACTAGGAAATGGCTACAAAAAGACCCTCCCACCGTGTCACAATGGATAGACATTGTAAAAGACATACACCACATGGAGTGTATGACCTTAGCTTTAAGAACTCAACAGGAGAGAGGTCAAGAATACTGGGTTTCGTACTTGAAAATGGTCGAATTCAAAGATGTCAATGTAACTAATATGATGAAGGTGTGATGTGCACTCTAACTGCCGGATCTTTTTTGTTGTTCTTTTATTTTACTTTATTTATACTTTCTTTGTGTTCCTCAATAAAAACATAGTATAAAAGAAAAAACAACAACAGATACCTTATTTATGTATGTGTTCAGACCCTTTGCTAAGAGACTCGACATTGAGCTCCGGTGCATCCTGTTTCCATTCATCCTTGAGATGTTTCTACAACTTGGAGTCAACCTGTGGTAAATTCAACTGATTGGACATATTTTGGAAAGGCACACACCTGCCTATATAAGGTTGACAGTGCATGTCAGAGCAACAACCAAGCCATGAGGTCGAGGGAATTGTCCGTAGAGCTGCGATACAGGATTGTGTTGGCACGGATCTGGGGAAGGGTACCAAAACATTTCTGGAGCATTGCAGATCCCCAAGAACACAGTAGCCTCCATCATTCTTAAATGGAAGAAGTTTGGAACCACCAAGACTCTTCCTCGATCTGGTTGCCCGGCCTAACTGAGCAATCGGGGGTGAAGGACATTGGTCAGGGAGGTGACCAAGAACCCGACGGTCACTCTGATAGAGCTCCAGAGTTCCTCTGTGGAGATGGGAGAACCTTCCAGAAGGTCAACCATCTATGCAGCACTACACCAATCAGGCCTTTATAGTAGAGTGGCCAGGCGGAAGCCACTCTTCAGTAAAAGGCACATGACAGCCCGTTTGGAGTTTGCCGAAAAGGCACCTAAAGGACTTTCAGACCATGAGAAACAAGATTCTCTGGTCTGATGAAACCAAGATTGAACTCTTTGGCCTGAATGCCGAGCGTCGCGTCTGGAGGAATCCTTGCACCATCCCTATGGTGAGGCATGCTGGTGGTAGCATCATGCTGTGGGGATCTTTAAACACCAGGGACTGGGAGACTAGTCAGGATCAAGGGAAAGATGTACACAGGGATCCTTAATGAAAACCTCCTCTAGAGCGCTCAGGACTTCAGACTGGGGTGAAGGTTTCCCTTCCAACAGGGCAATGACCCTAAGCAGTCAGCCAAGACAATGCAGGAGTGGCTTCTGGACAAGTCTGTGAATGTCCTTGATTGGCCCAGCCAGAGCCCAGACTTGAACCCGATCAAACATCTCCGAGAGACCTGAAAATCGCCGTGCTGCGACGCTCCCCATCCAGCCTGACAGAGCTTGAGAGGATCTGCAAAGAAGAATGGGAGAAACTCTCCAAATACAAGCGTGCCAAGCTTGTAGTGTCATAACCAAGAAGACTCGAAGCTGTAATCGCAGCCAAAGGTGCTTCAACAAAGTACTGAGTAAAGGGTCTGAATACTTATGTAAATGCGCTATTTCATTTAAAAAAAAAATTTTTTTGCAAACATTTAGTTTAGTCATTATGGGGAGATTGATGGGGGGGGCCTGTAACGTTACAAAATGTGGACGAAGTCAAGAGGTCGGAATACTTTCCGAATGCACTGTAGTGTTAGCGCAATGATGGAAGTCTATGGTATCTACTAGCATGCTAGCAACTTCCTTCAATCTGCACTCAGAGATATAGAAATGCTATCTACAAGTTAATTTGACGCTGGGGAAGTAGATAAATGGCTTCATTGTCAAACCTGATCCCTTTAAGCATTTATGTGACGTGCAGTGATGAAAGCAAACACATTTGTTATTTTGTATCAGTATAAGATACAATGTAAGACACAGATGGTAAACCTAATTCTCTTTCTTAACCAAACCCATTGGTCTCTCTCTGTTTCAGAGCCCACTGGTACTTGGCAGTGATCTGCTTCCCAGGGATGCAGGACCCTCAGTTTGAGCCCAACCCTTTGTGCCAGGCCCCAGGGCTATCACAGACACAGTCAGCCCCCCAGGGCAGACCTCCTGACCACTGCCGGCCACTCTCCCCAGAGTCGGACTACTGTGAGCCCCCAGGCAGTGATGAACCCTTGGCCCCCTCAGAGAAGCTGTCCCTCATTGCAACAGAGGCCTCCTCGGAAGGACACTCCCACAGCGAGCAGCCAAAGGGAGCGTCCACCTGTCCCAATGGGGGCCAAGTGCCTCCCAAGACCTCTTTAGACAGGGTGAATGGGCTGGTCAATGCTCAGCCACAGTACACAGGTGAGCCACAGGCAACGTTTCTACTTGGAAGTAGCATTTAATTACACTGTGTTAAGTACACTGTATCCTGTGCATATGGTAAATATACTTTGATGTCTTAGAAGCTGTGTGGAAATTGATGGATGAAGAGTCCCTTATCTCACTGGCTTTTAATCATGTTTTGCAGATGGCTTGCACAGAATCAGTTTGTGTTACAGATCAGGTAGTGGCAATGGTGATGACACAGACACCTTTTCTGATGACCAAAGCTCCTGTCAGGTAATGGGGGAATTTGCTTTTCTGTTGGTGACATTTGTATGTATTATGGAACCCCAGTAGTTCCTGCCAATGCAGCAGCTACTCTTCCTGGGGTCCAGCAAAATGAAGGCAGTTTATACAATTTCAAAAATATTACGACCCATTCACAGATTTCACAACACACTGTGCCCACGGGTTTAAATACAATTTTACTGCTTGCATCAGTTACTTGATGTGGTATAGAGTTCCATGTAGTCATGGCTCTATGTAGTACTGTGCGCCTCCCATAGTTTGTTCTGGACTTGGGGACTGTGAAGAGATGTCATAGACACACATGGGTGTCCGAGATGTACGCCTGTAGTTCAAACAGACGGCTCGGTGCATTCAACATGTCAACACCTCTCATAAATACAAGTATTGATGAAGTCAATCTCTCCTCCACTATGAGCCAGGAGAGATTGACATAAATATTATTAATATTAGCTCTCTGTGTACATCCAAGGGCCAGCCGTGCTACCCTGATCTGAGCCAATTGCAATTTTCCTGAGTCCTTTTTTTGTGGCACCTGACCACAAGACTGAACAGTAGTCCAGGTGTGACAAAACTTGGGCCTGTAGGACCTGCCTTGTTGATACTGCTATTAAGAAGGTAGTGCAGTGCTTTATTATGGACTTACCTCTCACCATCTTATCTATTTTTTGTATCAATCTGTTTTGACAATGACAGTTTACAATCCAGGGTAACTCAAAGCAGTTTAGTCACCTCAACTTGTTCAATTTCCACATTATTTATTACAATATTTAGTTTGAGGTTCAGTGAATGATTTGTCCCATATACAATGCTTATATATATTTTTTTATATTTAGGACTATCTTATTCCTTGCCACCCACTCTGAAACTAACTGCAGCTCTTTGTTAGGGGGTTGCAGTCATTTCAGTCGCTGTAGTAGCTGACATGTATGGTGTGGAGTCATCCGCGTACATAGACACACTGGCTTTATTCAATGCCAGTGGCATGTCATTAGTAAAAAAATGAAAAGGTAAAGGGCCTAGACAGCTGCCCTGGATAATTCCTGATCATGTTGGAGAGGCTTCCATTTAAAGGACTCCCTCTGTGTTCTGTTAGACGGGCAACTCTTTATCCACAATGTACAGTTGAAGTCGGAAGTTTACATACAGTGGGGCAAAAAATTATTTAGTCAGCCACCAATTGTGCAAGTTCTCCCAGTTAAAAAGATGAGAGCGGTCTGTAATTTTCATCATAGGTAGACTTCAACTATGACAGACAAAAAAGAAGAGAAAAATCCAGAAAATCACATTGTAGGAATTGTAATGTATTTATTTGCAAATTATGGTGGAAAATAAGTATTTGGTCACCTACAAACAAGCAGTCAGTTAGGATCACCACTTTATTTTAAGAATGTGAAATGTCAGAATAATAGTAGAACGAATGATTTATGTCTGCTTTAATTTCTTTCATCACATTCCCAGTGGGTCAGAAGTTTACATACACTCAATTAGTATTTGGTAGCACTGCGTTTAAAATGTTTAACTTGGGTCAAACATTTTGGGTAGCCTTCCACAAGCTTCCCACAATAAGTTGGGGGAATTTTGGCCCATTCCTCCTGACAGAGCTGGTGTAACTGAGTCAGGTTTGTAGGCCTCCTTGCTGGCACACGCTTTTTCGGTTCTGCCCACAAATTTTCTATAGGATTGAGTTCAGGGCTTTGTGATGGCCACTCCAATACCTTGACTTTGTTGTCCTTAAGCCATTTTTCCACAACTTTGGAAGTATGCTTGGGGTCATTGTCCATTTGGAATACCCATTCGCGACCAAGCTTTTACTTCCTGACTGATGTCTTGAGATGTTGCTTTAATATATCCACATAATTTTCCACCCTCATGATGCCATCAATTTTGTGAAGTGCACCGGTCTCTCCTGCAGCAAAAAGTATGATATTTGTTCCCTTTTGTAGTTGCAAACCGTAGTCTGGCTTTTTTATGGCGGTTTTGGAGCAGTCGCTTCTTCCTTGTTGAGCGGCCTTTCAGGTTATGTCGATATAGGACTCGTTTTACTGTGGATATAGATACTATTGTACCGGTATCCTCCAGCATCTTCACAAAGTCCTTTGCTGTTTTTCTGGGATTGATTTGCACTTTTCGCACCAAAGGCCGTTCAACTCTAGGAAACAGAACGCGTCTCCTTCCTGAGTGATATGACGGCTGCGTGGTCCCATGGTTTTTATACCTGCGTACTATTGTTTGTACAGATGAACGTGGTACCTTCAGGCGTTTGGAGATAATCCAGACTTGTGGACGTTTACAATTTTTGGCTGATTTCTTTTGACTTTCCCATGATGTCAAGCAAAGAGGCACGGCGTTTGAAGGTAGGCCTTGAAATACATCCACAGGTACACCTTCAATTGACTCAAATTATGTCAATTAGCCTATCAGAAACTTCTAAAGCCATGGCATCATTTTCTGGATTTTCTAAGCTGTTTAAAGGCACAGTCAATTTAGTGTATGTAAATTTCGGACCCACTGAAATTGTGATACAGTGAATTATAAGTGAAATAATCTGCCTGTAAACAATAGTTGGGAAAAATGACGTGTCATGCACAAAGTAGATGTCTTAACGGACTTGCCAAAACTATAGTTTATTAACAAGAAAAATGTGGAGTTGTTGAAAAACAAGTTTTATGACTCACCTAAGTGTATGTAAACTTCCGACTTCAACTGTAGCAGGGGGTGTTAAGCCATAACACATATGTATTTCCAGCAGCGGACTATGATCGATAATGTCAAAAGCCGCACTGAAGTCTAACAAAACAGCACCCACAATCTTTTTATCATCAATTTCTCTTAGCCAATCATCAGTCATTTGTGTAAGTGCTGTGCTTGTTGAATGTCCTTCCCTATAAGCATGTGGAAAGTTTGTCGTCAATTTGTTTTCTGTAAAATAACATTATCTGATGATTTGCAGATTGAGTTAAATGAATGTTGTGTAACTTTGTTTAATTCTTTTTGTTGTTGTCTAGGATGAGTGCAGTGAGGACGGTGCACTTGCTGAAGATCTGGAACCCCCTGAGAGCTCAGAGTGGACGTCAAAACCCACCGTCTGTAAACAGTGAGTAGGAGAGGATGTTCTACCATTCTTGTGGCAGTAGAGGATGCTATTGCTTTCCTTCTGACACCTTTGTGGATAGTGTAATTAGAGGTTAATGGCTATGACTATTTACCTCAAAATTACAGTTTTAGGCCTTTTCTAAGTGATTTGTTTGTTTTCTCAGGCCTTGTATTCTCATCATGGACTCGTTACGTGGCCCTGCCAGATCTTCTGTCATTAAAACATTACGAGAGTAAGTCAATACTTTAATACTGTTTTGAATATTGTAGATTTAGTTTGCCTAATTAGCACACAAAAGCAAACCTTCCCAAGCCATTTATATTTTGTTTGTGTGTTTAACTGCAGGTACCTGGAGGTGGAGTGGGAGGTGAGGAAAGGAAGTCGGAGGAGTTTTGGGAAGGACCAGACAAAGGGTTCTAGCCCACATGTGCCTCAGCAGGACAACTTCAGCGACTGTGGAGTCTACATTCTGCAGTATGTGGAGAGCTTCTTCGAGGTGCGAGTATAATCTGGAGCGACACAACCAGTGTACACACACACACACACACACACACACACACACACACACACACACACACACACACACACACACACACACACACACACACACACACACACACACACCAATGCAGTGTATACTGTAACTGAGACACCGTGAGCCATATAATGGGATGTAGGCCATTAACACAGTGTTGCTGTGTCATTTAAAATTGCCAATGTATTTAGTGACGCAATTACTTGTAGCAGACTCACCTTACCCATGATCCTGGTAGGATAAATAGTTGTACAGTGCATTCGGAAAGTATTCAGACCCCTTGACTTTTTCCACATTGTTATGTTAGACTTATTCTAAAATGTATTACATTTGTTTTTTTCCCCCTCATCAATCTACACAATAACCCATAATGAAAAAACAAAAACAGGTTTTTCATTTTTTTAGCAAATATAGTAAAAATAATAAACTGACATTTACAGAAGTCTTCAGACCCTTTACTCAGTACTTTGTACAGCGGTTACAGCCTCGGGTCTTCTTGGGTACGACGCTACAAGCTTGGCACACCTGTATTTGTGGAGTTTCTCCCATTCTTCTCTGCAGATCCTCTCAAGCTCTGTCAGGTTGGATGGGGAGTGTCACTGCACAGCTTATCAGGTCTCTCCAGAGATGTTCGATCAGATCAGTCCGGGCACTGGCTGGGCCACTCAAGGACATTCAGAGACTTGTCCCGAAGCCACTTCTGCATTGTGTGCTTAGGATCATTGTCCTGCTGGAAGGTTAACCTTTGCCCCAGTCTGAGGTTCTGAGTGCTCTGGAGCATGTTTTCATCAAGGATCTCTCTGTACTTTGCTCCACTCATCTCTCCCTCAAACCTGACTTGTCTCCCAGTCGCTGCTGCTGAAAAACATCCCCACAGCATGCTGCTGCCACCACAATGTTTCACTGTAGGGATGGTGCCAGGTTTCTTCCAGATGTGACGCTTGGCGTTCAGGCCAAATAGTTCAATCTTGGTTTCATCAGATCAGAGAATCTTGTTTCTCATGGTCTGAGAGTCCTTTATGTTCCTTTTGGCAAACTCCAAACAGGCTCTCGTGCCTTTTTACTGAGGAGCGGCTTCCATCTGGCCACTTCCATAAAGGCCTGATTGGTAGAGTGCTGCATTGATGGTTGTTTTTCTGGAACGTTCTGCCATCTCCACAGAGGAACTCTGGAGCGCCGTCAAAGTGACCATCTGTTTCTTGGTCACCTCCCTGACCAAGGCTCTTCTCCCCTGTTTGCTCAGTTTGGCTATGCATCCAGCTCTAGGAATAGTCTTGGTGGTTCCAAACTTCTTCCATTTAAGAATGATGGAGGCCACTGTGTTCTTGAGGACCTTCAATGCTGCAGAAATGTTTTTGTACCTTTCTTCAGATCCGTGCCTAGACACAATCCTGTCTCGGGGCTCTACGGACAATTCCTTCAACTTTATGGCTTGGTTTTTTGCTCTGACATGCACTGTCATCTGTAAGACCTTTATATAGACAGGTGTGTGCCTTTCCATATGTCCAATCAGTTGAATTTACCACAGGTGCACTCCAAGTTGTAGAAACTTCTCATGGATGATCAATTGAAACGGGATGCACCTGAGACTTGAAATTGAGCTCATCGCAAAGGGTCTGAATAGTTATGTAAATAAGGTATCTGTTTTTTATTGTTAATACATTACATTATTAATACATTACATTTCTAAAAACCTGTTTTCAGTTTGTCATTATGGGGTATTGTGTGTAGATCGATCAGTCAAATTTTTAAAAAGTCTAACGTAACTAAATGTGGAAAAGGGGAAGGGGTCTGAATACTTTTCGAATGCACTGTATATTGAGTTTATCTGAATTACCTGCAGTGGTTGTTAATCAATTGAGCCATTGCCCGAACCAGGGTTTTAGACTATTGATTTGGAAGCTTCATTTCTTCATTTCTTGCACCACTCTGAAAATAGTACTTCAGACTGAATCCAAAATAATTATGATTTTGGGCCCCCCATTCAGAATCCACTTACCAGCTTTCATCTCCCGGTTAACCTGGAGGAATGGTTCCCGCAGCAACGGATGAAGACGAAACGTGAAGAGATCAAGGAGCTCATCTTAAATATCCAAGCTCAACAGGAGATGGAGGCGGGCCAGGGCTCAGCCAAAGGCTCCCCTGGAGGACAGGAGGTGGGAGAAGAGGATACAGGGGAAGGTGTAGAGATTCAGAACCTGCCTGTCAGCCCCTGAGGTGCACTGTCTAGTCTGACACTGCTACCTACTTACCTCTTTTAATTTGACATGATGGTCCTATCTATCGGGTGGGTCTCCCGCTGCCTGGCCCAGCCTGGATGGAGGTCTGCCTGCCTGCTGCCTGGGCCAAGCCTGGATGGAGGTCTGCCTGCCTGCTGCCAGGGCTAAGCCTGGATGGAGGTCTGCCTGCCTGCTGCTGGGGTCAGCCTGGATGGTCTGCTTGCCTGCTGCCTGGGCCAAGCCTGGATGGAGGTCTGCCTGCCTGCTGCCAGGGCTAAGCCTGGATGGAGGTCTGCCTGCCTGCTGCTGGGCCCAGCCTGGATGGAGGTCTGCCTGCCTGCTGCTGGGCCAAGCCTGGATGGAGGTCTGCCTGCCTGCTGCCAGGGCCAAGCCTGGATGGAGGTCTGCATGCCTGCTGCTAGGCCCAGCCTGGATGGAGATCTGCCTGCCTGCTGCCAGGGCCCAGCCTGGATGGAGGTCTGCCTGCCTGCTGCCAGGGCCCAGCCTGGATGGAGGTCTGCCTGCCTGCTGCCAGGGCCCAGCCTGGATGGAGGTCTGCCTGCCTGCTGCCAGGGCCCAGCCTGGATGGAGGTCTGCCTGCCTGCTGCCAGGGCCCAGCCTGGATGGAGGTCTGCCTGCCTGCTGCCAGGGCTAAGCCTGGTTGGAGGTCTGCCTGCCTGCTGCCAGGGCTAAGCCTGGTTGGAGGTCTGCCTGCCTGCTGCCAGGGCTAAGCCTGGATGGAGGTCTGCCTGCCTGCTGCTAGGCCCAGCCTGGATGGAGGTCTGCCTGCCTGCTGCTAGGCCCAGCCTGGATGGAGGTCTGCCTGCCTGCTGCCAGGGCTAAGCCTGGATGGAGGCCTGCCTGCCTGCTGCTAGGCCCAGCCTGGATGGAGGTCTGCCTGCCTGCTGCTAGTGCTAAGCCTGGATGGAGGTCTGCCTGCCTGCTGCTGGGCCAAGCCTGGATGGAGGTCTGCCTGCCTGCTGCCAGGGCTAAGCCTGGATGGAGGTCTGCCTGCTGCTAGGGCTAAGCCTGGATGGAGGTCTGCATGCCTGCTGCTAGGCCCAGCCTGGATGGAGATCTGCCTGCCTGCTGCCAGGGCTAAGCCTGGATGGAGGTCTGCCTTTCTGCTGCTAGGGCTAAGCCTGGATGGAGGTCTGCCTGCCTGCTGCTAGGCCCAGCCTGGATGGAGGTCTGCCTGCCTGCTGCTAGGGCTAAGCCTGGATGGAGGTCTGCCTGCCTGCTGCTAGGCCCAGCCTGGATGGAGGTCTGCCAGGGCCCAGCCTGGATGGAGGTCTGCCTGCCTGCTGCTAGGCCCAGCCTGGATGGAGGTCTGGCTTGCCTGCTGCTAGGCCCAGCCTGGATGGAGGTCTGCCTGCCTGCTGCTAGGCCCAGCCTGGATGGAGGTCTGCCTGCCTGCTGCTAGACCCAGCCTGGATGGAGGTCTGCCTGCTGCCAGGGCCCAGCCTGGATGGAGGTCTGGCTGCCTGCTGCTAGGCCCAGCGTGGATGGAGGTCTGGCTGCCTGCTGCTAGGCCCAGCCTGGATGGAGGTCTGCCTGCGGCCCAGCCTGGATGGAGGTCTGCCTGCCTGCTGCTAGGCCCAGCCTGGATGGAGGTCTGGCTGCCTGCTGCCAGGGCCCAGCCTGGATGGAGGTCTGCCTGCCTGCTGCTAGGCCCAGCCTGGATGGAGGTCTGGCTGCCTGCTGCCAGGGCCCAGCCTGGATGGAGGTCTGGCTGCCTGCTGCTAGGCCCAGCCTGGATGGAGGTCTGCCTGCCTGCTGCTAGGCCCAGCCTGGATGGAGGTCTGGCTGCCTGCTGCTAGGGCCCAGCCTGGTTGTACACTGCTGGATTACTCTCCATCTCCATTATTTCTTAACTGCCATATTCCTTCGATTGACAACAAAACAGAACATTTTAAATTTGTATTGAATAAAACATGTATATATTCTGGAAGTTTTTTGCTGCCTTTGTAAATGACTGTTTTTGATGCTGTGCTCTACATGAAGATCATCATCCATAGGTTAGTTATGTTTTCTTCATAAATGTTTTTTTTTGTTGGTAGGATCTGTGCAGAATATACCGTTGTGCTGCTCTCGCATCGTGTTTATGCTTTCGACTGAGACTGAACTGGCGGTAATTTGTCATTTATATCCATACCTCTCATTAATGGGGCGGCAGGTAGCCTAGTGGTTAGAGCATTGAACTAGTAACCGAAAGGTTGCAAGATCAAATCCCCGAGCTGACAAGGTAAAAGTCTGTCGTTCTGCCCCTGAACAAGGCAGTTAACCCACTGTTCCTAGGCCATCATTGAAAATAAGAATTTGTTCTTAACTGACTTGCCTAGTTAAATAAACGTAAAATAAATAAATTGTTTTAAGTCCTTGTTAAATCCCTACTACCAAATTGGATGGATCTTGAGCATTAAACACAGACACGAGCATATCGCTTGCCTTAGTTTTTTATAACATAGTGTTTTCTTCTGCATAAAACATTCTGAGTTGGGTGCACCTTTTCCCTAGTAAAATATTTGACAGTTACTGTTATAGAATACATGAGATGTCATCCCAGGTTCAATATCTCTTGTTATATTAGTGCATTATGCCTAGTTGCTTCATCTGGTCACCTGGTGTGGATGGGATGTAAAGTAGGTCCTCCAGAGTTTGAACAAATAACTGCTATTATGATCTATCATTATTTAGGGATGATTGGTTCTTGACATTTTATATATAGGGAATAGGGTGACATTTGGGACGCTAACCATGAGAATATCCTAGATGCCTTCACTGCGGTTATGGTCACGGACAATGTTGTGTAAATATTTTACAAGCTTAAGTTGGATCAATGCACCCTCACACTTGTCCTCTGTGATGTGACGGACAGTATCTATTGTCCCCTGAAATGTCAAGTGCATCCAAACCCATTCTGCCACACAACCAGTCATCATAGTTTCCATGGAGGATAGGCCTATGATGGTGTTTGCACAGCTAGCCTTGTTTTTCATGAGGGCTGGCCCAAGTTGGCTGGTGAATAGACAAACATTTCCTCCAACACAACCTGAAATTGCCTTTCATATGTACATGATGCAAGGTGGCCAATGCACTTGCCCACCTCACCAGGTGTGGAGTGTGATATATTTGTTCTTGGTCTTTCCTCCCAAAGTAAGCACTTGTCTTGTTCACTTCCCTTGTCCTTGAAATGAGTGGTATAAGAAACATGGTGGGGGCTCCCAATAGCCCATGCTTCTGCAATCCTATGGTTTTCATTTATGTGCACACTTCAGGAGAACGGATATATTATAGGGACTCACCAGTGAGGAGCCAACATGTTCTCAGGGCAGAATGCACACATTAGGAGGCACCATTGTCTGTGTACAGAAACATGAAGCAGATGTAGCTCTGGCCTCCTCTCAGGTGATTCTCTAATGTGATGCACTCACCGTGCAGCTATCAGCTTTCAATCTGGTATTGGGTGACTTCTTTAGGGGAGGGGACTTTAATGTTACTGGGTCACTCCAAAATGTATGATACCCAAGTTGTCTGGAAACTTGGTCTGCATTTTTTAGAACCCTGTAGTGGCATAATTGCTTAGAAATAAGTCTTGCTAAGTGGCTATTGAACCACATGGCTGCGTAGACAGTTTGAAAAGATAATTGGATACATATAATCTAAATGTGTACAACTGTCCTGTAGTGTCAAGTGACGTCATGGCCAATTCCTTGGACTTGTGAGCGAGTCGGAGGTTGGATCTACACCCAGCAGTCTATTGGGGAAACTTTCACTTTTATAAACAAGTGTCGGGCTGCACTGGTTGAAGAGGATACGAGGTAGGTAATGTCAGCTAGCATTTTCCCCCCTTACAAACTAAATTCAATGCAATTGTTGAAAGCTTTTTAAATAGTGGTAGCTAGTTGTACACGGGAGTTATCTTCGCTAGCTGGTTGGCTAACATTAGCAGGCTGCATTGATGCCAATGGAGGCTGTCAACGCAGGAGACGATTGCCATCACATGTATTCTTCCTTCGGGAAAACCGTAAACACAGCATCCTGGAATGTAGACTGTTCCGATTTTCGCTCAAAGAAATATTCCCTTTTAGAAAACGTTACCGGTTTCCAATGAGTTCAACATTTAGCTGGTGAATTCGATATTTGACACGCTCCGAGACAGAACAGTGTGCGGGTATCACTGAAGGTTCATTACACCGTTCTAGAGTTGTCATTTCCCAGGTGCAGAGCATGCACTGCTGCGTACATCAGATCAGATAATGCGATTCCAGTCGGTTGTTTTTATAACCGTTCCGACGAATGGTTCCATTACAATATAATTCTAACAATTATGCACCCTCAACGCAATTGCATGAGGATTGATGGAACCCTTGTGTCCTGACCGAAGTGTTCCGGTTTTGTAGCTCGTTCGTTTTCTTCTCACCCACACACATAGGCAGTACGTACCTGTTGTGTGTGGCAAGAGATTCAACTGAGCAACCAATTGAAGCATGGGCCTGCATCTAGCCTACATAATGCTTAAAAAGTAAACAGGAGTTTTCATATAGACACACAGGTACGTGTGCTCTCGTTATGGATTGCAATAACTCATGCCTGTGTTCTCAGATGAGTAATGTCCTAAATCAAAAATGTTACATGGTTACATGAGAATTCAGTGTGTACAATAGGCTATGCTGTTCTGTGTCTGACAGACCAGACAGACAATTGATGGACAGAACTAGAGGTGCCAAGTTCACTATTTTTCCATTGGTCCCACTGTCTGCAGACGTTGCCAACAGGAAATGATTTGTCTCAGTTTTTTGAGGGACTTTGATCTTTGGTCATTTCCATACCTGTTTTATTTTTATGAGAGTGTGAATTGCTATCAGTCACAGTGTTGCTGCTCTTTGTGACAGAGGCGTTGCACCTGTGTTGACATCCTGCTAGTAAAAGTTGAGGGCGTTCAAAGTCCTTTCAGGAAATATTCACTTTACTACCTGGCTCATGCACTGCCGGTTTCACCTTTCTTAAAAGACATTTGAAGACCACTGGAAAGGTCTACTTTTACCCAGTGTATAGCTATTGCTTGTAAGATACAGCAGGCTAAATATCCCCTTTTCTGTTATAACCACTGTGGGTCCAGCTTTAACAATGCAAATTCCTCCATATTATTGGACCATTATTGATGTGCAGCAGCAATACAATTATATAAAAGGCCGTTTTGATTTAATGACTCTGTACGTGCACTATAAAACACAAGGTTTTAAAGCTGTAAAGTGCAATCTCACTGGTTTCTTATTTGACTGCTGCCCTCAGTGTCTTGATGGTAAAACAACATCCCCCACACCATGGGACCAGGGTTATCGTAACCCTTTCATCAGACACTGGTTAACTCCCAAATGGCAGCCTATTTCCTAAATAGTACACTACTATTGACCAGGGGCCCTATGGGGAATGCACTAAATTGGGAATAGGTTGCCTAACCACCACAGTGTGTATGTGGGTGCCAGTGATGACGGAATGGGGACTGCAAAGATGTTTCTGAGGGGTATGATACTCTATGGTGGATTCCATCCAGACCTCATTGGCTCACCCGTGTGCCTTTTGTAATTAGTGGAATGTGATCTGATTTAGTCATGCCCCAGTGAGAAGACTAAAGTCTCTGTTCAGTGTGATGAGGACTGAGGAGTGTCACCTTATACTGTATGTGGTGTGTAGGCTACCCAGACTCTGCTCCCCCAGGTGCTGCATCTGACACCTCTGACTCTTGTTGTATATTCACACACATTCAAAACTAGAGGTTGAACGATTATGATTTTTCAGCGACGATATAGATTATTGGATAACCAAAAAAAGCTGATGCCTATTTTTATTTTGTATATATATATATATATATATATTTGTAATAATGCCAATTACAACAACACTAAATGATCAATTAACACTTATTTTAACTTAATATAATACATCAATTAAATCAATTTAATCTCAAATGAATAATGAAACGTGTTCAATTTGGTTTAAATAATGCAAAAACACAGTGTTGGAGAAGAAAGTAAAAGTGCAATATGTTTTATTTTTATATATTTTTTATTTATTTCACCTTTATTTAACCAGGTAGGCCTGTTGAGAACAAGTGTTAATTTACAACTACGACCTGGTCAAGATAAAGCAAAGCAGTTCGACAAAAACAACAACACAGAGTTACACATAAACAAACGTACAGTCAATAACACAAAAGAAAAGAAAAACAAATCTACGTACAGTTTGTGCAAAAGTAGAAGAGTTGGGAGGTACTAAAGCAATAAATAGGCCCTAGAGGTGAAATCATTACAATTTAGCATTAATACTGGAGTGATAGATGTGCAGTTGATGATGTGCAAGTAGAGATACCGGGGTGCAAGAGGGTAAGTAATAATATGGGGATGAGGTAGTCGGGTGTGCTATTTACAGATTGGCTGTGTACAGGTACAGTGATCGGTAAGCTGCTCAGACAGCTGATGCTTAACTAGAGGGAGATATGTCTCCAGCTTCAGTGATTTTTGCAATTCGTTCCAGTCATTGGCAGCAGAGAACTGGAAGGAAAGGCGGCCAAAGAAAGTGTTGGCTGTGGGGATGACCAGTGCAATATACCTGCTGGATCGCGTGCTATGGGGGGGTGTTGCTATGGTGACCAGTGAGCTGAGATAAGGCAGGGCTTTACCTAGCAAAGACTTATAGATGACCTGGAGCCAGTGGGTTTGGCGATGGATATGTAGTGAGGGCCAGCCATCGAAAGTATACAGGTCGCAGTGGTGGGTAGTATATGGGGTTTTGGTGATAAAACAGATGGCGCTGTGATAGACTGCATCCAGTTTGCCGAGTAGAATGTTGGGGGCTACTTTGTAAATGACATCGCCGAAGTCAAGGATCGGTAGGATAGTCAGTTTTACAAGGGTATGTTTGGCGGCATGAGTGAAGGAGGCTTTGTTGTGAAATAGGAAGCCGATTCTAGATTTAATTTTGGATTGGAGATGCTTAATGTGAGTCTGGAAGGAGAGTTTACAGTCTAATCAGACACCTAGGTATTTGTAGTTGTCCATATATTCTAAGTCAGATCCGTCCAGAGTAGTGATGCTAGTCGGGTGGGAGGGTGCAGACAGCAATCAGTTGAAGAGCACGCACTTAGTTTTACTAGCATTTAAAAGCAGTTGGAGGCCACGGAAGGAGTGTTGTATTGCATTGAAGCTCGTTTGGAGGTTTGTTAGCACAGTGTCCAAAGAAGGGTCAGATGTATACAGAATGGGGTCGTCTGCGTAGAGATGGATCCGAGAATCACCAGCAGCAATAGCGACATTTACATTTACATTTAAGTCATTTAGCAGACGCTCTTATCCAGAGCGACTTACAAATTGGTGCATTCACCTTATGTTCACACAAATGCCATGAAACATGTGACATTACACCTCATGGAAGTCTAGTACAGGCAGTCAATACAGGAGATGACATAGGGTAACATTATTTACAGAAACAGGAAGTGAGACGGGCTCATGGTAGTGTTATTGAGTCATGCGAACAACAGTCACATGTCAGAGATAAAGTTCATGCGCACGTTTGTTTGGTCCATTTCCCTTTGGTGTTCGTGTGCGTAAACCACCTGTTTTCCACGACTGACTGACTGCCAGTTACGGCTTTTATGCAACAGATAATTCAGTTCTACCACATCATGCTCTTGTGTGTTATTCAAATTAGGTCAAAATTTGTTCATATTTATCCAGAGCATTTTTCTTAGATGAAAAAGAATACACATGGTTGCAGGATAGTCTGTATGTGTTCTCGATGATTCCCTCGTCGCTGACATCAACCAGTATGGGCTGGCCACACACACAGAGAAAAGAGTTGGCCCGAGGAATTGAACCCTGTGGCACTCCCATAGAGGCTGCCAGAGGTCCGGACAACAGGCCCTCCGATTTGACACACTGAACTCTGTTAAGTAGTTGGTGAACCAGGCGAGGCAGTCATTTGAGAAGCAAAGGCTATTGAGTCTGCCGATAAGAATGCGGTGATCGACTGAGTCAAAAGCCTTTGCCAGGTCAATGAAGACTGCTGCACAGTACTGTCTTTTATCGATGGCGGTTATGATGCCGTTTAGGACCTTGAGCGTGGCTGAGGTGCACCCATGACCAGCTCGGAAACCAGATTGCATAGTGCAGAAGGTACGGTGGGATTCGAAATGGTCGGTGAACTTGGCTTTCGAAGATTTTAGAAAGGTAGGGCAGGATGGATATATGTCTATAATAGTTTGGGTCTAGAGTGTCACCCCCTTTGAAGAGGGGGTTGACCGCGGCAGCTTTCCAGTGTTTGGGGATCTCAGACGATACGAAAGAGAGGTTGAATAGGCTAGTAATAGGGGTTGCAACAATTTTGGCAGATCATTTTTAGAAAGAGAGGGATCCAGATTTTGCAGTTCTTTCAGAACATCAGCTGTCTGTATTTGTGTCATGTAAAAAAGCTAACGTTTACGTTCCTTGCTCAGAACATGAGAACATATGAAAGCTGGTGGTTCCTTTTAACATGAGTCTTCAATATTCCCAGTTAAGTTTTTAGGTTGTAGTTATTGTAGGAATTGACGCGTCAACTATTTAATTTATCATCGAATCACCAGCTTTCATATGTTTGAACCATTGATTTTAAATCGAATCATTGATTTTAAGGAAAGCGTTGATGTTTATGGTTAGGTACATTTGTGCAACGATTGTGCTTTTTTTCCCGCGATTGTGCTTTAGTTAAATCATCACCCGTTTGGCAAAGGTGAAATAGGCTGTGATTCGATGATAAATGAACAGGCACCACTTTGATTATATGCAACACAGGACAAGCTAGTTAACCTAGTAATATCATCAACCATGTGTAGTTAACTAGTGATTAATTATGTGAAGATTGTTTTTTATAAGATAAGTTTAATGCTAGCAAGCAACTTACCTTGGCTCCTTGCAGACACGAGGTCCTTTTGATACTGCACTCACTTAACAGGTGGTCGGCCTGCCGTAACAGGTGGTCGGCCTGCCGTAACAGGTGGTCGGCCTGCCGTAACAGGTGGTCGGCCTGCCGTAACAGGTGGTCGGCCTGCCGTAACAGGTGGTCGGCCTGCCGTAACAGGTGGTCGGCCTGCCGTAACAGGTGGTCGGCCTGCCACACAGTCTCCTTGTGGATTGCAATGTAATCGGCCTTAATCTGCATCCAAAAAGGCTGATTACCAATTGTTATGAAAACTTGAAATCGTCCCTAATTAATCGGTCGACCTCTATTCAAAACCCCCCCAAACCAGCTTTGTTGTGTAGGATCAGGGTTGCAAATGGGAGAGCAATGGAGGTGTGAGCTTTGGCTGTAAAAGGCTAGTAGTTTTATATTTATCTCTCAACAAACCAGGTTCTATAGTAGGTAGGCTATGTAGTGGAAATGATGTGCCGTGAGCTGTTTCTATTGATCTGATATGAAGAATGACACCGTCATGGAAGGTTTTATTTCTTCCCTTTTCAGACCAAATGGCTGAGGTGAGCCTCTGTACTGACTGAGCCTCTACTGTCTATGACAGACCTACTTGGCATGGGTCTTTTATCACATCACACTGCTGAGTTTTGCGAGTGGGCTCGAATCTTCAATTTATTCATACCTTTTTCTCCCTCCATGTCTCACCCTGTTCACGCTGTGAACTTGGCCTGATTCCATAACTTCATGCCTTAAGTGATTTAGCCGGCGACATAGATGCAAATGAACCCAGCCCATCTTTAAGGCAGGTAGTCAGTGTATCCATAGTAACATATGTCGTCCCTGGTGCCAGAACTATAGATCAGGTGTTCCTGACCTTTGGAAACTCAACCCAAGGCCTCCTTAAGGAATGGAGTTATGCTCTCTCACTCCGTAATAGATATCACATTTATTTATAAAGCCCTTTTTACATCCGTTTATGTCACAAAGTGCTATACAGAAACCCAGCCTAAAAGCCCAATCAGCAAGCAATGCAGATGTAGAAGCACGGTGGCTAGGAAAAACTCCCTAGAAAGTCAGGAACCTAGGAGGAAACAGAGAGGACAGGCTCTGAGGTGTGGCCTCTTCTGGCTGTGCTGGGTGGAGATTATAACAGTACATGGCCAAAATGTTCAAACGTTCAAAGATGACCAGCAGGGTCAAATAATAATCACAGTGGTTGTAGAGGGTGCAACAGGTCTGCACCTCAGGAGTACATGTCAGTTGGCTTGTCATAGCTGAGCATTCAGAGTTCGAGACAGCAGGTGCGGTAGAGAGAGAGAGCGAGAGAGTTGAAAACAGCAGGTTCAGGACAAAGTAGCACGTCCGGTGAACAGGTTATATAAAAGGGTTCTATAAAATCTGTACTATTGCTCTAAGTACATTTAGCTTACATGGTTTAGTCTACACTGCACACGCTACAGTTACAGTACCAGTATGTGATTTGTTATTACTGATAGGGTTAGATAATATTTGGGGAGTTGGCTTGATTCAGTATCAGTTTGATAGTTGTTTCCACAACAATGAATATTTTTATACCAGTGCCGAAGTCTGAATAGGCCTTCATCCAGATGACACACAGGCTAGACCGAGGCCTATTCAATCAATATCAGTTTTTCGCTTCTCTGTATTGGAGTAGAAATATTGACGTTATTTTCACTCTGTCTGCAGTCATCTAGTGCTCTAAGCTATGAGTCCAGATAAAGGATTTGCTGTTGACTGAAGCATGAGGAGGTTCCATTTGTAATATATGCAATTATTTATTCTCTATTATTGCCTTGGCCAAGCCCATCCCTGGTTGCTCATTAGGTAGCTTTATTAAGGGAAACTTTGACCCATATTAAACCAGCACTCTCCCTAGTCCCAACCCCATGACATAAAAGGAAATATTATAGACTACAGTCTGTTTCTTTAGTTTTCTGTTGACAATTTTTATACACAGAAACATTATGGTTCTCTGTTCTATAGATGGAATAGTGGGACATTTTGCCTCACCCATGGGATGAGCATTCAGCATTCACTGTTTTTTTTTTAATCAGAATTTAACTGCAGCATCAATAATTCACTGTCTCTATGTGGTAACTTTAATGGGTTACAGAGTTAATGTTTAAGTTAATTCATTGAGCTGTATCTAAATATATTTTCTTGAGTTGTTTACATATGTAATTGTATTAGAATGTGTGTGCTGGAGATTGGGAGAACTACATATATTTTTTGTTGTATTGTTCGTATTGGATTACGCGTTTGACTGCAAGTTCCAGAATGCCTTGCGACAGGAAATAGAGAAAGAACGCGCCAGTTATGTACAAGTGATAAGTGATTATCCTGACTTTCGCAAGCAACTTTCTTTTATAGTTTTGTAGAATATAAAGTTGTTAAATGTAACATGAACAAGTAGTTTTACTAAAAGAAGCTTTCATTTCAAACCCGACTTCCCAAGGCATTACTTTGAAGATAGTTATTCTATATTTTGGTGCCGAAACCTGGGAAAAGTTTGAGGTGCGACGAAGATTGTAGGGATAAAGCCGCTGAATTGGCTGAGGAGGAACGTCGTCATGAAGCAAAAAGAATGAGACGAAAGCGGGGAAAATAATATTTTGAGATGACTGTGTTTTCTATTGTTTTTCTATGGGGAACTAGATTTGAGGCACCTGTTTGCAGTTCCTATGGCTTCCACTAGATGTCAACAGTCTTTAGAAATTGGTTGATGTTTTTCCTTTGAGAAATGAAGAAGTACGGCTGTTCAGAATGAGTGTCAAGCCAAGTGTACTCTTTTGTTTGGTCCGCTCTCCAGGTCATGCGCTCCACGTTGATTTTATCCACTATTGAACCCAGTATATTCCGTCTTAAATTTGATTGATTATTTACGTTTTAGGATACCTAAAGTTGGATAAGGAAAGTTGTTTGAAATGTTTGGACCAAGTTTACAGGTAACTTATTAGATAATTTGTAGTCATGTTGGGCCGAGTTGGAACCGGTGTTTTTCTGAATCAAACATGCCAAATAAATGGACATTTTGGGGATATAAAAAGGAGTTTATCGAATAAAAGGACCATTTGTGATTGTTTCTGGGACATATTGGAGTGCCAACAGAAGAAGATCTTCTAAGGTAAGGCATGAATTATATCATTATTTCTGACTTTCGTGTCGCACCTGCTTGGTTGAAATATGATTTTCATGTGTTTGTACGGTGAGGTGCTGTCCTCAGATAATCACATGGTTTGCTTTCACCGTAAAGCCTTTTTAAATCTGACAGGGTGGCTGGATTAAGAAGAAGTTTCATTTTATTTTGGTGTATTGCACTTGTAATTTTATGAAAGTTAAATATTTATAATAATTTTATTAGAATTTCGCGCTCTGCAATTTCACCGGATGCTAGCGGAACGTCTAGCTGTAACAGGGTTTAACAGACAGTAACTATGATGATGCAATCACTCTGCTCAAGAGCAGATTTGGAAGGAAAGATCTTGTGATTAGTGCTCACATGTCAAAGCTGCTGAATATCACTCCTGTGAAGAAATCCTCTGACCTAAATGCATTGAGGCAGCTATGTGTTGAATGTGAAATTCAGATTAGGTGCTTGGAATCACTGGGTGTAGTGTCAGAAACCTATTAAAGCGTCTTATGCCCACTGCAGATGATTCCAGAGGACATAGCTCTTGACTATAGTCGTCAGAGGGGAGTAGATGATGAATGGAAAGTGGCTGAGATCGTCAGTTTCCTACAGAAGGAGGTTCAGTGCAGGGAGAGCACTACAAATGACAAGATCATGCAACCAACAGAAAGAGAGCAAACCATGGAACAAGTCATGCTCCTCCAATGAAATGAAAACAAAAAGACCCAACATGCCATCTGCTCTGGCACTGCACACAGCCAGCCAGAAGGAACAAAACGGTCTATTCTGTGACAGTGCAGACCACACGCAAAGAGAAACTAAAGAAAATGGGAAGATGCTTTATATGTTTAGGACAGAAACGCATAGCAAAACTCAAAGTCAAATATGTGTCATGTGGAAGCAGACATCACATTGCTGTGTGTACCGAAAAGAGGAATGAGGTGCATCCCCCTACTGTTTCTGCAGATGCTGCTGTTTCCTCAGCTATTCCCCATTCAGTGAAGATTAAACCAGATGGACAGAACACTGTGTTGCTACAAACGGCAAAGTCATGGGTATAAGGCCCATCCGGCAGGAAGATAGCTCGTTGCTTACTAGATGGAGGCAGTCAAGAGAAACTTCATACATGACAACCTTGTGAAGGGCTTGAAGCTACCAGTAATCAGACAAGAGGCACTCACTCTTCACACGTTTGGCTCCTCTGCTCCAGCAATGTCCCAACGCAACACAGTGGAAGTTGTCTTGGAGAAAACAGCAGAGAATGGGCATAGAGGCAATTGAAACCCCACAAGGGTGCACAGCTGTGATGAAGGTTTCTGGTGAACAGATTGAACATGAGCTCAATGGAAGGGGACTTTGCAGACTTTCCAGGAGATGACACTGATCCTGAACTCTCTGTCCTGATAGGAGCAGACTACTACTGGCAGATAGTATCAGGCAGAGTGGAGCGACTGACGGATACGCTGGTTGCTTTAGAGAGCACCGTTGGATGGTCGGTGCAGGGACCAGTGTCCATGTCAAGTGTCGCCGAGGCAACATGCATGTTCATCCCACTTGATGAAGACACACTAGTCTCCAAACAACTGCATGCATTCTGGGAGCTTGAGCCTCTGGGTTTTCTAAGCGAGAACACAGAAACCAGAGGAAAACAAGGCTCTACAGAGGTTCGAGAAAACAACCACCTTCAATGATGGACGATACCACGTGGAGTTGCCATGGAAACGAGAAATGCCAGAACTACAAGACAACTATAGAATCGTCAAGAAACGGTTTGAAGGTCTGAAGAAAAGACTGAAGAAGGATGTGACGTTGTACAGCAGATACAATGAAGTAGTAGAAGACTACTTACAACAGGATATGGAAGAGGACGTGCCCAAGGACAACGCAACAAGCGCAGACAACGTAAATTACTACTAACCTCTGCATGCAGTACTCTGAGGAGATAAGGTGACGACAAAACTAAGAGTGGTGTTTGATGCCTCATCCCCATGAAGATGTCTGTCCATCCCTCAATGACTGTCTACTCACAGGACCGAACCTGAATCCGGATCTGCTCAGCGTTCTGATAAAGTTCAGACTACATGAGATCGCATTCATGGCAGACATCAAGAAGTTTTTCCTGCAGATATCTCTAGCAGAGAGAGACCGTGACGACGTGAGATTCCTGTGGCTCACAGGCCCATCAAGGGGAGAAATTGAAGAGCTACGTGTGCTGAGGATGAAAAGAGTGGTATTTGGAGCTTCCCCAAGTCCATTCTTGCTGGCAGCTACAATCAGGAAGCACCTGAAACAATATAAAACATAACAACCAGAAGTTGTAGATGACTTCATTGCAAGTTCACGCAATGTTGAAGAGGCTTACCTTGTGACAACAACTGCAACGTGAATGCTGTCGATTGCAGGTATGGACCTCTGCAAGTGGATGACCAACTCTCCTGAACTGAAAACAAAATGGGAGGAGAGTACGACAACTGACCATGCTAGAAACACAAGTAGTGCTGTAGGTTTTCACCATCAGGATCAAGTGCATGTTCCAGGAAATGTGGGAGAGGAGACTCAGCTGGGAAAAATAATTACCACATGATCTGAGATGACAATGGCAACAGTGGTGTTCAGAACTACCCTAGTTACACCAGCTCGCCATACCAAGGTGGTACAGAACAGACATAAGGCCACGGAACAGCCACACCCTGAAATTACACGTGTTCTGTGATGCAAGTGAAAGGGCTTACAGTGCAGTAGCTTACTTGCAAGGTGAATCACAATCCAGGGAAACAACAAGTCTAGTCGCATCCAAGTCCAGGGTAGCCCCACTTAAGAAAATGTCTCTGCCACGCCTGGAGCTCATGGGAGCTGTGATTGGAGCAAGACTAGCAACAACCTGATGACCACACTAAAAATGGAAGAAAAACAGATCAAAATGTGGACAGACTTGATGATCATGCTGCATTGGATTTGCAGCTCAGTTAAGAAATTCAGAGTCATGGTCACATATTGAAGGGAAAACTAATCCAGCCGGCATCCCTACAAGAGGACAAACTGTTAGAAAACGTGACACAGAGCCAGCTATGGTGGAATGGACCCAGAATTCTGACATCACCCAATCAGTCCGAGGAGACTGATGATAACAAGGTTCTAGAAGAGGTAAATATAGAACTCAAGTCCAGTCGCCAGGTTACTGTACAACTCGCAGCAAACAGCACAGACATCACTGAACCTGTGTTGGAGCTTGAAAGGCACAGCAAACTGAAAAGAGTGTTCAGAGTCACCGCCTGGATAAAGAGATTAATAGCCAATGCTCGTACAAACAAAGATGCAAGGTGAACTGACTGCTGATGAACTGTTCGATGCAGAAAAGTACTGGATCAAGGTAACACAACAACAGAGTTTCGGACAGGAGATCAAACTACTGAAGGCAGGAAAAAGCCTAAACAATGACTGTAAAATCAGAGAACTGAAACCGTTCTTGGATGAATACAAACTACTCGGTGTAGGAGGAAGACTGCAACAGTCCAACTTCACATTCAGAGAGCAGCACCCATGATTTCTGGCCAACAAGTACAGATACTCAGAAATGCTGATAGAGTACCACCATGAGAAGGTCATGCATTCTGGAGCAAGAAACACTCTAGTACAAATCAGAGAGCAATACTGGATTTTGCGTGCTAGGAAGCTAGTCAAGAGCACAGTGGCAAGATGTATAGTGTGCAAGAGATTCAAGGCAAGGGCCGGACCAGCAGGTCACTGCGCCTTTACCAAAAGACAGAATAACTGAATCCCCACCATTCAAAGTCACAGATGTGGATTTTGCAGGACCCCTCTATGTGAAAGAAAATGGTTTTGTAAAGAAGTCATACATTGCACTGTTCACTTGTGCTGTAACCAGAGCAGTGCATTTGGAACTGGTCTCAGATCAGTCAACAGAGACATTCATGTTAGCTCTAAAGATTCATCTCAAGGAGAGGATTATGCAAGATAATACACCCAGACAAACCTGGAAACTAGGAAAGATTGAGGAACTGTTTCCAGGCCGAGATGGCCTAGTTAGGTCATGTTCAGTTCGTACTGCTTCGGGGACTTTGTTGAGGAGACCTATTCAGTTGATATACTAGAGATTTGGATGAACACAGTTGTTCATCGGGGGGAGGATGTTGTAACTTTAATGGGTTACAAAGTTAATGTTTAAGTTGATTCATTGAGCTAGATCTAAAGATATTTTCTTTAGAGTTGTTTACATATGTAATTGTATTAGAATTTGTGTGTTGGAGATTTAGAGAACTACATATATTTTTGTTGTATTGGTTCGTATTGGATTATGCTTTTGACTGCAAGTTCCAGAATGCCTTGCGACAGGAAGTAGAGAACACGCCTGTTATGTACAAGTGATTATCCTGACTTTCGCTAGCAACTTTCTTTTATTGTTTTGTAGAATCTGAAGTTGTTAAATGTTAATGTGAACAAGTAGTATTACTGAAAGAAGCTTTCATTTCAAACCCGACATCCCGAGTCATTACTTTGAAAACAGTTATTCTATACTCTATGGCCATGGATCATGTATAGCTTTTATTAATCTTGCGTCTCCCCTGTGTTGCTATTCCTCCTGTACCGATGTTGAAACTAGTGCTTTTAAGAGACACAGTGGGATAAGCAGCTTGGGGCCTCCAGACTCTGGCTGGATCCCAAATGGCACCCTATTCACTACATACTGTAGTGCACTACTTTTGACCAGGGCCCACAGTTTTGTACACTATATAGGGAATAGGGTGCCATTTGGGACTCTGAGTGTGTGTGTGTGTCTCTGCTTGGGCCTAATGTTGTGGCTCAAGCTAGCTGTGTGAGAGAGGCCACCACTGTTTTCCTGCCAGTTCCATTTGGCTCCAGTCATTGTCTCAAAGTGTTTCCCATGTTCTCGTTGGCTAGATAAGATGGATGGGCTCTTGGGAAATGGGAACTCCTGGTTTTCAGTGTCTCTGACTTGCTATCTGAGTGTCTTCAGACCGTGACACCACCGAGGCTTCCTCTCTATTCATTGTCTGGTAGCTGTGGAGTGTCTCTCTTGAGTCCCAAATGGTACCCTATTCCCTAATATAGTGCGCTACCCTATGGGCCCTGGTCAAAAGTATTGCACTACAAATGGAATAGGTTGCCATTTGTGTGGTATGTGCGCATTGAATAATCAGTGGTGTATCTGTATAGGGATGACATCACACAGCAGAGAGATTACTGTACGCCTGAAAAGAGAAGATTGTGGGAGCGAGATTTCGGCTGTCTGTGTAGCACTCGAGGGACTGGCCGTAGGGGGATGTTGTCTTAGGGTTTAGTTGACAAAGGACAGACTGGGTCCTAGTAAAGGTTCCTTTTCAGTTTGTGGAATCCTTAGTTGAGATCCATGCGATTTGCTCAAACTTTTGAGTAGGCCTAAATGGTGGAAATGTCAATGGAAGATAGGCTACGATTTATGCCAATGTGATGATGATAGCTCATAGTGATGGGGGGGATTGATACAGTTACATATCATAATATTATTTTAGACAATATTATACCTTTGACTAAAAGTATAGATTTGTTAAAATATGATTTATTTTTCATTATTATTGTTATTATTATTAGGTATTAACTCATATTGTTCATCCTATAGCTTCTTCTCCATCTTCTTTTTTAAATAGTGAGCCAACAGCAGATATACAGCAGATATATATATATATATATATATATATATATATATATATATATATATATATATATATATATATATATATATAGTGAGCAATATGTTACATTGAATTGTATTACACCCTCTAAACTCATTCCATGTATCCCTTGGCCAAAATGTGTAAAATCTTTGTTGTTGGTAATACGTGTGTGTGTGTGTGTGTGTGTGTGTGTGTGTGTGTGTGTGTGTGTGTGTGTGTGTGTGTGTGTGTGTGTGTGTGTGTGTGTGTGTGTGTGTGTGTGTGTGTGTGTGTGTGTGTGTGTATGTATGTATATATATATAAAACATGATAAAAAATAAATAAAATAATTATATATATACACACACACACACAGTACCAGTTAACAGTTTGGACACACCTTCTCATTCAAGGGTTTTTCATTATTTTTACAATTTTCTACATTGTGGAATAATATTGAAGACAACTATGGAACAACTATGGAATCATGTAGTAACCAAAAAAAGTATTTAACAAATCAAAATATATTTACATTTGAGATTCTTCAAAGAAGCCACCCTTTGCCTTGATGACAGCTTTACACACTCTTTGCATTCTCTCAACCACCTTCATATGATAGAAACCTGGAATGCATTTCAATTCACAGGTGTGCCTTGTTAAAAGGGAATTTGTGGAATTTCTTTCCTTAATGCGTTTGAGCCAATCAGTTGTGTTGTGACAAGGTAGGGTGGTATACAGAAGATAGCCCTATTTGGTAAAAGACCAAGTCCATATTATGGCAATAATTGCTCAAATAAGCTAAGAGAGACATCAGTCCATCATTACTTTAAGACATGAAGGTCAGTCAATCCGGAACATTTCAAGAACTTTGAAAGTATCTTCAGTTGCAGTTGCAAAAACCATCAAGCTCTATGATGAAACTGGCTCTCATGAGGACCGCCACAGGAAAGGAAGACCCGGAGTTACCTCTGCTGCAGAGGATAAGTTCATTAGAGTTACCAGCCTCAGATTGCAGCCCAAATAAATTCTTCACAGAATTCAAGTAACAGACACATCTCAACATAAACTGTTCAGAGGTCAGCACGTATCTACAGCGCCTGAGGAATTGGGTTCTACGTCTGAGAAGTGCTGGACCGTTCACTCATGAGAATTTCTTCCTTTGTGTTCCGTTCCTGTCCTGTCCGGTTCCTTGTCTACCGTCTGTGTTTGTGTATCGCACTGCCTTCCCGAGGCAACCTGCTGTTCACCTTGTTTGTCTCCAGTTTGTCCTCGTCATTTCGATTTTTTTTGTTTTGTATTTACTACTGTGTGAATCAGGCCTTCATGGTTGAACTGCTGCAAAGAAACCACTACTAAAGGACACCAATAAGAAGAAAATACTTGCTTGGGCCAAGCAACACGAGCAATGGACATTAGAGTGGTGGTACTCTGTCCTTTGGTCTGATGAGTCCAAATTTTAGATTTTTGGTTCCAACCACTGTATCTTTGTGAGACTCAGAGTAGGGGAACATATTATCTCTGCATGTGTGGTGTGATGGTGTGGGGGTGCTTTGCTGTTGCTTTTTTCAGAATTCAAGGCAAACTTAACTGGCATGGCTACAACCTCATTCTGCAGCGACACGCCATCCCATCTGGTTTGCGCTTCGTGGGACTATCATTTGTTTTGCAACAGCACAATGACCCAACACACCTTCAGGCTGTGTAATGGCTATTTGACCAAGTAGGAGAGTGATGGAGTGCTGCATCAGATGACCTGTCCTCCACAATCACCCGACCTCAACCCAGTTTGGGATGAGTTGGACCGCAGAGTGAAGGAAAAGCAGCCACCACTGCTCAGCGTATGTGGGAACTCCTTCAAGACTGTTGGAAAATAATTCCAGGTGAAGCTGGTTGAGAGAATGCCAAGAGTGTGCAAAGCTGTCATAAAGACAAAGGTTGGCTACTTTGAATAATCTAAAATATATAACATATTTTGACTTGTTTAACACTTGTTTTTTTTGCTACATGATTTCATAGGTGTTATTCCATAGTTTTGATGTCTTCACTATTATTCTGCAATGTAGAAAATAATTTTAAAATATATATACAGATAAACCCTTGAGTGTGTGTGTGTGTGTGTGTGTGTGTGTGTGTGTGTGTGTGTGTGTGTGTGTGTGTGTGTGTGTGTGTGTGTGTGTGTGTGTGTGTGTGTGTGCACGTGAGATCGGACCATCTGCAGTACCTCCACGGATCGTAGTTTGAGAACATGTGACCTTCTCTATGCTTAGCCTGAAATGGTGCTCAATTCATTAGGGGCTACAATTTTTTGTGGTTTAAAGATAAATTAAATCAGGATGATAATCAATGTTGCGAATGCACTGCACTTACAGTTGAAATCGGAAGTTTACATACTACACCTTAGCCAAATACATTTAAACTCAGTTTTTCACAATTCCTGATATTTAATCCTAGTAGGATCAGTTAGGATCACCACTTTATTTTAAAAATGTGAAATGTCAGAATAATAGTAGAGAGTGATTTATTTAATCTTTTAATTCTTTCATCACATTCCCACTGGGTCAGAAGTTTACATACATTCAATTAGTATTTGGTAGCATTGCCTTTAAATTGTTTAACTTGGGTCAAACGTTTCGGGTAGCCTTCCACAAGCTTCCCACATTCCTCCTGACAGAGCTGGTGTAACTGATTCAGGTTTGTAGGCCTTGTAGCTCGCACATGCCTTTTCAGTTCTGCCCTCATATTTTCTATCCTTGCTCCCAAGGATGAACCAAACTTGTGGAGGTCTACAATTATTTTTCTGAGGGCTTGGCTGATTTCTTTTTATTTTCCCATGATGTCAAGCAAAGAGGTACTGAGTTTGAAGGTAGGCCTTGAAATACATCCACAGGTACACCTCCAATTGACTCAAATGATGTCAATTAGCCTATCAGAAGCTTCTAAAGCCATTACATTTTCTGGAATTTTCTAGGCTGTTTAAAGGCACAGTCAACTTAGTGTATGTAAACTTCTGACCCACTGGAATTGTGATACAGTGCAATAATCTGTCTGTAAACAATCGTTGGAAAAATTACTTGTCATGCACAAAGTAGATGTCCTAACCGACTTGCCAAAACTATAGTTTGTTAACAAGAAATTTGTGAAGTAGTTGAAAAACAAGTTTTAATGATTCAAACCTAAGTGTATGTAAACTTCCGACTTCAACTGTATAAACAACTGTATGAAATAGGAATAAGGCCTATAGGAAGGAATCTATGTGATACATATGCCTAGTTTGCCACAGGACCTGAGGAATTTGTCCTATGTTTATCTTAAGTGGCAGAGTCCCTCTGAAAACAGTTTATTGGCATTCGACTTCGACTTGAAGAAGAGGATTCTTGTCAATCTTTAAGCTGTCTAACAGGGTTGTAGGTTGAAGTTATACTTTGGATTCACCGCGTCTGCCGACCTCATCAAAACCAAGTTCACTGAACTGGGAGGGAGTTTACACAATGGAGTCTCTAGGAACATAAGGGAAGGGATTCCTGTCCACTTCAATAGCAACAAGCTGGTAATCTGCTGATCCTTTTACTCCTAGTTTGGGCAAGACTTGGCTGCAGGAGAGTGATGCCTCAGCTTTTGTATAGTCACATACTGGATCACATTCACCCACCTGGCACACAAACTGGAGAAATGTTGTTGAATGGAAAACATGAGCAGTCATACAGGCCATGTTCAGGTGCTGTTGTTGGCTACCTCCTGTCTTTTAAACCGTTTACTCACGTCTGGTGGCCACTGCTCACTAACACAACCCTAGTAGGCTTTACCTTCCTAGACCAGACTGGCTGGCACCAGGATCAGGAACCTACTCCTGCTGAGCCTCTGTAAGCTCCAGTTAACAGGGCATGGATGAAGGACCTATTTCTGACCTGTAGTCAGGAACCCCCTCTGTGGCAGAAACCATCACAGAGTCACCATCACAGAACCCTAGAGTTAGAATGAGTTTACCAGTCAACTTGTGATGTCACAGGTTCCAATCCCATTCTACTCATTCTATTTCTATGAATGCAACCCTGACTGAGGAGAAAAATGAACATCTGTTGTGTGAGTACGACAGTGAAAATTGAATGGCAATACATATTTATAACGTGTCCGTAAGGTGTTAACTTAACTTAAATCAATAAGCTTGTAGTAGGACAATCAACCCTCACTCGCAAAACTGACAGTTACAATTGTGGTGTACAGACCATATCCTAGGCCTAACTGACACACCCTTCAGGGCAGGGAAGCCTAATCTTATAGTCAGTCTCCCTCTGGGACACAAGTCATGTCTCGACAAACTAACTCCAACTGATTCTGACTCCATGATGCAAGTACTACTTACTTAGCATGATATATGGCATTAAAGTACACTACAGTACTAGTCTGTGGAGTAGGCCCCTCCCACTTTAAGCTCACTCATTACATTTTGCAGGCTGTAGTTATTACTTATAAGATGTTCTATAAATAGCCACCATCCAAAGTCATACCGTATAAAATCACAACAGCTATGAAATAAAACAGGACGCTTCGGTACAATTTTATGAATGCCAACAGGGAATTTGTTCGTTTGACATGGTGGAATCATTTTGTGTCAAAAATGAATTATGCGAGAGATGGTGGTGGAAATGCCTTTATGTGTAAATATTGATATAATAACCATCATATCGAAGTAATCTTGAAAAAATGCTTGACTGCCATTTGACAAATATAAATATTTTTGCTGTTATCCATAATAATCTCATGTAAACTAGCCTACCCTCACAGCCTATCTGTGCTGTATCTGCCAGCTGTTGGTTAGAGTGCAGGTGCCAAGACCAGACTAGGCACATTTGTTATTTAACACAACAGTTTTTGTGACAAAACTATCGATTTAGAGTTGAAAATATGATGGAATCACATTGAATTTTGTATTTTTATTTGGTACATAAAAAAGTGTGTTTTGTATGGGCTAGGTCATCACGTACTGATTTGTTGTGAATTTTTGGGGGGATGAAAAACAATGTACATATTTTCTTCATGCAGATTTTTGAATATTTGCATGATAATCTGTCATGATGAGGGACAGGAAATGCTAGTTAATTCTGTTAATATGCTATATTTATAGAACTAAGCATAACCTAAAAATGCTGACTGTCATAGCACTTGAAAGGGACTGAAGCAGATTGAAAAGGCTTTGAAGGCTCAGCTCTATGGAGTTTAGTTCTTCTTCAGTGCTGCCTCTGGGCCCATTGTTTCTAAACATATCACAAGGTTTTGTTTCACTCTTCACCACAAGACTTTCCTTTACTATGACAGTGAGCTGTCAGTGTGTGGCAGTCCCGAACACCGCTATTACAATCCACTGTTTGTTCCAGCCGTGGCAGAGCGAGGAGGGGGACCAACATGCATAACTCACAACCCATTTAAACGCTGCCTCTCAACTATTTTGATTTGACATCCTCTGCTGGGGAAGCAGTGGCTTTCATTAGAATAGATAGGATACAGTCTGCCTTTCTCTCCTATTCCTCTTCAGAAACATCCAATACACTTAAACCAGCAGCTGCTATTGGTCTGAAAATCCATATTAATACCATTTGGTTTACTGTCTTCGCTGAAATATCCTGACCCTCCCAGCCACCACACATAGACACTCCCACCCCTTGGCCTTCGTGTCGCCCTCCCTAAACTGTTCTCTTCCCATATTTCCCTTCAGCAGTTTGTCAGATTGTGGAGTGAGAGAGAAAAAATACCTTTAGAAACAGACTCACTGGCACCATGATCCCCAATCACACTATGTTCCATTAAACAAACCACAAATCAACCCTTCCCAGGTCCCACAATGTTCCATTAAACAAACCACAAATCAACCCTTCCCAGGTCCCACTATGTTCCATTAAACAAACAACAAATCAACCCTTTCCAGGTCCCACAATGTTCCATTAAACAAACAACAAATCAACCCTTTCCAGGTCCCACTATGTTCCATGTTTTCTATGTTGTATTCATGGAGTACCCATATGTTATTTACTTTTGCACCCCAGTATCTCTTACTTGCCTATCATCATCATCTGCACATCTATCACTCCAGCGTTAATGCTAAATTGTAATTATTTATTGCCTTACCTCCCTAATTCTGCTACATTTGCACACACTACATCATAGATTGACTGTACGTTTGTTTATCCCATGCGTAACTCTGTGTTGTTGATTTTGTCGCACTGCTTTGCTTTATCTTGGCCAGGTCGCAATTGTAAATGAGAACTTGTTCTCAACTGGCCTACCTGGTTAAATAAAGGTGAAATAAAAAACTACAAAAATGGTAACAAGCAAAACATTGTGCATTGCTCAAGTTCTGCTGCATGTCAGAACAAACGATGAGCCTTGATGTCTTCATAGTCAAATTTCTTTGCATGTGTAAATTGCAAAAGATGTGGTACGTGAGCTATTAAGCAAATACCTCCTTGTTACGTAGCGTTGTAAAGGCCAGGTGTGCTCAGCCAGCACGTCACGCAAAAGAAATCCCTTTCCGGTGAAAATCGCTTCTATGTTTCCCAGGCATTTGGCTGGGCACTGAGCTGGAGTTACCATGTACAGTAGCAATACATCACAGCAGGACCTTGACTGAGTCCTAAATGGTATCCTATTCCCTATACAGTACACTACATAGAGAATAGGGTGCCATTTGGGATTATGTCCCTTGTCACAAGGCCAATCAAACAAATGTGTGTGCCCTTTCCTCTGCCCAGTGATTGGAAACACATTTCCTTCAAATGCACATTGCTGAAACTATATCAGATGTGCCATAGTGCCTACATTAGTTATTGAGCAATAGTGTGAGTTGTGAAGATTGACTGGCACACCTAAAGTGCCTCAAAAGTGGCAATCTTTGAGTTGATTGCCTGGATCAAGAGAAGTAGCAACTCCTAGCCTACTCTCTCCAGAATGGCATGTGGTAATCGCATGATCAGACGTGATTCTGTATTACTGTATTACCATCATATAAACCACCATATATTTTCTGTATAGGGCTATTGGGCTCTGGACAAAATATTATGCGCTATATAGGGAATAGGGTTCCATTTGGGACGCAAAGAGTCAGATGGCTTCTATCACTGTGCTTACTTTCCCCTCCCTGAGTTATCAGGAGGAAGGAACGGTAGGCAAGCCATATGTGAAATCTGCTCAATTAGCATCTCTGTCTTTAGTTTTACACACTAATGGATATTTGATATGATAATCAGCATGCATTCTGTATGCCAGGTAGCCCTGTATAAGGACTCTCTGACAAATACAGATCTTTGCTATTGTGACTTAGGCTACTAGCTAGAATGTGGCAGCAATTCCGTTTGTGAACACTTGGGCCTACGTGTATTTTCAGTCCTTTTCGGTGAACGTTGAACCTTCAATAATTCTATAGTAAGATGTAAGGCAGCTCTGCTTCTAGCTCCTAAGAAACTTTGCAGTATTTTTTTGTGTGTGTTATTTCTTACATTATTTGCCTTGTTTTTTAAAATGATTTTTTATTACATACAGCTGGAAATAACTTTTGGATGTCAGAGCAGAGGTAACTCACCATCATTACGACCAGGATTACAACTTTCCTGAATTGGATCCTTTGTTCGTACCCACCAGTGCAATTTAACTTCACCCAGAGGCTGATCCAAAACACTGCAGGCAGAGAAGAGGCATTCGGAGTGGATTTCTAGTCCGACTCAGGTGTTGTGCACACCATTCACCACTTCCAGTATATTACTTGCTAATGTTCAGTCTCTGGATAATAAAGTAGATGAGCTCAGGGGAGGATCTCCTTCCATAGCGACATCAGGTATTGTAACATACTGTTTCACTGAAACATGGCTCTCTCGGGATATACTGTCCCCGTCCATACAACAAGTTCTCAGTACATTGCGCAGACAGGAATAAAGAACTCTCCAGGGAAGAGGAAAGGTGGGGGTATTTGTTTCATGATTAGCTACTCATGGCGTGATTGTGATAACATACAGAAACTCAAGTCCTTTTGTTCACCCGACCTAGAATACCTCACAATCAAATGCCAACCATATTACCTCCAAAGAGAATTATCTTCGGTTACAGTCACAACTGTGTATTGTCCCCCTCAAGCCAATACCACGGTGGCCCTCAAAGAACTACACTGGATGCAAACTGGAAACCACATATCCTGAGGCTGCATTTATTGTAGCTGGCGATTTTAACAAAGGAAATCTGAGGAAAACGCTACTGAAGTTTTACCAACACATTGACTGTAGTTCTCGCGCTGGGAAAACATTAGATCACTACTACTCAACTTTTTGAAATGCCCCGCCCTCCCTGATCATGACTCCATTTTGCTCCTCCCTTCCTTTAGGCACAAACTCCGCACGGGTACTTTCTGTTAAGGTCTATTCAACGCTGGTCTGACCAATCGGAATCCATGCTTCAAGATCATGCGGACTGGGATATGTTCCAGGTAGCCTCAGAGAATAACATCGACAAATACATGGATGCGGTGACTGAGTTCATCAGGAAGTGTATAGGAGATGTTGTAACCTCTGACTATTAAAACCTACCCAAACCAGAAACCATGGATAGAAGGGAGAATTCACGCTAAACTGAAAGTGCGAACCTCTTTATTTAACCATGGCAAGGTGACTGTGAATATGGTTGAATACAAACAGTGTAGTTATTCCTGCCGTAAGGCAATCAAACTGGCAAAGCGTCAGTACAGAGACAAAGTGGAGTCACAATTCAACGGCTCAGACACCAGACGTATGTGGCAGGGTCTACAGACCATCACGGACTACAAAGGGAAAACCAGCCACGTCGGCGGACACCGTCTTACTTCTGGACAAGGTAAACACCTTCTTCACCTGCTTTGAGGATAGCACTGTGCCACCTACGCGGCCCGCTACCAAGGACTCCTTCTCCGTGGCCGACGTGAGTAAGACATTTAAGCGTGTTAACCCTCGCAAGGCTGCCGGCCCAGACGGCATTCATAGCCGCGTCATCAGAGCGTACGCAGACCAGCTGGGTGGGGTGTTTACGGACATATTCAATCTCTCCCCATCCCAGTCTGCTGTCCCCACTTGTGTCAAGATGTCCACCATTGTTCCTCGACCCAAGAAAGCAAAGGTAACTGAACTAAATTACTATTGCCCCACGTCATCATGAAGTCAGGATCATATCACCTCTACCTTACCTGACACCCTAGATCCACTTCAATTTGCTTACCGCCCCAATAGATCCACAGATGATGCTAATCGCCATCGCACTGCACACTGCCCTATCCCATCTGGACAATGGGAATACCTATGTAAGAATGATGTTCATTGACTATAGCTCAGCATACCCTCCAAGCTCACCATTAAGCTCGGGGCCCTGAGTCCAAACCCTGCCCTGTGCAACTGGGTCCTGGATTTCCTAATGGGTCGCCCCCAGGGGGTGAAGGTAGAAAACAACACCTCCACTTCGCTGATCCTCAACATAGGGGCAACACAAGGGTGTGTGCTCAGCCCACTCTTGTACTCCCTGTTCACCCATGACTGCGTGGCCACGCACGCTTACAATTCAATCATCAAGTTTGCAGATGTCACAATATTAGTAGGCCTGATTACCAACAATGACGAGACAGCCTACAGGGAGGAGGTGAGGGCCCTGGGAGAGTGGTGCCAGGAAAATAACTTCTCACTCAACTTCAACAAAACAAAGGAGCTGATTGTGGCAAAGGTGTGAATCCCCTCTCCACACCACTACCACTCTCTGTTGTCATCTATGCATAGTCACATTAATTAACTCTACCTACATGTACATACTACCTCAATTAACCGGTGCCTCCGCACATTGACTATACCGGCACCCCCCCGTATATAATGTTATTTTTTTACTGCTCCTCTTTAATTACTTGTTACTTTTATCTCTTATTCTTATCCATATTTTTTTTAAACTGCACTGTCGGTTGGGGGCTCGTAAGTAAGCATTTCACTGTAAGATCTACACCTGTTGTATTCAGCGCATGCGACTAATACAATTTGATTTGATGGTGGACATCAGGAAACAGCAGAGGGAGCACGCCCCTATCCACATCGACGGGGCCGCAGTGGGAGAACTAGCACAATTGGTGGCTGACTAAATACTTTTTTGCCCCACTGTATGTGTATGTGACAGATAAAATGGGATTTGAGTTGAAGCTACACTGTCAGATGTTCAGATGCAGAGTGTTGGCTGCTGTGGGTGGTTTTCACGATCGGTCTTGCCACTCTTTGTTCTGCTCGCCAAGGCAGTTCTAGTAACACATTTGGATAATGTGAATAGAGTAGGCTACTGCTTTAATTGTGGGTGGGCACACCGTTTGTTTGCATCCAAATATTTACTTACGGCCTAGTAATAGTAGTTATTCTAGTCATCTTGAAATGCAAACTGGATTGCATTCCGTTTCTACTGAACTAAGACCACCACCACACCTTGAATGACGGAATGGAAATGTCCTAAAGTAATATTTAACTGGGTTAATCTGATAAGCGACCCGTGAACGTGGCATCAGGAAGCCAGGAGGGATTTTGAGTATTGACCTCATATCCTGATCCACAGGAGGTTGGTGGCACCTTAATTTGGGAGGAGTGGCATCAAATATGCCAAACACATGGTTTGATGCCATTCCATTTGGCTCCGTTCCAGACATTATTATGAGCCGTTCTCCCCTCAGCAGCCTCCACTGATCCTGATGTGTTTTCAGGAATGACGCTTTGATACACTAATTCAAATAATCCTGCATCATCAGTGCTGATGTCACGTGTCTTAGTATTGGGAAAACTTCCCACTCCTCAATAGAGACTGGTCAGAGTGACGTTAGCCATGTGCCGTAACGTTATTGGGCAGGTGTAGCGAGATATTATGGACAGATAATAGAGAATACCTAGTTAACAGTCACCACTAGCTGCTAGCCAGCCTCCGCCGGCCTCCTAGTCACCACAAACGGCCTCCGCCCAGTACCCTGCCCTGAACCTTAGTCACCGTTAGTAGCTGGCTACCACCCAGTACTCTATCCTGCATCTTAGAGACTGCTGCCCTATGTACATAGTCATTAAACACTGGTCACTTTTAATAATGTTCATACTGTTTGATCACTTCACATGTATACACTGTATTCTAGTCATGACTCATCAAATACAGTAGAACTACTGCTTACACACCTTTTCTATTCATATAGCGTTCATACTGTCTATACACACCATTATATTCTGAATGTACAAAACATTAAGAACACCTTCCTGATATTGAGTTGAACCCCTTTTGCCCTCACAACAACCTCAATTTGTTAGTGCATGGACTCTACAAGGTGTCAAAAGTGTTCCACCGCCATGCAATCTCCATAGACAAACATTGGCAGTAGACTGGCCTTACTTAATAGCTCAGTGACTTTCAATGTAGCACCGTCATAGGATGCCACCTTTCCAACAAGTGAATTCATCAAATGTATGCCCTGCTAGAGCTCCTTGGGTCAACTGTAAGTACTGTTATTGTGAAGTAGAAACGTCTAGGAGCAACAACTTTCATGCCGTGATATGGTGGGCCACACATACTCATAGAACGGGGCCGCCGAGCGACGTAGCACGTAAAGATCGTCTGTCCTCGGTTGCAACACTCACTACAGAGTTCCAAACTGCTTCTGGAAGCAACGTCAGCACAAATACTGTTCGTCATTAGCTTCATGAAATCAAAATCAAATCAAATGTATTTATATAGCCCTTCGTACATCAGCTGATATCTCAAAGTGCTGTACAGAAATCCAGCCTAAAACCCCAAGCAGCAAGCAATGCAGGTGTAGAAGCACGGTGGCTAGGAAAAACACCCTAGAAAGGCCAAAACCTAGGAGGAAACCTAGAGAGGAACCAGGCTATGTGGGGTGGCCAGTCCTCTTCTGGCTGTGCTGGGTGGAGATTATAACAGAACATGGCCAAGATGTTAAAATGTTCATAAATGACCAGCATGGTCGAATAATAAAAAGGCAGAACAGTTGAAACTGGAGCAGCAGCACGGCCAGGTGGACTGGGGACAGCAAGGAGTCATCATGTCAGGTAGTCCTGGGGCATGGTCCTAGGGCTCAGGTCCTCCGAGAGAGAGAAAGAAAGAGAGAAGGAGAGAATTAGAGAACGCACACTTAGATACACACAGGACACCAAATAGGACAGGAGAAGTACTCCAGATATAACAAACTAGGTTTCCATGGCCGAGCAGCCGCACACAAGCCTAAGATCACCATGCACAATGCCAAGCTTCGGCTGGGGTGGTGTAAAGCATTGGATTCTGGAGGAGTGGAAATGCATTCTCTGGAGTGATGAATCACACTTCACTATTTGGCAGTCTGACGGACAATTCTGGGTTTGGCTTATGCCAGGAGAACGCTACCTTCTCCAATACATAGTGTCATCTGTAAAGTTGGAATAATGGTCTGGGGCTGTTTTTCATGGTTCGGCTAGGTCCCTTAGTTCCAGTGAAGGGAAATCTTAATGCTACAGCATACAATTACATTCTAGACAATTCTGTGCTTCTAACTTTGTGCCAACAGTTTAGGGAAGGCCCCTTCCTGTTTCAGCATGACAATGTCCCCATGCGCAAAGCGAGGTCCATGCAGAAATGGTTTGTCGAGATGTGTTGAAGAACTTGACTGGCCTGCACAGAGTCCTAACCTCAACCCCATCGAACACCTTTGGGATGAATTGGAATGCCGACTGCAAGCTGTTGTGGAATATCTTGAGTCAAATATTTGCACAGATACCGGAACTTGTGAATTCAATTTAGACTTCATTACAAAAGTAACAGCCCTTCCATGGAAAAGACAAAATTCTCTAATTACAGAGTTCTGACTTTATAGTTTTTCCCATCTTTACATTGCACATATAGTCACTCCTTGTATGTACATGAACAACTCCTATTTGCCTTATAGTTCTCCCATCTTTGCATTACGTATAGAATCCCCTCCCTCTATACAAAAATAACTCCTCTAGACCTTTCTCCACCATTATCTTTCCATCTCAGTTCTTGCTTGTTAATGCCCACATCTGACAGCTGTATAGGTTATAATGGTAGCAGGCCCCTGTTCATATATGTTCCATTCCTTATATAGCCACTCTGTCTTAGCACTTCAAAGTGGACAGTCTAAACACTGCCTGCTAATATTGGAGTCATGAGTTTTGCATGAGTTTCACTACCACAGAGCCAAGCCTAATCGGCCAGCTTTTCAGTGCCTGACCTCACTAATGCTCTCTGACGTTGCTCGTTCTGAAATGTCTTCATTTCTTAATTTTTACTTTTTGGATCATGTGTGTATTGTTTTGTATTACTGCACTGTTGGAACTAGAAACACAAGCATTTCGCTGCACCTGCAATAACATCTGCAAGTCTGTGTACGTGACCAATCAACTTTGATTTGATAGTATATTCAGATGGAATTACACTTCAGAATGAGGATGTGATGTGTAGTACTTACATTGGCAGGTGATTTTTACAGCCCATCCAATAAGTTACTAGCAACCTTTGACCTATGCTTTGCTACACCTGATTGGATAAAGGGACATTCCTGGAATCTTAGTTAGAGCCTTCTATGCTGCTGAGGCATGGAGAGTTCCGTGTTTGAATGGATGATGTGATATTTTGGGTATTATTGAATTTGGCTTATTTTAGGATGATGTGAAAAGCAAAGACCCAGTCAGCTCTTGGCACAGTGCTGAATTGTTATAGAGGTTATTATGATTGACGGTCCACATTCAAAACTCTCCAGCTTAAGGAAGTTTGTTCCACTTTGATTACCAGACAAAAATAATTTTAAGATTGCAGGCAAGCACCCATGTAGGCTAGTTGTATCGTTTGTTGTTGTGGCCAGTAACATTGTGAATAGGCCTAGACATCATTTGGTTGGCTTTACTAGTGTTCATCTTTTTATAACAAGAAATTATGTTCCATTATTATTTATGATCTCACCCTTTTTAGTAGGTTAATAGGATCAGCACACCCCTTAGACGTGAAAGCAGCTAAACATAACCAGGCCTATTAGTTTGTCAATTCTGGACTAAGGCTCATTGTCAGTGCCAAGTTGATCAGGCCCTAGCTATTCCATTGTTTCACAAGAGGGAAAACCCCTGTGGAGATGCTGAACAAACTAGGCTTAGTCTAACATTTCACTCATTGAGTTTGTTTGCTTTTAATTTTAGCATTGTTATTTGTGTCAGTGGCACCTGTATTTTAATGTGAAAGTTAACATTGTTTTCGAATGACATCCCCAAGAGGTAAAATATATAGTGTAAACAATAGTGGTCCTAAAACAAAACCTTGAGGAACACTGAAACTTACAGTTGATTTGTTAGAGGACAAACCATCCACAGAGACAAACTGATATCTTTCCGACAGATAAGATCTAACCCAGGTCAGAACTTGTCCGTGTAGACCAATTTGGGTTTCCAATCTTTCCAAAAGAATGTGGTGATCGATGGTGTCAAAAGCAGCACTAAGGTCTAGGAGTCTGGACACCCTAAGGTCCTGGGACCTGGACAAACTCTACAGATTTGTGTCTCAATTCTCGGTCAACAGACCCCTATCTGGAACAAACTTAAATGTGGGCATCCGGCTCCAGTGTGCCGCTAATGTTACTGCTGAAAATTGCAAAGCTCCTTAAGTAACGATATTATCCCAATACTTAGGTGCCTATACGATATGTATTGCGATTTGATACTGTGATTTATATTCCGATTTAATGTTCCTAACATATTGCTCACTATATGTCTGATACAGAGAAACAAGAGAGCATGAGAAAGCTAGTTTTGATCAGTCAGGGAAATAAGAGTGCTGAAATCATGTTTGCTCACTATTTAAAAAGAAGATGGAGAACAAGCTATAGGATGGACAAGTAGCAGAGTTTTGGCGCAGGTATAGCTGACTTGGGCTTTCTTACGGTATCAAGCAAGAACAAAATATTGTTTAGTTCTAGGGCAAAACAACTAAACATGCTTCCCTTGGGGTCCCAAGGACCGAGTTTGGGAAACGCGGCTCTATGGGGTCTTACGTCAGAGTTGTTTTGGCCCAGACTTAGGCCTACACATTGAAGTAGTTTGTGGCCTGTCTGTCATCCCTTTAGGCTTTGTGTTTTTTATGGATCACAACACAACAGCCTGGGGTGGCTGCAGATTTCCCTGAGGGGCTGTTAGGCTGCTCATTCTACTGTATTGTAATCTCACCACAGTAACAGGATCAGCTGGTGGTTGGACTCAACAACATGATTACTCCAATAATCAACCTGGCCACAGCAAGGCCCAAGAGAATGTGTTTAACCTGAATCTGCTGGTGTGCTTCTCATCTGCTTAGGGTAGGCTACAAATATTCTACAATTAGTGTGCACCCCAAATGCCCTGTGCAAAAGTAGTTCACTATAAAGGGAATAGGGTGCCATTTGGGTATAAGTCTAGTGCCAGTGAAATTAAGCAAACACCTTGAAAATAGGATTTAGAAATATAGGCTATTCAATTTTAAAGCATACTGGGAGTGAGTATTAGCCATTCCATACACAGTTTTGCTTGATCTATTGTCTTCATATGTGTAGTGCTAGCCTGTACATTTTGTAATTACTTTGTAGGCTAATTGCCCCTTGGGGATGAAGGAATTTTTAAGAAGTGTGAATTAAATGTGATAACTGTTTTGATGGCTTTAGGAAAGGAACCAGCCTCTAATGGCCCCCTGTGTCTGTCCTCTTGTCTTGTAGTGTCATGGAGGATGGGAAGCCGGTGTGGGCGCCCCACCCAGGAGATGGGTTCCAGCTGGGGACCATAGTGGACATAGGAGCAGACAGTTTGACCATCGAGCCGCTGAAACAAGGGCAAAAGGTGGGTGATCACACACGCATGTTCAAAAACAGACTTCCATGATCACTGTATTATTTTCCACCCAGAAAATTTACATAATGGAGACCACCAGTGAAACATCTACTTTAAAAACTGCAAGAGTTAGTTTTTAGATGGTACCCTATAGATCAAGGGTGCTCAACTGTTACCCTACGAAGTCCGGAACCTGAGGGTTTACTGTTCTACCTAATCATTAATTCCAACCTAAATCAGTCCCTGATTGGAGGGGGAACAATGACAAAAAGCAGTGGAACTGGTTTTCGAGGACCAGAGTTGCGTTTGAGGGCTACAGATGGTACCCTGCAGATCAGGGATCACCAACTAGATTCAGACTGGCTCTAACCACAATAGAAAGAGGAGTGGGAGGCCTCGGTGCACAACTGAGCAAGAGGACAAGTACATTAGAGTGTCTAGTTTGAGAAACAGATGCCTCATGTCCTCAACTGGCAGCTTCATTAAATAGTACCCGCAAAACACGCGTCTCAACAGTGAAGAGGCGACCCCGATGCTGGCCTTCTAGGCAGAGTTGCAAAGAAAAAGCCATATCTCAGACTAGCCAATAAAAATAAAAGATTACGGTGAGAAAAACAACGCAGACACTGGACAGAGGAACTCTGCTTAGAATGCCAGCTTCCCGGAGTCACCTCTTCACTGTTGAAGTTGAGACGGGTGTTTTGCGGATACTATTTAATGAAGCTGCCAAAGCAAGACAAGCGTTTGTGTAAGTTTATTGATAGCCTAGCATAGCATTATGTCCAGCTAGCAGCAGAAAGCTTGGTCACGAAAATCAGAAAAGCAATCAAATTAATCGTTTACCTTTGATGATCTTCTGATGTTTTCACTGTCGAGACTCCCAGTTAGACAGCAAATGTTCATTTTGTTCCATAAAGATTATTTTTATACCCAAAATACCTCCGTTTGTTGGTCACGTTATATTAGGGCGGCAGCGTAGCCTAGTGGTTAGAGCGTTGGACTAGTAACCGGAAGGTTGCGAGTTCAAACCCCCGAGCTGACAAGGTACAAATCTGTCGTTCTGCCCCTGAACAGGCAGTTAACCCACTGTTCCCAGACCGTCATTGAAAATAAGAATATGTTCTTAACTGACTTGCCTGGTTAAATAAATGTAAAATAAAATAAAAAATATTGAGAAATCCACCGGAAATAGCGGTCACGAAAATTATATCCATAATATCGACAGAAACATGGCAAACATTTTTTATAATCAATCCTCAAGGTGTTTTTCAAATATCTATTAGATAATATATCAACCAGGACAATTGGCTTTTCAGTAGGAGCGAGTGGAAAAATGACTACCTCTGTCTTTTACGCAAGAATCACTCTGAGAGCCCTCAGCTGGCCACTTACGCAATGTAGTCGTTTACGCTCATTCTTCAACATAAAGGCTTGAAACTACATCTAAAGGCTGTAGACACCTTAGGGAATACGTAGAAAAAGGAATCTGGTTGATATCCCTTTCAATTGCCAATAGGGGTTAATGGACAAAAAATGTGCTTTTCTTTCAAAAACAAGGACCTTTCTGACTGACCCCAATCTTTTGAACGGTAGATTAAGTATTAAGTATTCAGAGACTGGTAATTAAGCTCAGGTGCATCCTGTTTCCATTGATCATCCTTCAGATGTTTCTACAACTTGATTAATTGTACATGATTTGGAAAGGCACACACCTGTCTATTAAAGGTCCCACAGTTGACAGTGCATGTCAGAGCAAAAACCAAGCCATGAGGTCGAAGGAATTGTCTGTAGAGCTCCGACACAGGATTGTGTTGAGAAACAGATCTGGGGAAGGGTACCAAAACATGTCTGCACCATTGAAGATCCCCAAGAACACACTTGCCTCCATTCATAAATGGAAGAAGTTTGGAACATACCAAGAACTAGTGGTCGGGGGAGAAGGGCCCTGGTCAGGGAGGTGACCAAGTACCCGATGGTCACTCTGACAGAGCTGTAGAGTTCCTCTGTTGAGATGGGGAGAAACTTCCAGAAGGACAACCATTTCTGCAGCACTCCACCAATCAGGCCTTTATGGTAGAGTGGCCAGACGGAAGCCGCTTCTCAGTAAAAGGCACATGACAGCCCGCTTGGCGTTTGCCAAAAGGCACCTAAAGTCTCTCAGACCATGAGAAACAAGATTCTCTGTTCTGATGAAACCAAGATTGAACTATTTGGCCTGAATGCCAAGCGTCACGCCTGGAGGAAACCTAGCATCATCTCTACGGTGAAGCATGGTAGTGGCAGCATCATGCTGTGGGGATGTTTTTCAGCAGCAGGGACAGGGACAATAGACAGGATCAAGGGAAAGATGCAGGCAAAGACAACGGCAAGACAATGCAGGAGTGGCTTCGGGACAAGTCATTGAATGTCTGAGTGGCCCAGCCAGAGCCCAAACTTGAACCTGATCGAACATCTCTGGAGAGACCTGAAAATATCTGTGCAGCAAAGCTCTCCATCCAATCTGATAGAGCTTAAGAGGATATGCAGAGAAGAATGGGAGAAACTCCCCAAATACAAGCGTGCCAAGCTTGTAGTGTTATACCTAAGAATACTTGAGGCTGTAATCGCTGCCAAAGGTGCTTCAACAAAGTACTGAGTAAAGGGTCTGAATACTTATGTAAATGTGACTTTTCTGTTTTTGATTTATTATACATTTGATACATTTTCTAAAAACGTGTTTTTGCTTTGTCATTATTGGGTATTGTGTGTAGATTGTTTTCCCCCATCAATTTAATCCATTTTAGAATAAGGCTGTAACGTAACAAAATGTGGAAAAAGTCTAGAGGTCTGGAAACTTTCTGAATGCCCTGTATATCATTTCTTTCTATTATTTGTTATTTCACCATGAAATGTGCAGCAACAGTACAGAACCATCGCTAGACCGGCACATTCCTTACTCACTAGGTGTGCAATTAAAGGGCCAGATGCACAATTAAAGTGAATTATACAAAAAAATCTAAATGTGTTAGTTTTCTTCGAGACCTAAAAATAATTGTCTTCTGATATGATTTAAGCATTAACATGGACTCAGAACATCAAATTAGTTTTTTCTTTGTGAACAATTGTAATTTTAAGAGTGAAAAACTAAAACAAATCTTAAACCAGGCAAATAAAACTCAGAACATCATTTAGGAAAATATTAAACCATTTTTTTGGAGGGTGGTCCAATTTTATAGGTCCCCCTTAGAGTTGTTTATTAAGCATTCTTTTACCAAGTATGTTGACAGACTACTTTCTCTTGTACAATTAGGACCCAGGGGGAGAGAAGAGAAGAATGTGCCTATTTGAAAGCTAGAAAAAAATAATTGTAGCTTGCGACGTGTTTCATTTTTTTGAAGTAGCTCTCTTTCTAGAAAAGCTGCAGCGGGCGCCCTATACGTGATACCCGACAGAGGGCACCCTATACGGGATACCCGACAGAGGGCACCCTATACGGGATACCCGACAGAGGGCACCCTATACGGGATACCCGACAGAGGGCACCCTATACGGGATACCCGACAGAGGGCACCCTATACGGGATACCCGACAGAGGGCACCCTATACGGGATACCCGACAGAGGGCACCCTATACGGGATACCCGACAGAGGGCACCCTATACGTGATACCCGACAGAGGGCACCCTATACGTGATACCCGACAGAGGGCACCCTATACGGATACCCGACAGAGGGCACCCTATACGTGATACCCGACAGAGACCCTACCCCCGACAGAGGGCACCCTATACGGATACCCGACAGAGGGCACCCTATACGGGATACCCGACAGAGGGCACCCTATACGTGATACCCGACAGAGGGCACCCTATACGTGATACCCGACAGAGGGCACCCTATACGTGATACCCGACAGAGGGCACCCTATACGTGATACCCGACAGAGGGCACCCTATACGGGATACCCGACAGAGGGCGCCCTATACGGGATACCCGACAGAGGGCGCCCTATACGGGATACCCGACAGAGGGCGCCCTATACCGGATACCCGACAGAGGGCGCCCTATACGGGATACCCGACAGAGGGCACCCTATACGTGATACCCGACAGAGGGCACCCTATACGTGATACCCGACAGAGGGCACCCTATACGTGATACCCGACAGAGGGTAACTTCCAACACTGGTACAAAATGAAACCCCAGTATCTGAGATCAAGTAGGCTTTCCCATAGAAGCCACCAGTCACTGTTAATTCACTTTTTCACTAGGCTAGATCATGTGTTACACAAAGTTTTTGATGTTAGCCAAACGCAGTTTCTATGGTAACTCATGCTTCCTTGTGTGGCTCTGTCATCAGCTGAACGTCGTCCTCAAACAATCTGTTCACTTAGTGTGTTTACATCCGGCCCATAAAGCATGGGACTCTGTCAGATCCTTTATTATGAAGGAAGCTGTGTGCGTGTGCGCGTAACGGATGTGTCCATTCTCCGGCCGTTATGGTCAGTTCTGGGCCTTAACACGGAGTCTGAGGGGCACAATGTGTGTTCTGTCCAGTGGCAGCCAGTTTGTGCCAGTGTACGGTGAGCTCCCATGTCACCCGACCCACTCAGAGCTGCAGCGGCATACGCACGCAGCCTGGTAGACCCCTGTAGGGGGACTTCAGGAGAGAGGCGTTGCTCAGTGCATGGCACCACGTCACACTCAGCTTTAGCCACAATGGCGAACTCTGTGGCCCACAGCATTAGGTAATGTGTTCCTGACTTGGGCTGCGTCCCCAATGGCACCCTATTCTCACAGTACACTACTTTAGACTGGGAATATGGTACCATTTGGGACGCTGACAGTTTCTGGACTGTTTCACTCTGCCTTGGTGTCGGTGAAAGAGCAAGAGACCGAGGGGGGAGGGACGTGTTTAAATTCAGGGGGCATTGCGTCATCCTCCTCCCCTTCCTTCTCTCCCGCTCCTCTAAACTTCAGTCACCTCACGTGGCTCAGTGCTATGAAATCCTGCCAGTCTGGGCCCATTGCAGGAAAGAAAGAACTGACTGTATGTCACCTTGGCTTCTTCAACCTTGGAGATTTTAAATCCCTCTTGCTGTGCCTCTTTATTTGGAGAGACTTAAGGCCGCATTCCAAATAGCAACCTATTCCCTAATAGTGTTAATACTTTCATAGTAGTGCTCTACATATGGAATAGGGTGATGGACAAGAGTGCCATTTGAGACACAGGCTAAATTGCTGGCCCAGCCAGGCACCATGGCCCACAGGAGGGAGCTGAGGCCAACCGGGCCCCATGGCCCACAGGAGGGGGCTGAGGCCGACCAGGCCCCATGGCCCAGAGGAGGGGGCTGAGGCCGACTGGACCCCATGGCCCAGAGGAGGGGGCTGAGGCCAACCGGACCCCATGGCCCACAGGAGGGGGCTGAGGCCACACGGGCCCCATGGCCCACAGGAGGGAGCTGAGGCCGACCGGGCCCCATGCCCCACAGGAGGGGGCTGAGGCCGACCGGGCCCCATGGCCCACATGGGGGAGCTGAGGCCAACAGGGCCCCATGGCCCACAGGAGGGAGCTGAGAGCAAACAACAGGGCCCCATGGCCCACATGGGGGAGCTGAGGCCAACAGGGCCCCATGGCCCACAGGAGGGAGCAGGATCTGGCTGACTGCATCCCATATGGCACCCTTTTCCCTACATAGTGCATTACTTTTGACCAGCAGTTAGGGCAGTGGTCAAAAGTTGTGCACTATGTAGGAAACACTTCACAGCCTATCAGACCCACTTAGTAGTCTAAGGTCTTATGTCAACCCACATGTGTTCCCCACACAAACTTCTCAAATATTTGTTAAACATGTTACATTTTTCCCTAGTGAATCACTTGTGGAGTGGTAAGGTAAAATGGCAGAAGGCTTTTAGCTGGTGTTGTGTTATAGGGGCTGGCCAGGAGAATGTATCCATGCAGAAGGAGAATGGAGCAGCCAGCAGGCTTTCACTAACTTTGGTTAGCCTAGTAGTGCAGAAGAGAACTTACTGTATGTTTGTTCAGAATTCTATGAACATAGATGTGTATCCCATAAATGTTTTAATAAAAATATCTTTACATTGGATTAGCTAACTTTGAAAACATTGGGATAGACTATGTATTTATTTGTGCCTTGGACTTAGCTGCCCCCCTTAGTTTGGACTTTTAACACAGTTTGTTTTTGTGACAAATCAGAAGCATGAGACCGTCTTTTCTTTCAAGCTCTCTGGGACTTAATGGAGAGTGGAGAGGGAGGGAGGGAGGGGTAGGTAGAGAGAGAGGGAGGGGTGGGTAGAGAGGGAGGGAGTGAGGGGTGGATAGAGAGGGAGGGAGGATTGGGTAGAGAGGAAGGGAGGGTTGGGTAGAGAGGGAGGGAGGGGTGGGTAGAGAGAGAGGGAGGGGTGGGTAGAGAGGGGGAGGGAGGGGTGGGTAGAGAGAGAGGGAGGGGTGGGTAGAGAGGGAGGGAGGGGTGGGTAGAGGGTGGGTAGAGGAGGGAGGGGTGGGTAGAGAGAGAGGGAGGGGTGGGTAGAGAGGGAGTGAGGGGTGGGTAGAGAGGGAGGGAGTGAGGGGTGGGTAGAGAGGGAGGGAGTGAGGGGTGGGTAGAGAGGGGGGTGGGTAGGGGGAGGAGGGGTGGGTAGAGAGGGAGGGAGTGAGGGGTGGGTAGAGAGGGAGGGAGTGAGGGGTGGGTAGAGAGAGAGGGAGGGGTGGGTAGAGAGGGAGTGAGGGGTGGGTAGAGAGGGAGGGAGTGAGTGAGGGGTGGGTAGAGAGGGAGGCATTGAGTGAGGGGTGGGTAGAGAGGGAGGGAGTGAGTGAGGGGTGGGTAGAGAGGGAGGGAGTGAGTGAGGGGTGGGTAGAGAGGGAGGGAGTGAGTGAGGGGTAGGTAGAGAGGGAGGGGTGGGTCGAGAGGGAGGGAGTGAGGGGGGGTGGGTCGAGAGGGAGGGAGTAGAGAGGGAGGGTAGAGAGGGAGGGAGTGAGTAGAGAGGGAGGGTAGAGAGGGAGGGAGGGAGTGAGTGAGGGGTGGGTAGAGAGGGAGGGAGTGAGTGAGGGGTGGGTAGAGAGGGAGTGAGGGGTGGGTAGAGGGAGGGAGTGAGGGGTGGGTAAAGAGGGAGGGAGAGGTGGGTAGAGAGGGAGGGAGGGAGTGAGGGGTGGGTAGAGAGGGAGGGAGGGAGTGAGGGAGGGAGTGAGGGGGTGGGTAGAGAGGGAGGGAGTGAGTGAGGGGTGGGTAGAGAGGGAGGGAGTGAGTGAGGGGTGGGTAGAGAGGGAGGGAGTGAGTGAGGGGTGGGTAGAGAGGGAGGGAGTGAGTGAGGGGTGGGTAGAGAGGGAGTGAGGGGTGGGTAAAGAGGGAGGGAGTGAGGGGTGGGTAAAGAGGGAGTGAGGGGTGGGTAGAGAGGGAGGGAGTGAGGGGTGGGTAAAGAGGGAGTGAGGGGTGGGTAGAGAGGGAGGGAGTGAGTGAGGGAGGGAGTGAGGGGTGGGTAGAGAGGGAGGGAGTGAGTGAGGGAGGGAGTGTAGGGGTGGGTAGAGAGGGAGGGAGTGAGTGAGGGGTGGGTAGAGAGGGAGTGAGGCGTGGGTAGAGGGAGGGAGTGAGGGGTGGGTAGGGAGGGAGTGAGGGGTGGGTAGAGAGGGAGGGAGGGAGGGAGGGGTGGGTAGAGAGGGAGGGAGGGAGGGAGTGAGTGAGGGGTGGGTAGAGAGGGAGTGAGGGGTGGGTAGAGGGAGGGAGTGAGGGGTGGGTAGGGAGGGAGTGAGGGGTGGGAAGGGAGGGAGGGGTGGGTAGAGAGGGAGGGAGGGAGGGAGTGAGGGGTGGGTAGAGAGGGAGTGAGGGGTGGGTAGAGAGGGAGGGAGTGAGTGAGGGGTGGGTAGAGAGGGAGTGAGGGGTGGGTAAAGAGGGAGGGAGTGAGGGGTGGGTAGAGAGAGAGGCAGGGAGGGGTGGGTAGAGATGGAGGGAGGGGTGGAGAGAGAGGGAGGGACTAGTAAATCTCATCAGTCAGACTAACCCTTTGGTGTTCTATCACACACTGAGTCACGCTTACTTACTCGCAATGTGCTTTGAGATGCTTTTATGATTCTGAAATAACCTATAGTGTTCACCAGATGTGTTTACCCTAAACACGTGCTACGAGTAACAAACACACACACCCTATTAACGCCAGACTAGCTCCAGCCTCACAGCACTTGACTAGCTGTATTGTTTTTCCTGGGCCATGCATATGTGCTGATAACTCTAGTGAATATGGCACGGTGGCTGTACTCTGCAGTGGAGGTGCTGACTAACAACCATGGGCTGGAAGAGCTTGCAGCCAGCCAACACCTCTCTAGCTAGCTCCCAGATCCTGTTTCTGCCTCTCTCCAAATAATCAATTGTCCCCTGATTTGTCACTTACTGCTGCGTATGCCAGGCCCTGGAGCCAGGCCCCACCAGCAATGGCATCTGAACAGTCAGTATTTTTAGTAGCTCATTGGGAGTGCAAAAATAACACATTGACATACTTGAAAAGACTCCTAATTTATATCATTAAAAGAAAGCAGATTGATTGTAATCCAAATATACCTAATGATTAAAATGTTCTCCTTTCTCTCTCCTTTGGGTATTGTTTAATGTTCTAAGCCACGTGAACTTGATGTAGTTGCCCACTCTTCAACAAAGAGAACAGCCTAGTGTTTGCATAGTGGCATGCTAAAAGTACAAAAGACTAGTTGATCATCTGTCACCGCCATCTTGTTTTTTCAGAGCTTTACGGCCCAGATCAACCAAGTGTTTCCGGCTGAGGATGATGTCAACAAACATGTGGAAGACAACTGTGAGTTTGTTTTACCAAAAGGCTTCGGTCTCCACAAGGTCTTTGTTTCTCACCATCTCATAAAGCTACCCTAACTGACACCTACGTGTTTTTACAGCACTATATGAAGTTATGAACTAAATTACAAGCCTGAAACTGTTGCCCGATGCAAATGATTCCCCTGAGGATTGAGGAATGTCATTTTGTGCCATTAAGTTCTTATGTGTTTTTCATTTTGATCCTCTTCTTTTGACAGCTGTGATTAGTCTGGCTTAACTTACTTCAGATCTGTTGTTTTTCATTTTGATCCTCTTCTTTTGACAGCTGTGATTAGTCTGGCTTAACGTACTTCAGATCTGTTGTTTTTCATTTTGATCCTCTTCTTTTGACAGTTTTTCATTTTGATCCTCTTCTTTTGACAGCTGTGATTAGTCTGGCTTAACTTACTTCAGATCTGTTGTTTTTCATTTTGATCCTCTTCTTTTGACAGCTGTGATTAGTCTGGCTTAACTTACTTCAGATCTGTTGTTTTTCATTTTGATCCTCTTCTTTTGACAGCTGTGATTAGTCTGGCTTAACTTACTTCAGATCTGTTGTTTTTCATTTTGATCCTCTTCTTTTGACAGTTGTGATTAGTCTGGCTTAATTTACTTCAGATCTGTTGTTTTTCATGTTGATCCTCTTCTTTTGACAGCTGTGATTAGTCTGGCTTAACGTACTTCAGATCTGTTGTTTTTCATTTTGATCCTCTTCTTTTGACAGCTGTGATTAGTCTGGCTTAATTTACTTCAGATCTGTTGTTTTTTATTTTGATCCTCTTCTTTTGACAGCTGTGATTAGTCTGGCTTAACTTACTTCAGATCTGTTGTTTTTCATTTTGATCCTCTTCTTTTGACAGCTGTGATTAGTCTGGCTTAACTTACTTCAGATCTGTTGTTTTTCATTTTGATCCTCTTCTTTTGACAGCTGTGATTAGTCTGGCTTAACTTACTTCAGATCTGTTGTTTTTCATTTTGATCCTCTTCTTTTGACAGCTGTGATTAGTCTGGCTTAACTTACTTCAGATATGTTGTTTTTCATTTTGATCCTCTTCTTTTGACAGCTGTGATTAGTCTGGCTTAACTTACTTCAGATCTGTTGTTTTTCATTTTGATCCTCTTCTTTTGACAGCTGTGATTAGTCTGGCTTAACTCACTTCACTTCAGATCTGTTGTTTTTCATTTTGATCCTCTTCTTTTGACAGCTGTGATTAGTCTGGCTTAACTTACTTCAGATCTGTTGTTTTTCATTTTGATCCTCTTCTTTTGACAGCTGTGATTAGTCTGGCTTAACTTACTTCAGATCTGTTGTTTTTCATTTTGATCCTCTTCTTTTGACAGCTGTGATTAGTCTGGCTTAACTTACTTCAGATCTGTTGTTTTTCATTTTGATCCTCTTCTTTTGACAGCTGTGATTAGTCTGGCTTAACTTACTTCAGATCTGTTGTTTTTCATTTTGATCCTCTTCTTTTGACAGTTGTGATTAGTCTGGCTTAACTTACTTCAGATCTGTTGTTTTTCATTTTGATCCTCTTCTTTTGACAGCTGTGATTAGTCTGGCTTAACTTACTTCAGATCTGTTGTTTTTCATTTTGATCCTCTTCTTTTGACAGCTGTGATTAGTCTGGCTTAACTTACTTCAGATCTGTTGTTTTTCATTTTGATCCTCTTCTTTTGACAGCTGTGATTAGTCTGGCTTAACTTACTTCAGATCTGTTGTTTTTCATTTTGATCCTCTTCTTTTGACAGCTGTGATTAGTCTGGCTTAACTTACTTCAGATCTGTTGTTTTTCATTTTGATCCTCTTCTTTTGACAGCTGTGATTAGTCTGGCTTAACTTACTTCAGATCTGTTGTTTTTCATTTTGATCCTCTTCTTTTGACAGCTGTGATTAGTCTGGCTTAACTTACTTCAGATCTGTTGTTTTTCATTTTGATCCTCTTCTTTTGACAGCTGTGATTAGTCTGGCTTAACTTACTTCAGATCTGTTGTTTTTCAGGTTCTTTAATGTACTTGAATGAAGCCACACTCTTGAACAACGTCCGTGTGCGGTATAGTAAAGACAGAATTTATGTAAGTACTTTATAAATGACATAGCTATATCCTGCTGTCTTCCTCATCAATCTGGTCTGCGCAATGGTGAACAGGCCACAGGTTGAACCAGCAGGGGTAAGTTCAATAGAACACCCACTCATTATCATGCTAAAGCCCTGTCACTTCAGTCTCTCTGTGCCTACCGTATGTGTTGTGGTGGGTCCCCTCCCTCCCTGCTTCCCAGTGTGACAGGCGTGATGGGCTTGTCATTGTCACACAGGGCTGTGTCAGGTGTTTGCCGGGAGGTAGGCCAGTTACAGTGGCACACACACACAGCTAGCTCTTGTTGTCACTCTCCCTGCTGGCCCCTGTGTCTACCCCAGGCTCAGGTGACCTCTATAATCAGCCAGGGAGCAGAACAGAGCCAGGGGGTGCTATCCAGTTCCCCACTGAACTTAATTAGGTCCTCTGATGTGACAGGGGGCAGGCAGGGGGACGTGAATGCCGGCAGGTGTGGAGAGGAGACTGGTGGGACACTTGTTTTCCAACAGGCATCTAGTGGTTGCAGTGAGAAACTGCCTGCTTTGTCCTATGAAGTGACAATTCCTTTTAGCAGTGATGGGACTCAAGTGTTTTCTTAGGTCACTGAGAAAAAACTGGGTGTCATATCAACACAAATGTACAGCGTCTCACTAAAAACAGATTCCTATATGTGTACTAGAGTATTTCTGACTTCTCTTTGTTTTTCTCACAGACGTTTGTAGCTAATATCCTGATAGCAGTGAACCCCTACTATGACATCCCAAAGCTCTATGCTCCCGAGACCATTAAACAGTACCATGGGAGGTCCCTGGGCACCCTTCCGCCCCACGTCTACGCTATTGGTGAGAACTGGGAATGAATGTCTTCCAATGGTGCGACTATCCAACTTGAATAAACACTCTGAGATAAGGATGACCGCAGTGGTGTAGTCTACGGCGATAGAGAGATCACTTATTGTTGATATCTACATAGCGCATTGATGTAAATCATACTGCTGCTTTCTCATTTAGCTATTTGCACCTTACAGATTTTGGTTGTTGTCGCTGACTGTTCACAAATGTGTATTTGAGCCCAATAATGGTTGAATTCAAGAAATTTAAGTTGCCTATCAATCATTATTTTCGAAACCAGTGGACAGTCTGTGAAAATGCGCTCTTGCAACAGCTGCATAGTGCGGATCGCATCCCAAGTCTGGCTTCTATTACTCGGTCTAATTCATGCTGATATAACATTTTAAAAATCCATTGGCCTGATGGACACATTCTCAAAATCGCACACTTTTGATAGACTTAATGGAGCAATCTGTAGATGCTACATCCATTTTTGGACTTATAAATGATCTATACATCCATTGATTGTTGAAGAATATAACTTCTAAATTCCTGATGATCTTAGTTCAACTGCCACACTCCATGAGAACCCAAAATATAAGCTTGTTTTACCCCAACGTTTGTAAACAAAATAAATGTAAACAAACACTGTATAGCCTTATAACATGGTTAAAACAGTCATTTTGATATCATGGATGGTCAGTCTTTGCATCCATATCTCTGTCTATTAATTTGAGCGGTTACATTTTTCGAGGCCCATCCCTCAGCTTTTTCCCCCAAAAAAGGCGGGACAGCCATTTTGTTATTGAAACAATAGGCCTATAGCAAATGCAGCATATGGCATTCCCTTTTCACATCAATAGCACTTTCAGTAGTGCTCAAAGCATGCCATTCCATGAGAGCAGTATTTATTTTTCAACTCTAATCAATGAGCCCAATCAGTCCTCCATGACAACACAATCATAAACAACAGAGTAGGGCTGGATAATAAGTCCTTAGTTTTGGGGTCGTGCTCAGGTAAAACAATTTGGCTAAACTTACTTCCATATTTCCAAGTCGTATTCTTGAAGATCAAGATAATTTATTTGAATGACTGGAATTCTGATAGACTTTGGTTTTTCATGTAAAGATATCATTTAATTGTATTATATGTAGTAGAAAGCGATGGGTTAGAAGAAGCCTACATAACCAACCCATAAAGTAACATACAACATCCATATATGGCCAGATATGTGAACTTTTAACATTATTTATCCTGCAATAGAAGTCGTTCAATTGGTAGTATATACATTTTTGTCTTCTTCTAATGCCTCTTAAGGGGAAAGTAATATTTTAAAAGTAACGGAATGTAATCAGATTACGTTACTGAGTTTGGGTAATCCACAAGTGAAGTTACTGATTATAATTTTGGACAGGTAACTAGTAACTGTAACGGATTACATTTAGAAAGTAACCTACCCAACCCTGCCTATTAACAGTGAGCATTCATTGTGCAGTGTGACTTTGCTAATGCAAACATCATCTTGAGGTTCTCATTCAGAGAAGTTGTATGTCACTGAGGTAAATGGTTAACAATGAATACTGTCATCTAGAAGTACAAGGAGCATTCATTGTACAGTTCGCATGTCTAATGCAACCATAGGTTTAATTTAGGATCCCATTGAGATACATTTTGTATCACTGAGGAAAAGGAGAGGGTTAACAAATTGTAAACAACTGTCTGGATGTCTGTGTGTCAGCTGACAAGGCCTACAGGGACATGAGGGTGCTGAAGATGAGCCAGTCCATCATCGTGTCCGGGGAGTCTGGTGCCGGGAAGACTGAGAACACCAAGTTTGTCCTCCGGTAAAGTCTTGACATTCCCTGTGTATCGTCAACACACAGGATGTGTCCCAAATGGCACACCAATCCTTATGTAGTGCATTATTTTATGTTTTACCAGAGCTAGTCAAAAGTAGTTCACTGTATAAGGATTAGGGTACCATTTGGGACACAGACCCAGTCTGATCTGGCAGGCTGTTTCTAATGGTTCATGTAAAATAAGTATATTCTGAGAGTACTGACATTAAAGGGGAAGCTCACAAATGTTTACCTGTAGATGTATTTTTACTCTATATGATTGTAATTGATCCCTAGAACTGTTTTTTATATATACAGTTGAAGTTGAAGTTTACATACACCTTAGCCAAATACATTTAAACTCAGTATTTCACAAGTTCTGATATTTAATCCTAGCTAAAATTCCCTGTCTTAGGATCACCACTTTATTTTAAGAATGTGAAATGTCAGAATAATAATAGAGAGTGATTTATTTAAGCTTTTATTTCTTTCATCACATTCCCAGTGGGTCAGAAGTTTACATACACTCAATTAGCATTGCCTTTAAAATGTTTGACTTGGGTCCAACATTTCGGGTAGCCTTCCACAAGCTTCACACAATAAGTATCAGAAGCTTCTAAAGCCATAACATAATTTTCTGTAATTTTTTATGTAAACTTCTGACCCACTGGAATTGAGATACGGTGAAATAATCTGTCTGTAAACAATTGTAGGAAAAATTACTTGTGTCCTGCACAAAGTAGATGTCGTAACCAAATTGCCAAAACTATAGTTTGTTAATAACAAGAGTTGTTGAAAAATGAGTTTTAATGACTCAAACCTAAGTGTATGTAAACTTCTTACTTCAACTATGTGTGTGTGTGTGTGTGTGTGTGTGTGTGTGTGTGTGTGTGTGTGTGTGTGTGTGTGTGTGTGTGTGTGTGTGTGTGTGTGTGTGTGTGTGTGTGTGTGTGTGTGTGTGTGTGTGTGTGTGTGTGTGTGTGTGATATATATATATATATATTTCATTTCAGAGAAAATTGGTAGACACATTTTGACCACAGCAAAATGTGACAACCTCTAACGAAACAAATATATAAAATAAAATAAAAATGGTTTGTGGGATCAACTACAACAGAGTGTAAATAAGGCCATATGTAAAACTTTCAACTTCCCTCTGATTATTTCTTTCTGCGCTTTAGATACTTGACAACATCCTATGGAACAGGTCAAGATATTGATGAGAGAATAGTTGAAGGTAAATATTAATTTCACTTCCCAGCAGCATGACCTAATACCACAGTATGGATTAGTGTTTTAATTGCTTTTCTTCTTCATCAATCCCACAGCCAATCCCCTGCTAGAAGCTTTTGGAAACGCTAAAACTGTCAGGAATAACAACAGTAGTCGCTTTGGGAAGTTTGTAGAGATCCACTTCAACGAAAAGGTGCAGCCGCACCACTCTATGATAATTCACTATCGATGAAATCATCAGACAACAACACCGAAATAGTGATTTGACAATTCTTTAAAATACTTTGTGTCTGCTTTGGCTTGCCTCGAGTGCCAGATGGGTGGAGATTAGTTTTGAGACTTGTGTTTGTTCCATTGTACCAGGCAAGCTTAATAAAGCCCAGCTTAAAGTGATGCTCTAGACTCTAGAGCTTTTGTGTAATTTCAGCCAGTACTTTTGAGTAATATGTCATCCATTTCATATATGTTACATCTTTAAAATAAAAAAAAGCAATTCGTATGAGATATTTTATAAATGTATGATTGCTTATTAAGAGTCCAGACTGCATCTTTAAATATTGAACATCATTTAAAGTAGTATTTGAACCCAGTTCTGATGCTAATTGAACATGTGTTGTGTCACTTAGAATACTGTGGTGGGAGGCTTCGTGTCCCACTACCTGCTGGAGAAATCCAGGATCTGCCAGCAGAGCCAGGAGGAGAGGAACTACCACATCTTCTACCGGCTGTGTGCTGGAGCCTCCGAGGACATCAGGACCAAGTTCCACCTGGAATCACCAGATGCCTTCAGGGTGAGTGTGGCCTACGGGCCAGCCTTGTTCCCTGTCTTGTCCCTCCAGTGTGGATACGTAACCAGGCTGGCGCTGTATTGCTCGGCTTTGTTCGTCTCAGTCATTCTAAGGACACTGCGCTGTCCTATACAGTCTCTGCTGTCTCTGCAACAGGGGGCAGAGAAGCTCCTCTGATTATCGCGGTGCATCATTAATTATTAAGGAGGCTCACACCTTTTGGTGTTTCAGCTTAAAGATAAAATGCTGCTATAAAAATGTCACGTCATGATAGACATTTGCATGAATTGTTAATGTTGCTCTGTGCCTCGGAGACCACTAGATGGCACACTCAGCCGTTTATTATCTTGGCATCAACTTCACAAATAAAACTATACATCTCATTGTACTTTAAGGAAAGCCTGTTCTGTTATAGTTAGCTGGCAGGTTTTTAGCTAAGTTGTAAAAACTCTCCTCCTGCTGTGTCCACTATTGAGTCCCTCTTTTAAACTTCCCTGTCTGGTCCCGCTCAGCCTCAGTCTCTTTCAGTTTCTGGTCCCGCTCAGCCTCAGGAAGATGAGGTGCTTTGACTCCACTTCTTGACAGCAATATCGTCCACTGTAATGGAGATAAACAAATGGAGTGATGCATGGTTAATGGCAGTGACATTTCTGCTGATATACAATTCCACATGGACATTACTATTGACCTTTGGAGATCCTGGCTCTCGGCAGACATTTTACAAGGGCTCAGGCGTATCTTGCGAGAGGTGCAGATTAGAATATAGAATTAACAACAGCACCCATATAAGTCAAGTGTCTTCTCTTTCACAACCAGTACAGATTTGCATCTAATGGATTCCGAATAGGAAAATGGGTTTGAGCAGCTAGACAGGAAGGAAGTGGCAGTGAAAAGATATGATTAACTAAGTCAAACGTCAATGCTGACACATATATAATTTCAGCTGTAGGCTACATCTACCCTCTCATATTTTCATAAATGTGTGTACTGTGTGGCCATGCCTCTTATTTCTATCTCTCCAGTGAAGCCATTGTTCTGGCCAGTAAGCAAGGCACTTCTACCTGACCGAGCTACCTTCCTCTAATGGTCTCATCCGTTTTAAACTTGTTTTCTGCTGATCTGGAAACAAAAAATGAGGTGGGGAGGGAGAGAGATACAGAATCCTCCCAAAGGCCTATCTCTGTAATGAAAACCTTTGTTCTGTTTCAGCTGAGAATACTCCTCTCGTACAAACATGATAAGCCACCGGATTCTGTTTTGTTTTTCTCTCCTACCCACCTGGGAAGTTGTCGTCGCACTCACCATCAGGCCGTATCTCTAGTGACAGGCAGGAAGAGAGCAGGCTACTGAGAAGTCATTAAAAGTCGCACAAAAGCAATTACAGAGAGGGAGAAACGTCTTTTGTGCCATATATAAACTCTTTGCTGTGAACAATGGTGAATCCTCAAGAAACAAAAAATCAGTATTTGAGTCCACACAGAGACAGTGATGTGGATATATTACTTTGCTTTGACTTTCAAAAGTCATCAAGTTTGCCATATTTCAACTGGTCATGCATGGTGTCCGATGTGTTGACGATCATGTTAAACCACCCTGGACCAGCGTTGATGGGATATTCAATAGATATTTTAGGTATTGTTAAAACTGTCATACTGCGGTATATTGATCCATGAAATCTGCTGCTGTTTACTGATTCTTGTCTGTGTTGCAGTATTTGAACAGAGGATGCACTCGCTTCTTTGCAAACAAGGACACGGACAAACATATCCTTCAGAACCGCAAGAGTCCAGAGGTACGGTACCTATCTTAATCTCTCTTAACCCCCTCACTCTCCATCTCTCTCTCAACCCCCTCACTCTCCATCTCTCTCTTAACACCCTCACTCTCCATCTCTCTCTCAACCCCCTCACTCTCCATCTCTCTCTCAACCCCCTCACTCTCCATCTCTCTCTTAACCCCCTCACTCTACATCTCTCTCTCAACCCCCTCACTCTACATCTCTCTCTAACCCCCTCACTCTACATCTCTCTCTTAACCCCCTCACTCTACATCTCTCTCTCAACCCCCTCACTCTACATCTCTCTCTCAACCCCTCACTCTACATCTCTCTCTCAACCCCCTCACTCTACATCTCTCTCTCAACCCCCTCACTCTCCATCTCTCTCTTAACCCCCTCACTCTACATCTCTCTCTCAACCCCCTCACTCTACATCTCTCTCTCAACCCCTCACTCTCCATCTCTCTCTTAACCCCCTCACTCTACATCTCTCTCTCAACCCCCTCACTCTACATCTCTCTCTCAACCCCCTCACTCTACATCTCTCTCTCAACCCCCTCACTCTCCATCTCTCGCTCAACCCCTTTACTCTACATCTCTCTCTCAACCCCCTCACTCTACATCTCTCTCTCAACCCCCTCACTCTACATCTCTCTCTTAACCCCTCACTCTCCATCTCTCTCTCAACCCCCTCACTCTCCATCTCTCTTAACCCCCTCACTCTCCATCTCTCTCAACCCCCTCACTCTCCATCTCTCTCTAACCCCCTCACTCCCATCTCTCTCTTAACCCCCTCACTCTACATCTCTCTCAACCCCTCACCCCTACATCTCTCTCTCAACCCCCTCTCTCCATCTCTCGCTCAACCCCTCACTCTACATCTCTCTCTCAACCCCCTCACTCTACATCTCTCTCAACCCCCTCATCTCTCTCTCTCTTAACCCCTCACTCTCCATCTCTCTCTCAACCCCTCACTCTCCATCTCTCTCTCAACCCCCTCACTCATCTCTCTCAACCCCCTCACTCTCATCTCTCTCTCAACCCCCTCACTCCATCTCTCTCTTAACCCCCTCACTCTCCATCTCTCTCTCAACCCCCTCACTCTCCATCCCTCTCTCTCTCAAGCCCCCACTCTCCATCTCTCTCCATCTCTCTCTCAACCCCTCACTCTACATCTCTCAACCCCCTCACTCTACATCTCTCTCTAAACCCCTCACTCTACATCTCTCTCTCAACCCCCTCACTCTACATCTCTCTCTCAACCCCCTCACTCTCATCTCTCTCTCAACCCCTCACTCTCCATCTCTCTCTCTCAACCCCCTCACTCTCCATCCCTCTCTCTCGCTCAACCCCCTCACTCTCCATCTCTCGCTCAACCCCCTCACTCTCCATCTCTCTCTCAACCCCCTCACTCTCCATCTCTCGCTCAACCCCCTCACTCTCCATCTCTCGCTCAACCCCCTCACTCTCCATCTCTCGCTCAACCATCTCACTCTCCATCTCTCGCTCAACCCCCTCACTCTCCATCTCTCTTTCAACCCCCTCACTCTCCATCTCTCTCTCAACCCCCTCACTCTCCATCTCTCGCTCAACCCCTCACTCTCCATCCATCTCTCTCTCTCAATCCCCCCACTCTCCATCTCTCCGTCTTTCTCAACCCTCTCACTCTCCATCTCTCTCTCATCCCCCTCACTTTCTATTCCTCTCTCTCTCAAGCCCCCACTCTCCATCCCTCTCTCTCTCTCAACCCCTCACTCTCCATCTCTCTCAATCCCCCACTCTCCATCTATCTCTCAACGCCCTCACTCTCATCCCTCTCTCTCTCTCTCTCTCTCTCTCTCTCTCTCTCTCTCTCTCTCCCCCCCACTCTCCATCTCTCTCCATCTCTCTCAAGCCCCCACTCTCCATCTCTCTCCATCTCTCTCAAACCCCCTAACTCTCCATCTCTCTCTCAACCCCCTCACTCTCCATCCCTCTCTCTCTCAAGCCCCTCACTCTCCATCCCTCTCTCTCTCTCAAGCCCCCCACTCTCCATCTCTCTCCATCTCTCTCAACCCCCTCACTCTCCATCCCTCTCTCTCTCTCAAGCCCCCACTCTCCATCTCTCTCCATCTCTCAACCCCCTCACTGTCCATCTCTCTCTCAACCTCCTATCCACTTTCTTTCCTCGTGCACATTATATATTGGTTGAATTGCATCTTCACTACTCCATGTATTCCAATATCCATGAAAATCACAGACGGAAACACTCTTATCTGTAGTTTTTGGCCAGGATTCCCTTTGCTATCTAATGACAGACATTTCTCATCTCTTGAACTAATTGGAAATGCACTTAGGCACGACTCTGTCTGCGGAGAGAGTGAACAGAATGTACTTCTCTACCCCCACCTTGCTCCCTGTATCTGTCTCAGTGGCTTTTACTTTTACTTAATGGATTGCTCAGTCAAATGAGGAGTGTTGTTTTGTCTTGGTCTGCTGATGCAGTGGCTTCTAGTAGAGACATTTTTTACTTTAAAAGTTTTTAAATTCCCACAAGTAGCCTAAAAGTTTTATTTTCATTCTGGTCAGATTAAAACCTTTTGTATTTTACCTCTTGAAAAATAGTTCTCTGAGATGTGATGCAGATAAGCAGCAAACATTTGAATTAGGAAAGGAGCCACTGACATGACCGTATGGATAGATGTAATGTACCACATCAATGAGAATTCTTTATCCTCCCAATGAAATGCCTTCCTTCATTTGCCTTCTCCCTTTGATTAATTATGCATACAGCTGTAAGTACTCCAATATTGCAGCTGTGTGTATGGCACCCCTTCAGAACTCACCGTAATGAATTGTTATTGTTATGAAGAAATGACCTGGACAACAGTATGCCTCTTTTTCTCTCCTCTTGAGGGACAGTGATGATTCATTTGTTCTGTGTAGGCTAGTTGGGGACACCAGAAGAAGTGTCTCTCTCTGAGTATGGACAGTTTTAGTCAGATAACGTTTTTTAGTAAAGGTAATTGTACAGTTTAGGTTAAACGCATAGAAATATCAGTAATTATCTTTCTATTGTTAAAACTTGCAACTAAGTGAAGAGATTCTGAGTACTTGTTGGGTTGAGTTTTCAGTGTATGTTTAACCTAAGCAGATTATATTCAGGTGAAGCTTTAGGTGGTAGGTACAGTACAGCTAGGTGTTGCTTTTAGGTGGTAGGTACAGTACAGCTAGGTGCTAGGTGTTGCTTTTAGGTGGTAGGTACAGTACAGCTAGGTGTTGCTTTTAGGTGGTAGGTACAGTACAGCTAGGTGTTGCTTTTAGGTGGTAGGTACAGTACAGCTAGGTGTTGCTTTTAGGTGGTGGGTACAGTACAGCTAGGTGTTGCTTTTAGGTGGTAGGTACAGTACAGCCAGGTGTTGCTTTTAGGTGGTAGGTACAGTACAGCTAGGTGTTGCTTTTAGGTGGTAGGTACAGTACAGCTAGGTGTTGCTTTTAGGTGGTAGGTACAGTACAGCTAGGTGTTGCTTTTAGGTGGTAGGTACAGTACAGCTAGGTGTTGCTTTTAGGTGGTAGGTACAGTACAGATAGGTCTTGTTTTTAGATGGTAGGTACAGTACAGCTAGGTGTTGCTTTTTGGTGGTAGGTACAGTACAGCTAGGTGTTGCTTTTAGGTGGTGGGTACAGTACAGCTAGGTGTTGCTTTTAGGTGGTAGGTACAGTACAGATAGGTCTTGTTTTTAGATGGTAGGTACAGTACAGCTAGGTGTTGCTTTTAGATGGTAGGTACAGTACAGCTAGGTGTTGCTTTTAGGTGGTAGGTACAGTACAGCTAGGTGTTGCTTTTAGGTGGTAGGTACAGTACAGATAGGTCTTGTTTTTAAATGGTAGGTACAGTACAGCTAGGTGTTGCTTTTTGGTGGTAGGTACAGTACAGCTAGGTGTTGCTTTTAGGTGGTGGGTACAGTACAGCTAGGTGTTGCTTTTAGGTGGTAGGTACAGTACAGATAGGTCTTGTTTTTAGATGGTAGGTACAGTACAGCTAGGTGTTGCTTTTAGGTGGTAGGTACAGTACAGCTAGGTGTTGCTTTTAGGTGGTAGGTACAGTACAGCTAGGTGTTGCTTTTAGGTGGTAGGTACAGTACAGATAGGTCTTGTTTTTAGATGGTAGGTACAGTACAGCTAGGTGTTGCTTTTTGGTGGTAGGTACAGTACAGCTAGGTGTTGCTTTTAGGTGGTGGGTACAGTACAGCTAGGTGTTGCATTGACCCTCTTTCAAGGTTCACAGCTGGACAATGCAGGCTCCTGAGAGCCATGGATCTTATTATATGGTGATGGAGGATCATGCCTCTTGATCTCAGGAATCACCTGCTCATGATAAATGCTGTGTTTGGCCTTTTGGAGAGCATCGTGTGGTGATAAAATTATGAATAAGGCCTTCATGCTTATTGCCAGTGCATATAAGCTCGTAACAGGGTGGCAAAACTCTGGTAACTTTCCCAGAAATCCAGATTTCAGTTTCCAGAAATCCTGGAAAATTGGCAGAATTCTGTAATCCTTGCCCATACATTGTTCCATACCATGTCCCCTGTCCCTTGTGTTGATTATATGTCTCTTTACATTGCTTCTCTATACAATTCAGGACAATCAGGTGATTTATGGATTTGGTGCTGTGACCAGGACTACTTCCTTTAGATTTTATTATGATGTGAATTTTGGGAAGATATTTTTTTGTCTCAGGGTTCACATCAGTGCTGAGTGTTGTGGGGTTGCATGCTTTCTCTAAATGCATGATGTGGTTTTGCTCTGTAGTTTAGGGCTTGTGGTCAAAATTACAAAATCTTTTGTGTCCACCAGAATGTCACAGTACAATGGTTTAACAGAACTTGGGGTAAGTGTGTGTGTGCGTATGTAATGAACATGCACCTGTGGAACGGTCGTTAAGACACTAACAGCTTACAGACGGTAGGCAATTAAGGTCACAGTTATGAAATTCTTAGGACACTAAAGAGGCCTTTCTACTGACTCTGAAAAACACCAAAAGAAAGATGCCCAGGGTCCCTGCTCATCTGTGTGAATGTGCCTTAGGCATGCTGCAAGGAGGCATGAGGACTGCAGATGTGGTGAGGGCAATAAATTGAAATGTCCGTACTGTGAGACTCCTAAGACAGTGCTCCAGGGAGACAGGACGAACAGCTGATCGTACTCGCGGTGGCAGACCACGTGTAATAACACCTGCACAGGATCGGTACATTCAAACATCACACCTGCAGGACAGGTACAGGATGGCAACAACAACTGCCCGAGTTACACCAGGAACGCACAATCCCTCCATCAGTGCTCAGACTGTCCGCAATAGTCCTCACCAGACATCACCGGCAACAACGTCGCCTATGGGCACAAACCCACCGTCGCTGCACCAGACAGGACTGGCAAATAGCGTTACACCGAGTCCTGTACTCTAGAGCGGGATCAAGGTGGAGGGTCCGTCATGGTCTGGGGCGGTGTGTCACAGCATCATCAGACTGAGCTTTTTGTAATTGCAGGCGATCCCAATGCTGTGCGTTACAGGGAAGACATCCTCCCTCATGTGGTACCCTTCCTGGAGGCTCATCCTGACATGACCCTCCAGCATGACAACGCCACCAGCCATACTGCTCGTTCTGTCCCTGATTTCCTGCAAGACAGGAATGCAAGACAGGAATGTCAGTGTTCTGCCATGGCCAGCGAAGAGCCCGGATCTCAATCCCATTGAGCACATCTGGGACCTGGATCTGAGGGTGAGGGCTAGGGCAATTCCCCCCAGAAATGTTTGGGAACTGGCAAATCTAGTGCAGTCCATGAGGAGGAGATGCACTGCAGTACTTAATGCAGCTGGTGGCCACACTAGATACTGACTGTTACTTTCCCTTTGTTCAGGGACACATTATTCCATTTCTCTTAGTTACTTTCTCTAAACTTGTTCAGTTTATGTCTCAGTTGTTGAATCTTATGTTCATACAAATATTTACACATGTTTGCTGAAAATAAACACAGTTGATAGTGAGAGGATATTTTATTTTTTTGCTGAGTTTATGTGTATATGTATATATGTGTGAGACATATATACAGTTGAAGTTGGAAGTTTACATACACTTAGGTGGGAGTCATTAAAACTTGTTTTTCAACCGCTCCACAAATTTCTTGTTAACAAACTATAGTTTTGGCAAGTCGGTTAGGACCTCTACTTTGTGCACGACACAAGTATTTTTTCAAAAAATTGTTTGCTGACAAATTACTTTACTTTACTCATAATTCCAGTGGATCAGAAATGTACATCCACTAAGTTGACTGTGCCTTTAAACAGCTTGGAAAATTCCAGAAATTGATGTCATGGCTTTAGAAGTTTCTGTTAGGCTAATTGACATCATTTGAGTCAATTGGAGGTGTACATGTGGATGTATTTCAAGGCCTACCTTCAAACTCAGTGCCTCTTTGCTTGACATCATGGGAAAATCAAAAGATATCAACTGAGACCTCAGAAAACATTTTGTAGACATCCACAAGTCTGGTTCATCCTTGGGAGCAATTTCCACATGCCTGAAGGTACCACGTCCATCTGTACAAACAATAGTACGCAAGTATAAACAACATGGGAGCATGCAGCCGTCATACTGCTCAGGAAGGAGACGTGTTCCATCTCCTAGAGATGAATGTACTTTGGTGCGAAAAGTGCACATCAATCCCAGAACAACAGCAAAGGACCTTGTGAAGATGCTGGAGGAAACCGGTACAAAAGTATATATATTCATAGTAAACGAGTCCTATATCAACATAACCTGAAAGACCGCTCAGCAAGTAAGAAGCCACTGCTCCAAAACTGCCAGAAAAAAAAGCCAGACTATGCTATGCATACATATTGGTTTTATATTTATTTTACTTTTATATTTATTCATAAAATAAAAAGGTTTATTTTATGTGGAAATAAACCTCTTTTCACTTGGTTTATCTGTGATTTCAGATCAAAAGTAGGTTCTGTGCATTGTATTTGCACATGGGGACAAATATCGTACTTTTTGGAGAAATGTCCTCTGGTGAAACAAAAATAGAACTGTTTGGCCATAATGACCATTGTTAAGTTTGGAGGAAGCTGAAGAACACCATCCCAACCGTGAAGCACGGGGGTGGCAGCATCATGTTGTGGAAGTGCTTTGCTGCAGGAGGGTCTGGTGCACTTCACAAAATAGATGGCATCATGAGGGAGGAAAAGTATGTGAATATATTGAAACAACATCTCAAGACATCAGTCAAGAAGTTAAAGCTTGGTCGCAAATGGATCTTCCAAATGGACAATGACCCCAAGCATACTTCCAAAGTAAAATGGCTTAAGGACAACAAAGTCAAGGTATCGGAGTGGCCGTCACAAAGCCCTGACCTCAATCCCATAGAAAATATGAGGGCAGAACTGAAAAAGCGTGTGCAAGCAAGGAGGCCTACAAACCTGACTCAGTTATACCAGCTCTGTCAGGACGAATGGGCCAAAGTTTACCCAATTTATTTTAGAAGGCTACCCGAAATGTTTGACTCAAGTTAAACAATGTAAAGGCAATGCTACCAAATACGAATTGAGTGTATGTAAACTTCTGACCCACTGTAAATGTGATGAAAGAAATAAAGCTGAAATAAATCATTCTCTCTACTATTATTCAGACATTTCACATTCTTAAAATAAAGTGGTGATCCTAACTGACCTAAAACAGGGAATTTATACTCTGATTAAATGTCAGGAATTGTGAAAAACCTTGTTTAAATGTATTTGGCTAAGGTTTATGTAAACTTCCGACTTCAACTGTATGTTATATACATATACACATACATGCATACATACATACATACATACTGTACCAGTCAAAAGTTTAGACACACCTACTCATTCAAGGGTTTTTCTTTTTTCCCAACTTTTTTTCCATTGTAGAATAATAGTGAACACATCAAGACATTGAAACAACACATATGGAATCATGTAGAGTAGTAACCAAAAAAGTGTTAAACAAGTCCAAATAGATATTATTTAGAGATTCTTCAAAGTAGGCACCCTTTGCCTTGATCTAGAAGAAAAAGAAATGCACACCTATTAGGACGAGGTGCTGGCTAGCGGAGTAGAAACTTGAAAATAAAATAAATCCGCACACTCTTGGAGCTCAGATGCAAAAATGTAATACCAACGTTTCGACAGCCAAGCTGTCTTCATCAGGGTACGATCACAAACACTGCGGGATGACTCGTTTATATAGTGTCAAAAGACACAGGTGTCTGTAATCTTGGCTAGGAGTGGCCTAATATAAAATGTCATACAACGAACAGCATACAAACAACAAATGGATAGCATACGATCATAGATTAATTTGACTATACAAGTTTACACACAATTACAATGGCAAAGTCACAATAATCACAAGAATGGCTTCAGATCAAAGTCTACGTTGAGACCGAAGGGCGCAAGGGTCTTTAAATTAAAGATCCAGGCAGCCTCTCGTTTTAACAATAAATGATCAAGGTCACCCCCTCTCCTAGGGAGGGTGACATGTTCGATGCCAATATAACGCAGAGACGAAATCCAAGAAGTGGGCCTCCAAGAAGTGGGCCGCAACTGGATAAGTAAAGTTTTTACACCTAATGGTGCTACGATGCTCTGAGATACGTACTTTTAATTCGTGCTTTGTTTTACCTACATAATTTTTACCACAAGGACAAGTTATAAGATAAATAACTGCCTTAGTGGAGCACGTAATAACACCTTTTATTGGGATCGATTTCCCTTTTTGTGGGTGTTTGAAGGATCTACATTTATAAGTGCCATTGCATTGAGCACAGCCATTACATTTGTAATTTCCATCCAGTAGGGGCGCAAATAGACTTTGTTCAGGAATATCTTGGGGTGGTAAAATCAGAGTTTACCAATTGGTCTCTGAGATTTCTGCCCCGCGAGAATACGACCAAGGGAAGGTCCGAAAACACATTACCGAGACTATCATCAGATTTTAGGATGTGCCAATGTTTGTGAGCAATTCCCTTAATTTGTTCAGAGCACTTTGAATAGCGGGTAGTTAAAACGCAAGAATGCGTCTTTTTGCGAGACCGACTTTGAAAAAGGTCATGTCTCGTTTTGTTTTGAATTTTCTCAATGGCAATATTAATCTGATCATTCTTGTAGCCCCTCTCCTTGAACTTTCTTTGCGTCTCAGCCATATTTCTGTCGAAATCGGACTGTTTTTTGCAAATTCTTTTGATTCGACAGAATTGGCTGTAGGGCAAACTGTTTTTTAAGGGAAGTGGGTGACAACTATCAGCCCTCAACAAACAAACCCTTTGCCTTGATGACAGCTTTGTACATTCTTGGCATTCTCTCAACCAGCTTCATGAGGTATTCACCTGGAATGCATTTCAATAAACAGGTGTGCCTTGTAGATTTTTAAATTTCTTTCCTTCTTAATGCTTTTAAGCCAATCAGTTGTGTTGTGACAAGGTAGGGAGGGTATACAGAATATAGCCCTATTTGGTAAAAGACCAAGTCCATATTATAGCAAAAACAGTGCAAATAAGCAAAGAGAACTTTGAAAGTTTCTTCAAGTGCAGTCACAAAAAAACATCCAGGGCTATGATGAAACTGGCTCTCATGAGGACCGCCACAGGAAAGGAAGACCCAGAGTTACCTCTGCTGCAGAAGATAAGTTCATTAGAGTTACCAGCCTAAATGCTTCAGAGTTCAATTAACAAACACATGTCAACATCAAGGAGACTGTGTGAATCAGACCTTCATGGTCGAGTTGCTGCAAAGAAACCACTGAAACAGACACCAGTAAGAAGAAAAGACTTGCTTGGGCTGAGAAACACGAGCAATGGACATAAGACCGGTGGAAATCTGTCCTCTGGTCTGATGAGTCCAAATTTTAGATTTTTGGTTCCAACTGCCATGTCTTTGTGAGACACAGGGTAGGTGAACGGATGATCACTGCATGTGTGGTTCTCACCGTGAAGCATGGCGGAAGAGGTGTGATGGTGTGGGGGTGCTTTGCTGGTGACACTCAGTGATTTTATTTAGAATTTAAGGCACACTTAACCAGCATGGCTAGTTTGCACTTAGTGGGACTATCATTTTTTTTTCCACAGGACAATGATCCAAAACACACTTCCAGGCTGTGTAAGGGCTATTTGACCAAGACAGAGGGTATTGGAGTGCTGCATCAGATGACCTGGCCTCCACAATCACCCGACCTCAACTCAATTGAGATGGTTTGAGATGAGTTGGACCGCAGTGTGAAGGAAAAGCAGCCAACAAGTGCTCAGCACTCCGTCAAGACTGTTGGAAAAGCATTCCTCATGAAGCTGGTTGAGAGAATGCCAAGCGTGTGCAAAGCTGTCATCAAGGCAAAGGGTGGCTACTTTTGATTTGTTTAACACTTTTTTGGTTACTACATGATTCCATATGTGTTAGAATTACATTTTTTGTCAAGGAAAACTTGGGGTAAGCATATAAAACTACCTGCGGGCCAAATAAGGCCAGTTGGGGAACCCTGCTTTAGGTTATAGATGTCTCTATAGAGAAGAACAAACTGCTCCTCTACACCCACCTCCCTAAATCACCATAACTTATGGTTGTTGTTTACAAGGCAATTTTGCTCTGTACTTTATGGTGTGCAGAAAAATATGAATTGCCTTAGTTTAAATGAATAAACGAGTGCATCCACCTTCAGTTGAAATAAGTTAAAGAATCTAAAATTGCATGTAGAGAGATGGGTCTTATTCAGACATTTAATTGTTTGTTGTTTCAGTTTAGGAAACCTAATGCCATTTATCTGGCATTCTAGTCTGGTGTTAGAAGCTACAGTATGTGGTCATTTCTATACCAGCATGCCATGGTACTGTGACATTCTTCTTGTGTGGTTGTTTTTCCAGGTGTGTGATCCAACGTACTATCCCTGCTTCTCTTCCTACTGCAGCTAGCTGGAGATGTGATGTACCTTAGCTTTCATGCAGGTTTATTGTGCTAATTCTGTACAAAAAAATTGCATTATAGCTTGAAGTCACAATGTTATATGTGAAATAGCAGCCCATGCCTCCGCTCAGATCCAAACAAACACTTTCACCAAGTCAAAGAACCTCAGTGCGGGAGACAGATGGTATTTTTACTTTATGGGCAATTAGAGAGGTTATTTTATTGATGTTAAGACACAGCCTTGACACAGCTTACTTTAAGCCTCCAATCTTTGAGACAGTACACCTTCTGTGAAGAGCGTGTAACCCTAGTCACTGACCCATCCGCTCCCCATGGTCTATTAGCACCTGAAATGCTGAGCTCCTGAAGGGATAAGGTTATAGAGAGAGGGGCTGCATTCACACAGGCAGCCCAGTTCTGATATTTTTTCCACTAATTGGTATTTTCGCCAATCACATCAGGTCTTTTCACATCAGATCTTTTTTTTAGAGATGAACTGATTGATCAAAATAATTAGTCTTCCTGTTCCTAACACAGCCAGGGTGGCCCCAGGTGAGGGTGACCACTGACCTGTCCTCTCCCCACTATGGTTCCTCAGCACCTGAAGGCTGGGCCCCTGAAGGACCCTCTGCTGGACGACCAGGGGGACTTCAACAGGATGTGCGGGGCCATGAAGAAGATCGGCCTGGATGATATGGAGAAGCTGGACCTGTTCAGGGTGGTGGCCGGGGTGCTGCACTTGGGCAACATCGACTTTGAGGAGGCAGGTAGCACATCAGGTAAGCAGGGTGACAGTCGGTCTCTGTCTGACTCTTTCTTTCTCTCACACTCACTGTTCAATATCGTTTCCATATCAAGTGAGCCAAGTGTGTGTGTGTGTGTGCGTGCGTGCGTGCGTGCGTGCGTGCGTGCGTGCGCATATCCCAAAACATATGAAGAACGTACTCTGATCAGATGAGACTAAAATGAAGCTTTTTGGACATCAAGGAAAACGCTATGTCTGGCGCAACTCAACACCTCTCATCACCCCGAGAACCCCATCCCCACGTGAAGATGGTGGCAGCATCATGCTGTGGGGATGTTTTTCCATCGGCAGGGGACGGACAGACGACATCCGTCCCCTGCCGATGGAAAAACATCCCCACAGCATGATGCTCAATTTTAGTCTCATCTGATCAGAGTACCTTCTTCATATGTTTTGGGAGTCTCCCACATGCCTTTTGGCGAACACCAAACATGTTTGCTTATTTTTTTCTGAAAGCAATGGCTTTTTTCCGACCACTTCCTTAAAAGCCCAGCTCTGTGGAGTGTACGGCTTAAAGTGGTCCTATGGACAGCTACTCCAATCTCCAATCTGGTGGAGCTTTGCAGCTCCTTCAGGGTTGTCTTTGATCTCTTTGTTGCCTCTCTGATTAATGCCCTCCTTGCCTGGTCTGTGAGTTTTGGTGGGCGGCCCTCTCTTGGCAGGTTTGTTGTGGTACCATATTCTTTCCATTTTTTAATAATGGATTTAATAGTGCTCCGTGGGATGTTCAAAGTTTCTGATATTTTTTTATAACCCAACCCTGATCTATACTTCTCCACAACTTTGTCCCTGACCTGTTTGGAGAGCTCCTTCATGGTGCCGCTTGCTTGGTGGTACCCCTTGCTTGGTGGTACCCCTTGCTTAGTGGTGTTGCAGACTCTGGGTCCTTTCAGAACAGATGTGTATATATACTGAGATCATGTGACAGATCATGTGACACACATTGCACACAGGTGGACTTTAGGTGGAGCTGACAAGGTACAAATCTGTCGTTCTGCCCCTGAACAGGCAGTTAACCCACTGTTCCTAGGCCGTCATTGAAAATAAGAATTTGTTCTTAACTGACTTAGGTAATTAGTTGCACCAGGTCTTATTTAGGGGCTTCATAGCAAAGGGGGTGAAAATATACACACACCACTTTTCCATTTGTATATATTTTTTTATTTTTTTATTTCATTTCACTAATTTGGACTATTTTGTGTCTGTCCATTACATGAAATCCAAATAAAAATCTATTTAAATTACAGGTTGTAATGCAACAAAATAGGATAACAGCCAAGAGGGATGAATACTTTTGCAAAGCACTGTACCCACTAAAGAAATTGTCCTTGTGTCCGGGCAGCAGGTGCCATTTTGCTGTGGTCCGCCAGAACACTCTGCTCTGTGATCGATTTACTTTAATCTTCATCTTCCTTCTAAAGGCCCATGTGGCCTCTTGTGCCGCATTTCCAATTACAATTTACACCAGTGTTTTACCCAGAAGGCTAAGACTTTTGTTTCCAAGGGCCGGCACCCCGTGTCTCACTGAGCCATGGCTCCGGCGAACTTGGAAGCTACTCCCTGGGTACTTTTCAGCTGACATTTACATAACAATGTCAAACAGTGAACTTTAACACCTTCACACAAAGCAACAGTCTTGAATGATGCAGAGGTTGCTGATTCTGCTCACCACAAATCTTTGGTGCCACGCTCCTGATGGAAACACCACAACACTAGAGCTCACGTTAACATAAAACACTGGCGGCACACTGGTGTGGGGGTCTCAGTGGAAAAGCGCTATTGTTGTAGTCTGTGAAAGGGCTTTTATTCACTATTAAGGAGCCACTACATACACCAAGGACACTGCGGAGTAGTCATTCTCCTCCCCTTCATTCATTATTAATACAAAGCCATCAGAGTAACTGATGAAAAGATTATCATGTGTCTTCTTTGTGAATGTCACTCTTTGTAGTCCTCTGCGGTAATCTCTTACAGAATCATCTTGTATATTTTAGTATTGGTAGAGCAAGTTAGTATTCTCTCATTTGTCAGGGCTGATGCATTACGGTGTGAATGTCTTGGGCTCTCCTCTTCTCACTGACTCCACATTACACATGCTGTTCCACACAACCCAGAGGAAGATCACATTTCTATGGGAATAAGCCATTTATTTTTAACATCAGAGTAAAACTTGTACGTAGTGGCTTTCAGCCCACCCCCATACACATCGTCCTCACAATGTTACTAACAACATTACTAAATGACTCATAACGTTACCGTTCTGTATGTCTGTCCCACCAGGTGGCTGCACTATAAAGAACCAGTCAAGCCAGACGGTGGAGTACTGTGCTGAGCTGCTGGGTCTGGGAGAGCAGGACCTGAGTGTCAGCCTCACGTCCAGGGTCATGCTCACCACAGCAGGGGGCGCCAAAGGAACAGTTATCAAGTAAGTCACCATAGCCCTGGTCAAAAGTTGTGAAATGCACAGTGCATCTACATTTGAAGTCAGAAGTATACATACACCTTAGCCAAATGCATTTAAACTCAGTTTTTCACAATTCCTGACATCTAATCCTAGTAAATATTCCCTGTCCTATGTCAGTTAGGATCACCACTTTATTTTAAGAATGTGAAATGTCAGAATAATAGTAGAGAGAATGATGTATTTCAGCTTTTATTTCTTTCATCACATTCCCAGTGGGTCAGAAGTTTACATACACTCAATTACGATTTGTTAGCATTGTCTTTAAATTGTTTAACTTGGGTCAAACATTTCAGGTAGCCTTCCACAAGCTTCCCACAATAAATTGAGTGAATTTTTGGCCCATTCCTCCTGACAGAGCTGGTGTACTTGAGTCAGGTTTGTAGGCCTCCTTGATCGCACATGCTTTTTCAGTTCTGCCCACAAATGTTCTATATGATTGAGGTCAGGGCTTTGTGATGGCCACTCCAATACCTTGACTTGGTTGTCCTTAGGCCACTTTTCCATAGCTTTAGAAGTATGCTTGGGGTCATTCTCCATTTGGAAGACCCATTTGCGACCAAGCTGTAACTTCCTGACTGATGTCCTCCAAACTTAACAATGGTCATTATGGCCAAACAGTTCTATTTTTTATTTTTTCAGACCAGAGGACATTTCTCCAAAAAGTACAATCTTTTCCCCATGTGCAGTTGCAAACCGTAGTCTGTCTTTTTTATGGCGGTTTTATGGCTTCTTCCTTGCTGAGCGGCCTTCCAGGTTATGTCGATATAGGACTTGTTTTACTGGTCTATAATTATTTTTCTGAGGTCTTTCCCATTATGTCAAGCAAAGAGGCACTGAGTTTGAAGGTAGGCCTTGAAATACATCCAGAAGTACACCTCCAATTGACTCAAATGATGTCAATTAGCCTAACAGAAACTTATAAAGCCATGACATAATTTTCTGGAATTTTCCAAGCTGTTTAAAGGCACAGTCAACTTAGTGTATGTAAACGTCTGACCCACTGGAAATGTGATACAGTGAATTAATCTGTCTGTAAACAATTGTAGGAAAAATGACATGTCATGCACGAAGTAGATGTCCTAACCGACTTGTCAAAACTATAGTTTGTTGACAATACATTTGTGGAGTTGTTGAAAAATGAGTTTTAATGACTCCAACCCAAGTGTGTGTGTGTGTGTGTGTGTGTGTGTGTGTGTGTGTGTGTGTGTGTGTGTGTGTGTGTGTGTGTGTGTGTGTGTGTGTGTGTGTGTGTGTGTGTGTGTGTGTGTGTGTGTGTGTGTGTGTGTGTGTGTGTGTGTGTGTGTGTGTGTGTGTTTGTGTGTCTGACCGACATCACTCCCAGTGGGTATTGTGCTGAGAGTTAAAAATAGGAGCGCCATTCTGTCACACACACAGCAGCATCAGCCAGCAGCAGCCAAGCATGCATCCTCAGCCCTAGCATACTTTTCCTGTTGATGATAGAACACATTGGTAGAGGTAGGGCTGAGCAGTGGAGAGGAGAGAGAATCACAGTATTACATGCAGAGAAGAATCAATACGGTCATGTTGCTGTGGGAAACAATACGGTCATGTTGCTGTGGGAAACAATACGGTCATGTTGCTGTGGGGAAACAATACGGTCATGTTACTGTGGGAAACAATACGGTCATGTTGCTGTGGGAAACAATACGGTCATGTTGCTGTGGGAAACAATACGGTCATGTTGCTGTGGGAAACAATACGGTCATGTTGCTGTGGGAAACAATACGGTCATGTTGCTGTGGGAAACAATACGGTCATGTTGCTGTGGGGAAACAATACGGTCATGTTGCTGTGGGAAACAATACGGTCATGTTGCTGTGGGAAACAATACGGTCATGTTGCTGTGGGGAAACAATACGGTCATGTTGCTGTGGGAAACAATACGGTCATGTTGCTGTGGGAAACAATACGGTCATGTTGCTGTGGGAAACAATACGGTCATGTTGCTGTGGGAAACAATACGGTCATGTTGCTGTGGGAAACAATACGGTCATGTTGCTGTGGGAAACAATACGGTCATGTTACTGTGGGAAACAATACGGTCATGTTGCTGTGGGGAAACAATACGGTCATGTTGCTGTGGGGAAACAATACGGTCATGTTGCTGTGGGAAACAATACGGTCATGTTGCTGTGGGAAACAATACGGTCATGTTGCTCATCATGTTGCTGTGGGAAACAATACGGTCATGTTGCTGTGGGAAACAATACGGTCATGTTACTGTGGGAAACAATACGGTCATGTTACTGTTGGGGGAAACAATACGGTCAAGTTGCTGTGGGGAAACAATACGGTCAAGTTGCTGGTCATGTTGCTGAAACAATACGGTCAAGTTGCTGTGGGAAACAATACGGTCAAGTTGCTGTGGGGAAACAATACGGTCATGTTGCTGTGGGAAACAATACGGTCATGTTGCTGTGGGAAACAATACGGTCAAGTTGCTGTGGGGAAACAATACGGTCATGTTGCTGTGGGAAACAATACGGTCATGTTACTGTGGGAAACAATACGGTCAAGTTGCTGTGGGGAAACAATACGGTCATGTTGCTGTGGGAAACAATACGGTCATGTTGCTGTGGGTATGGACAGCTCCGAAGTCTTCAAAGTGATGGAGGGAATAAAAGACAACATTTGCCCTCCTCCAAGACTCTCCTAGTCCCTGTATGAATCCCAAATGGAACCCTATTCCCCAACCAATCGAATGGTTGACATTTTTAAGTGTTTATTTTTCAATATATAGACACAACCTATGTTTTGAATAAAATCAACTACATGTAGGCTACTGAACTTGTCTGATGCTTTAAGCACTGCGATTTCAAAATGAAGACACATTACTAAAGAGGGAGCCAGAGATCAATATAGCCTAACCAGAAGAAAGAAAGAAGTGTGTCGTCCCCCCCCTCCCCGCTGCTGCTGGCCTTGGCAGATTCTAAGCTCCTGAAGTTGCCAGTAATAGGCTACACCAGCGGTCACCAACCTTTTTCCATTTGGAGTGCCATGTTATCGTACCGTTCCCTACTGATCTGCCTGCTGAGGATTCCTCTGCTGATGGTTTTCATATGCACATTTTCATGGTACAGTTCCATTTCAGTTATAATAAAGTCTTCATGTCTCAAAATCAACAGCATGCAGTTAATCAAAATGATTTCTAAATGAAAATTATACAAATCTATAAATAACTTATATTGACATTGTCAATATGTAAAAAATAGCATACATGAAGCAACAAAAATAAAGAAAATATCCTGATTTAAAAAATATATATATATATCCTGTAAATCACATTGGCTATGCATGGTCTGTCTGCAAGGAAACTCTATAAACTGGTCATAGCCCGAGGCTCATGCTGGCAAACGTATTCTGGACCTTTAGAGTTTCTGCTCCAGTGAGCTCCGGACAGACACAGTTGTAGGCTATTTGCGCAAGAGATAAGTCATATTTTAGTCAAATATTATATATTTTTGGGCGGTCTGTTAAATCGTCTTGTGGTCAATTTGCAGTCTACAAATTATGTAATTATGTTCCGGCCCCCTGACCATATGCTCAAGAAAACATCTGCACGCGACTGTATCTAGTTGATGATCCCTGCCCTGTATAGTGCACTACATTCGACAGAGCACTATAGGAAATAGGGTGCCATTTCGGAAGCAGTCCCTATCTCTATCTACGCCAAGGCCTTGCATGTAATTTAGCCGTGGCTCAGTCTTTCTAATGCCTGACTGTGATTGTTGTACGGGCAGCTTGGCACTCCCTCGGCTCGCCAACCTGAATGCCAAGCCACTCGCTACCTGCAATTACCCCCCCAACCACCCTCCCACACTAATGCTTGTCTGTTGTTTTATATGTGGAGCGAGAGACACTTTTACACAGTACTTGTGCTTGAAGTGCTGGTTTATATGGGCCTGGCTGTGCCTTTATGAGTGTGTCCTAAATGACACCCTGTTTCCTACATATAGTGCACTACTTTTGACCAGGGCCAAGGTCTGTATGCATGCTGTGGTGAGAGGGAGAGCTCTCATGTTTCATTAAGAGGGCATAATAATAAGCAATGAGTTAGTGGTGTACAGTACTTTGTGGTCCCATGTAGCTTAGTAGTTAGAGCATGGCGCTTGCAACACCAGGGTTGTGGGTTCGATTCCCACGGGGGGCTAGTACATAAAGGTATGCATTCAGTACTGTAAATCACTCTGGATAAGAGTGTCTGCTGAATGATTCAAATGTAAATAGTCTTCTGTTTAATTAATAGCAACAATAGCAATGTATGAGTATAGTTGCAGTAAGTGTCTTATAAAGGGTTGGTGTGGATTTCAAACGTCTCGCTGTCTGCGGGTACACCACTATAGCGGGTCTATTTTTATTACTTATGTAAGGGGGAAAGCCGAAGCTAGCTAAATGTTAGTTTGTTTGGGGACTAGCTTTAAGGTGTTTATATGTGCGAGGCAGAGAGTGGGAGAGAGGGACGTTAATCGTGTTTACCCCACCATGGTGAGTTCTGTGGCGGACTCTGTAGTTCAGCGAGGGCAGGGGTACAGTCTTCCACTCTCTCAGCAAACCCATTTACATGTTCACTACACAGACTCGTTTAAAGCTAATTTAATGAGATGTGAGCTTCTCAACTTCCTGATTACATCTGAGAACATGGTGCCGGAGAGTATGTTATGGAGCTCATAGAGCATGTGGGCTTCATAGTGGGTATACACGTCACCGCTACTGTTAGTGCGATGGCAAACCTCTTGGTTTTTAAATGAGAGGCCAAGACTTAACCTTTGTATTCAAATGTTTTAACTGGGGGCTATGGGCTCTTCTCACTGGCTGGAAGAAGTAAGGGGATAATGAATTAAACATGCGGTGTAGTAGAGCAAAAGTGCGAGGCCAGGTGTGTACTGAGCGCTGGGGGTCAAGGGTGTAAAACGAGTTGGGGAGGTGGGGTGAGGATGGGGTCATAATGGATTAGGTTATCATGGAGAGTCCTTATCTTGTGGAATGTGGCTATCGTCTCAACACATCAGCCAGTGCTGAAGGGAGGTGCATGGGGGGACAGGATATATATATATATATATACACTGCTCAAAAAAATAAAGGGAACACTAAAATAACACATCCTAGATCTGAATGAATGAACTATTCTTATTAAATACTTTTTTCTTTACAGTTGAATGTGCTGACAACAAAATCACACAAAAATAATCAATGGAAATCAAATTTATTAACCCATGGAGGTCTGGATTTGGAGTCACACTCAAATTGAAAGTGGAAAACCACACTACAGGCTGATCCAACTTTGATGTAATGTCCTTAAAACAAGTCAAAATGAGGCTCAGTAGTGTGTGTGGCCTCCACGTGCCTGTATGACCTCCATACAATGCCTGGGCATGCTCCTGATGAGGTGGTGGATGGTCTCCTGAGGGATCTCCTCCCAGACCTGGACTAAAGCATCTGCCAACTCCTGGACAGTCTGTGGTGCAACGTGGCATTAGTGGATGGAGCGAGACATGATGTCCCAGATGTGCTCAATTGGATTCAGGTCTGGGGAACGGGCGGGCCAGTCCATAGCATCAATGTCTTCCTCTTGCAGGAACTGCTGACACACTCCAGCCACATGAAGTCTAGCATTGTCTTGCATTAGGAGGAAACCAGGGCCAACCGCACCAGCATATGGTCTCACAAGGAGTCTGAGGATCTCATCTCGGTACCTAATGGCAGTCAGGCTACCTCTAGCGAGCACATGGAGGGCTGTGTGGCCCCCCAAAGAAATGCCACCCCACACCATGACTGACCCACCGCCAAACCAGTCATGCTGGAGAGCAGAACGTTCTCCATGGTGTCTCCAGACTCTGTCACGTCTGTCACATGTGCTCAGTGTGAACCTGCTTTCATCTGTGAAGAGCACAGGGCGCCAGTGGCGAATTTGCCAATCTTGGTGTTCTCTTGCAAATGTCAAACGTCCTGCAGAGTGTTGGGCTGTAAGCACAACCCCCACCTGTGGACGTCGGGCCCTCATACCACCCTCATGGAGTCTGTTTCTGACCGTTTGAGCAGACACATGCACATTTGTGACCTGCTGCAGGTCATTTTGCAGGGCTCTGGCAATGCTCCTCCTGCTCCTCCTTGCACAAAGGCGGAGGTAGCGGTCCTGCTGCTGGGTTGTTGCCCTCCTACGGCCTCCTCCACGTCTCCTGATGTACTGGCCTGTCTCCTGGTAGCGCCTCCATGCTCTGGACACTACGCTGACAGACACATCAAACCTTCTTGCCACAGCTCGCATTGATGTGCAATCCTGGATGAGCTGCACTACCTGAGCCACTTGTGTGGGGTGTAGACTCCGTCTCATGCTACCACTAGAGTGAAAGCACCGCCAGCATTCAAAAGTGACCAAAACATCAGCCAGGAAGCATAGGAACTGAGAAGTGGTCTGTGGTCACCACCTGCAGAACCACTCTTTTATTGGGGGTGTCTTGCTAATTGCCTGTAATTTCCACCTGTTGTCTATTCCATTTGCACAACAGCATGTGAAATTTATTGTCAATCAGTGTTGCTTCCTAAGTGAACAGTTTGATTTCACAGAAGTGTGATTGACTTGGAGTTACATTGTGTTGTTTAAATGTTCCCTTTATTTTTTTGGAGCAGTATATATATATATATATATATATATATATATATATATATATATATATATATGAGAGAGAGAGAGAGACTTGGACATAGACATGAAGTACTCAGAGAACTGCTAAGTGCCACAGATAGAGAATGAGTTATTTTCTGTCATGCCTCGTGTGCATGACAATGCTGTTTGTAAAGAAAAGGGCAGATGTAAAGCTTGTTGAGAAACTTTAAGTCCACGGGTTATTCATATTGTATGTTTTTTCCATTCCTCTTCATTCTTTGCCATCTCTCTATGGTCTGTAATTATTGAGCTACATACTTGACTGCAGTCAGAGCTCCCAGGCAGTTGTCATACCTACACAGAGCTATGATGCTTATACCTTCTGTCATTGGTATGGCTCCTTATCATATTACAGTCTCTCTTTTCTCCCAAGATATCAATAATGCAATTATCCTCTTGGGAAACCGAGCAGGCCCCTGAACAGTTCTGCAGACCCACGGTGGTGAATGGATGGGATTAGTGGGTGACTCTGTCGTCTTTGAGTTGTGGGCTACTTCTTTCACCAGTGCTCAGGTTTATACGTTGTGGCTGTATGTTTATTTGCTGTTGACAAATCCAATTTCCCCTCGTGCCATTAATTCAATTTAGATCAGATATACTTCATTGTATGTTATTCACAGAAATGTGCTTTGCGTACAGAAAAGTCAAGATTATTCATTTCAGTTCAGTGATGTGCTTATTCTCGCTCTTGCTCTCTCTCTCTCCCCCCCTCTCTCTCCCTCCAGAGTGCCACTGAAAGTGGAGCAGGCAAACAACGCACGGGACGCCCTGGCCAAGGCTGTGTACAGCCGGCTGTTTGACCACGTGGTCACAAGGGTCAACCAGTGCTTCCCCTTCCACTCTTCTGCCAACTTCATCGGGGTTCTGGATATCGCAGGCTTCGGTCTGTACCCCTTCTATGTGCCCTATGTACAGTGCTTTCAGGAAGTATTCATACCTCTTGACTTATTCCATATTTTGTTGTGTTACAGCCTGAATTCAACATTTATTTAAAAAAGAAAAAATGTAAATACATCTCACCCATCTACACTTAATAACCCATAATTGCGAAGTTTGTTTTTAGAAATTGTTGCAAATGTATTTAAAAAAAGGTTTTCAGAAATATCTGATTTACGTAAGTATTCACACCCCTGAGTCAATACTTTGTTGAAGCACCTTTGCCAACGATTACAGCTGCAAGTCTTTCTGGGTAAGTCTCTAAGAGCTTTCCACACCTTGTGTAACATTTGCCCATTTTTCTTTTCAAAATTCTTCAAGCTCTGTCAAATTGGTTGTTGATCATTGCTAGACAACTATTTTCAGGTTTTGCCATAGATTTTCAAGCAGATTTAAGTCAAAACTGTAACTCTGGAAAATTCAGTATTTTTGGTAAGCAACTCCAGTGTAGATTTGGCCTTGTGTTTCAGGTTATTGTTCTGCTGAAAGGGGAATTAATTTCAGAGTCTGTTGGAAAGTAGAGTGAACCAGGTTTTCCCCTAGGATTCTGTTTTTTTTTCATCCTGAAAAACTCCTCAGTCTTTAATGATTACAAGCAGCCTTGAACGATTACAAGCATACCCATAACATCATGCAGCCACCACTATGCTTGAAAATATTGAGAGTGGTACTCTGTAATGTGTTGAGTTGGATTTGCCCCAATTTGTATTCAGGACAGAAAGTGAATTGCTTTGGCACATACTTTTTAGCAGTATTACTTTAGTGCCTTAATGCAAATAGGATGCATGTTTTGGAATATTTGTTTTCTGTACATGCTTCCATCTTTCCTCTGTCAATTAGGTTAGTATTGTGGAGCAACTACAATGTTATTGATCCATCCTCAGTTTTCTCCTATCACAGCCATTAAACTGTGTAACTGCTTTAAAGTCACCATTAGCCTCATGGTGAAGTCCCTGAGCTGTATCTTTCCTCTCCGGCATGTGAGGAAGAACACCTGTATCTTTGTATTGACTGGGTGTATTGATACACCATCCAAAGTGTAATGAATAACTTCACCATGCTCAAAGGGATATTCAGCTTTTTTTACCCATCTACCAATAGTTGCCCTTCTTTGCAAGGCATGGAAATCCTACCTGGTCTTTGTGGTTGAATCTGTGTTTTGAAATGTTCTGCTCATCTGAGGGACCCTACAGATAATTGTATGTGTGGGGTACAGAGATGAGGCATTCATTCAAAACGAGCTGCAAAAAACACTCAAACTGGACCGTTTTATCTCCATCTCTTCATTCAAAGACTCAATCATGGACACTCTTACTGACAGTTGTGGCTGCTTTGCGAGATGTATTGTCTCTACCTTCTTGCCCTTTGTGCTGTTGTCTGTGCCCAATAATGTTTGTACCATGTTTTGTGCTGCTGACATGTTGTGCTGCTACCATGCATGCTGTGTTTTCATGTGTTGCTGCCATGCTATGTTATTCTCTTAGGTCCATGCAACTTATTATGTGAATATGTGACATATTTTAACTCTTGAACTTATTTAGGCTTGCCATAACAAAGGGGTTGAATACGTATTGACTTAGGAAATTTCAGCGTTTCATTTAAAAAAATAAACAATTCCACTTTGACATTATGGGGTATTGTGTGTAGGCCAGTGACACAACATCTCAATTCAATCCATTTTAAATTCAGGCTGTAACACATGTGGAAAAAGTCAAGGGGTGTGAATACTTTCTGAAGGCACTGGGCATATGTGTTCTATGGATGTGATGCACGATGCCATATGATATGATAGTAGTAGCACACTTTATTATCCCTCAGGGGGGAAATGGTTTTACAGCCTAATTGTCCATAAAACAACTTCAACAACAACAGACATTTCCCCACGAGACAACATTATACAGAACATAACATGAACCACACATTGCATATAATTGCAAGAGTCCATTAGTCAGAGACAGTGGTGGTTTACGGCTAAAGTGCTTGGTTTTTTTAATGTGTTTTCGTTTCCTGATGTCTCTCTTCCAGAGTACTTTGAGCACAACAGCTTTGAGCAGTTCTGCATCAACTACTGTAATGAGAAGCTGCAGCAGTTCTTCAACGAGCGCATTCTGAAAGAGGTGAGTGCTTCTTCCAAGGTCTGTGTGTGTTCACCCCAATGTCCCTGCCTCCTTAACTGACATCCCAGTTGTCCAACCAGGGCTCAACTTCAAGTTGTCTTTCTGCGATTCCTAGCATCTCCTCGCCTCCTTATTTGAAGGGAATGTCCATGGGTCCCTCCCATCAGACCTTGTTCAATGCGTTTTGAGAAGGAGGCGAGAAGAGAGGATGCAAGAAATCAAGAAAAGATTAACTGAGAATGAGCCCAGGTGTTTGCAACAAGCAGAATGGAAACCTTGACATTTGGATTCAGTTATATTTGTCAGAGATGATGTTGCAAAATTGGTTTTCCAGAAATCCTCTTTGGATGATTCTGGATTTCCTGCTTATTCCTTCCTGATTTCAGGAATCCTCCATCCGGGATTTGGGGAAACCAGGGACTTTATTGAACATTCCCGTAACTTTGCAACCCTAGTCAGAGACCTTGGTAAAATAATGTGTTATTGCACAATAGATAGAAAGGCAACTCTTGACGGATTTATCTGAATACATTGGAGTCTTTGGCCTCATTATAGTAGAGAACTATCTTGTATAATAAACCATATTCAATTATATTCTGAATGTCGTTCTGAAGGTCATTATAAATGTTTGTTATTGGAACGGTTCTGTTTCAAATTCTAGGAACAAGAGCTGTATCAGAAGGAGGGCCTTGGAGTGAACGAGGTCCGGTACGTCGACAATCAGGACTGCATAGGTTTGTCTAATCTTAATACCATTTCATGCACATCATTTCAGAGGGTTAGCCTATGTTCAGTATCCTCCACCTAGTTTCCAGTGTTTTCCCCTTGTTTTATCAATGTGTTGCCATTCCATGTTCTTCTGACTAGAGATCTGTCTCTGCGTGGGAAGCTGAAACAGCTTTTTTCTCTGAGAGAAGTTAAACTCTTGAGCGCTGACCCAGAGCCTTGACCCTGAGTTATATTACATGGTCAACTGAAAGAAAGCCTGTTGATGGGAGGTAGATGTATTTTGTTTCAAAGCACACCCAAACTTACTTTCTCCTCTGTTTGAGATATGGGTGTTGTAGGGTGGCAGGATGCCAGAGAGAGGAATGGATGTGATGGGGAGAATGGGGCCTGGCTCGGGGGAATGGGGTCTCTTCCTCCCCCAAAATTACTGTGCATTGCTGTGTATGAGAGATTATACAGTGCCTTGCGAAAGTATTCGGCCCCCTTGAACTTTGCGACCTTTTGCCACATTTCAGGCTTCAAACATAAAGATATAAAACTGTAGATCTCTGTAGTTTATCCAGAGTGATCATGGACCTCTTGGCTGCATCTCTGATCAGTCTTCTCCTTGTATCCCACCTGACCAATATCCAGTGACACTGCAGGGCGCCAAATTCAAACAACAGAAATCTCATAATTAATATTCCTCCAACATACAAGTATTATACACCATTATAAAGATAAACTTCTTATTAATCCAGCCACAGTGTCTGATTCCAAAAAGGCTTTGCGGCAAAAGAACACCATGCGATTATGTTAGGTCAGCGCCTAGCCACAGAGAACCATACAGCCATTTTCCAACCAAGGAGAGGTGTCACAAAAGACTAAAATAGCGTTGACATTAATCACTAACCTTTGATGTTTACCGGATGGCACTCCCAGGACTCCATGTTAGACAATAAATGTGTGTTTTGTTCAATAAAGTTCATCTTTATGTCCAAAAACCTCATTTGAAATTGGCGCGTTATGTTCAAAAATGTATTGTCTCAAACAAACATCCGGTGAAAGTGCAGAGAGCCACGTCAAATTACAGAAATACTCATCATAAACATTGATCTAATATACAAGTGTTATACATGCGATTAAAGATAAACTTCTCCTTAATGCAACCACTCAGATTTCAAAAAGGCTTTACGACAAAAACACACCATGCGATTATGTTAGGTCAGCGCCTAGCCACAGAGAACCAAACATCCATTTTCCAACCAAGGAGAGGTGTCACAAAAGTCAGAAATAGCATTCAAATGAATCACTTACCTTTGATGATCTTCATCTGATGGCACTCCCAGGTCTCCAATAAATGTTCGTTCCAATAAATGTTTGTTTTGTTCGATAAAGTTCATCTTTATCTGTCCAAATACCTCCTTTTTGTTCACGCGTTTAGTCATGCGTTTTAGTCCGGGCACAAAAAAGTTCCATTACAGTTTGTAGAAACATGTCAAGCTATGTATAGAATCAATCTTTAATATGTTTTTATCATAAATCTTCAATAATATTCCAACCGGACAATTCCTTTGGCTTTAGAAATTAAAGGGAATGGAGCTCGCGCTCACGGCCGTGCGCGTGACAAAACTCAAGGCTTTCAGCCAGACCACTGGTTCAAACAGCTCTTATTCGCTCCCCTTTCACAATAGAAGCCTGAAACAAGGTTCTAAAGACTGTTGACATCTAGTGGAAGCCTTAGGAAGTGTAATCTGACCCCATTTACACTGTATATTGGCTATGCAATCACTTGAAAATCTACAAATATTTTTCCATCCCAATTTCATATTTTTTTTACTGACTTTTCTATGCATTAAACACCTGCTCTCTCTCTCTCTCTCTCTCTCTCTCTCTCTCTCTCTCTCTCTCTCTCTCTCTCTCTCTCTCTCTCTCTCTCGACTAACCTATGGAAAGAGTGAGTCACTGCAGCTCTAACTATGGATGTCATTCAGTCATGTCTTAATGAGCCGTTGTTCTCTCGTGCAAGGTGGTCTGTGTAGGTCAAGGTCAGACTATTCTGAACTGAAACATTTTCATTATTTTATTACACCTTAAATTGGTTTTTGACAGGTACACCACCCTTCCCTAGCGTAATTGGATATCTTACACTGTCAGTGGCCCTGGACTATAGAAAGACTAAACCCCTAATGAAATACGTGAAGCAACAGGCTAGGATAGCTCTAAGGCTACACTGACTTATTGGATACAGTCATTTTGGGATCTCTTGACCCCTGACTCCTGACCGCTGTGTCTGTCTACAGACCTCGTGGAGGCCAAGCTGGTGGGCATCCTGGACATCCTGGATGAAGAGAACCGTCTACCTCAGACCAGTGACCAGCACTTTGCAGAGACCGTACACAACAAACACAAGAACCACTTCCGACTGACCGTGAGTTCTTACTTTAACCAGGATTCATGTCCTTTCTCTGTGTACTTATAGGTTGTGTGTGTTTTATCGTCCGTAATGTCAGTCGTGGGTTTGTTAAGCCATTGGAATAAGTCTTGTCTCTGTGGTTGTATTTTTTTTCACTTATTTAAAATGGATACCGTGAAATGTGTTCCTCAGGTGCCCCGGAAATCAAAGCTGCAAGTTCACAGGAATGTGAGGGATGACGAGGGATTCATCATCAGACACTTTGCAGGAGCTGTGTGCTATGAGACGGTACATTTAGGTTCACAAAATGACACCGCAGGATGTCTGAAGGCTAGAAAACATCAACATTACTCCTTTTTATATGATCAGACTTCGGTCTGTTTAAGTAATCCCCTATGTCCTTGTGGTAGGCCTATACTGCAGCATCTCCAACCAAACATTCTCCTCCTCTTTGACACCTGCACAAAACCCAGCATGTGGAATTCACTTATTTTTATCACAAGTGCCCCACTTATCTTCCAACCAGAGTATAATTTTTCTGAACTGGGTGTGCTTCTGCATCTTCAAGGTTCTACATTTTCTCTGAATTGCAGACCAAGTTTGTGGAGAAGAACAATGATGCACTGCACATGTCCCTGGAGTGCCTAGTGAGTGAGTCTAAGGACCGGTTTATCCGGGAGCTCTTTGAGAACTCCAACAACACCAAGGACTCGAAACAGAAGGCCGGCAAGCTCAGCTTCATCAGCGTAGGCAACAAATTCAAGGTGAGGACGAATTTTAATCTACTGCCTTTCACTTCCACACTTTATTAATGTGCTTCTCAACATGGTAGGGATCCCAAATGGGACACTATTATCTATTAAGTGTGCTACTTTTGACCAGGACCCATAGGGATTAGGGTGCCATTGATGCAGCCATGGAATACTGAGGGGGAATGGGTATACATGTCCATTTTAAAGGTCCAGTCTAGATGTTTTTATCTCAACATCAAATAATTTCTGGGTAACAATTAAAGTACCTTACTGTGATGGGTTTTCAATTAAAATGGTCCAATATATATATATTTTAATCTAAAAGCAAAGGGCAATTTCTCAATAAATAATTTTGCTATGACTGTCTGGGTGTGATCTGAGTGAGGAGTGTAAAACTAGCTGTTATTGGCATAGAGGTTTTTCTTATTGGTCTATTAACTAGTTTACCACCTGGTTATGTCACCAGGCTGGCCAAAACTCCATCCCACCAAAACAGGCAAATATTTCAGGCTGTCTTTTCAAACAGCACTTACATTAAAAGGGTATTATCATAATTTTCACAATTTACAGTATTATTACAACCTATATATATATATATATACTGTTTATGAAACATAAGAAAATCAAGTTTTTGACTGCAACTGGGCCTTTCACAGCCATACCAGGTGTGTTCATGTTTGTTACTTTTATCTTGTATTTTAAATGCAAAACAGTAGCATCAAGGCTATTTTGTTAGTTTATAGTCATAACTGTGATACTTTCTTACTCTATACTGTGATCCTGTAAGATGTGTTAAGATGCTGTGTCTGTTGTAAGTGAAATCAGAGGAGCGTTCTGGTGCTGCAATATTCACTCATGTTAATAAGCAGTTATTGTAAGCTATCATTGGTACTGCTAGACACAGTGGAGAAGAAGGACAGTTGGAGTACAATAGTTACAAAAAGTTACATACATACAATTTTAGAGGATTTGAATGCAGCTTATTTTTCAGGGTTTCATAATGTGTTTGGATTTAATCTCCCTCTGGTTTAGTTTCCGGAGTTAATTTTGTTTCTACATTCTGTTAATGTGTTCTTCCTCATCTCTCTCCTTCCCACTGTTCCTCCTTCCATTCTGTCTCTCCATCCTTTCCCTACCCCCATCATGCCCTGGTTTCTCAAATGACTGCCTCGCCTGGTTCACCAACTACTTCTCAGACAGAGTTCTAATGTGTCAAATCGGAGGGCCTGTTGTCCGGACCTCTGGCAGTCTCTATGGGGGTGCCACAGGGTTCAATTCTCGGGCCGACTCTTTTCTCTGTATACATCAATGATGTCGCTCTTGCTGCTGGTGATTCTCTGATCCACCTCTATGCAGACAACACCATTCTGTATACTGCTAGCCCTTCTTTGGACACTATGTTAACTAACCTCCAGACGAGCTTCAATGCCATACAACTCTCCTTCCATGGCCTCCAACTGCTCTTAAATGCAAGTAAAACTAAATGCATGCTCTTCAACCGATCGCTGCTCGCACCTGCCCGCCCGTCCAGCATCACTACTCTGGACGGTTCTGACTTAGATTATGTGGACAACTACAAATACCTAGGTGTCTGGTTAGACTGTAAACTCTCCTTCCACACTCACATTAAGCATCTCCAATCCAAAATTAAATCTAGATTCAGCTTCCTATTTCGCAACACTCATGCTGCCAAACATACCCTCGTAGAACTGACTATCCTGCCGATCCTTGACTTTGGCGATGTAATTTACAAAATAGCCTCCAACACTCTACTCAGCAAATTGGATGCAGTCTATCACAGTGCCATCCGTTTTGTCACCAAAGCCCCATATGCGACCACTGCGACCTGTTTGCTCTCGTTGGCTGGCCCTCGCTTCATATTCATCGCCAAACCCACTGGCTCCAGGTCATCTATAAGTCTTTGCTAGGTGAAGCCCTGCCTTATCTCAGCTCACTGGTCACCATAGCAGCACCCACCCGTAGCACGTGCTCCAGCAAGTATATTTCACTGGTCACCCCCAATTTGGCTGCCTTTCCTTCCAGTTCCCTCCTGCCAATGACTGGAACGAATTGCAAAAATCACTGAAGCTGGAGACTCATATCTCCCTCACTAACTTTAAGCACCAGCTGTCAGAGCAGCTCACAGATCACTGCACCTGTACATAGCCCATCTGTAAATAGCCCATCCAACTACCTCATCCCCATACTGTTTTTATTTATTTTTTTGCTCCTTTGCACCCCAGTATCTCTACTTGCAAATTCATCTTCTGCACATCTATCACTCGTGTTTGAATGGCTAAATTGTAATTATTTCGCCACTATGGCCTATTTATTGCCTTTCCTCCCTTATCTTACCTTATTTGCACACACTGTACATAGACTTTTTCTCTATTGTGTTATTGACTGGATGTTTGTTCATACCATGTGTAACTCTGTTGTTGTTTATGTCGCACTGCTTTGCTTTATCTTGGCCAGGTCGCAGTTGTAAATGAGAACTTGTTCTCAACTAGCCTACCTGGTTAAATAAAGGTGAAATAAAAAATAAATAAAATCATAGCTGTGATTTAAAGTCCAAAAGCTGTGTAGAGAGAGGGAGAAATACAGACAGGAAAAGTAGAGACATATAGCGGTTCAAATCAGAATCAGTCAGGTGAGTAAGGTAACTTGTCCTGTTCCGTTGTGTGCTATGAATCCCACAATGCATCAGTGAATAATGCAGGCAACACCCTCCTGTTCTCCAGCTAACTGCCTCCAGTCACCCCCTTCCCTGTCCCCTACCTCCCCAGTCCTGGTTCTGTGCTGTCTCCCTGTTAATCGCCGTTTGTTTCCTGCATCACTGCAACACTTGCTAATGACATCTTTATGTCGGTAGCTTCCAATTCCAATCAATTGATATGTTATTCATATCATTATCAGGAGTGTAGTATGAATAGTTTGCAATGTTGTGTAGTTTGCAGTGAGATACCATAGCATATAGGATCAGAGAAATGTTCAATGACAGTCACCAATTTGTAAGTCGCTCTGGATAAGAGCGTCTGCTAAATGACTTAAATGTAAATGTAATGTAATGACAGGATCAATGTCCACCGAGCAATTGTCCCTACAATCCCATTATCTTCTTATGATTCCATAATAAAATTATTACGATACTTATTGACCAGTGTACATGCCAGTTGGCAGTTGCACCGAATAGGACTGCCTGCCAGGCAGCTACTGTACATATTAAGCAGCTACTGTTAATAAGGTAGTTGCTGTAGAAAGTGATATGCTGTAGATCATAAGGCTTAGAGCTTGACTAAGGCCTAATCAGTGATTCAACGTTTTGTACCTGTCTGTTCTCAGAGTTACAAGGTGAGATAGAGAGCGTTATCAGCTGTTTATTTGAGATATCCTGCTGGGTTTATAAATATTAATGTCCCTAGAGCAGTCTGTCTGTTAAACACAACTCTCTGCAGATTAAGGTTGCAAAATGACGGTAACTTCCCAGATTTTCCATAAATGCCAGTATGGACAATTCCTGGACTTATTAGGGAATTCCAACTGGGATTTCTGGAAAACCGGGACATTTTGGGAAGGTTCCAGGGGTTTTGCAACCAGAGCTCTAGATCAGTGACAGAGGGGCCAACAAGCGGTTATCTGTCTGTCATCTCAGTTAGTTGGCTACCATGCATCCATCTGTCTGTCATCTCAGTTAGTTGGCTACCATGCATCCATATTTCTGTCATCTCACAGTGTCCAGTTAGTTGGCTACCATGCATCCATATTTCTGTCATCTCAGTGTCCAGTTAGTTGGCTACCATGCATCCATTTGTCTGTCATCTCAGTGTCCAGTTAGTTGGCTACCATGCATCCATATTTCTGTCATCTCACAGTGTCCAGTTAGTTGGCTACCATGCATCCATCTGTCTGTCATCTGTGTCCAGTTAGTTGGCTACCATGCATCCATCTGTGTCCAGTTAGTTGGCTACCATGCATCCATCTGTCTGTCATCTGTGTCCAGTTAGTTGGCTACCATGCATCCATCTGTCTGTCCCTCAGTTCCTGTGGTCCTATCAGTGTTCTATTTAGGCCTGTTTGCATGATACATTAAAACAAAATGTCTTTGTCTTTCGTTTCAATGCGCTTTAACCATGAATGTGTGTCTGTCGCGGCTGTACTGTTGCTTAAGTAGCTGTTTTGAGTGTTGGACAGGAGCGCTGGAGGCAGAGAGGGAGCAAGTACCCTTTAATAAGCATGTGTTCATGCTGTGTTGGACTAGACAGGTCTGTGGAGTTGGTCTGTATCACTGAACAAAGGTTTTCTTTTACCCCAACAGACCCAGCTGAACATTCTACTGGAGAAGCTTCGCAGCACGGTTAGTATTTACTACAGTGCTCAACAATTTACTACTTTACCCCACACATAGGGCATCTAACCTGAACTGAGATCAGTTGTCATATAATATACACTCGCCTCACCATTTATTTTGATAGTTAGGATAACATGTGTACATGTGACTCTATAGATCTGAGATTACATGTTTTGTATGTTGCATCAGTACAGAATGTCACCTTTTATTTGATGGTATTTTCACACATATCTGCTTTATTGTTTAGAAATGAAAGCATTTTATGTATGTAGTCACACCATTTGAAGAAGTTTTCACTTCACTTATATTGTATTAAAGTAGTCAAAAGTGTAGTATTTGGTCTCATATTCCTAGCACGCAATGACTACATCAAGCTTGTGACTACAAACTTGTTTGAACAATTTGTAGTTTGTTTTGGTTGTGTTTTAGATTGTTTTGCCCAATAAATTGTAAACTGCCCTGAGATTGTAAACTGTTATGGTAAAAACATAGATTCAATATTGTGAAGATGGGGAGAGGTCTGTCCGTAATAAAGAGATGCTCTGATTTCTCACTCCACAAAGCAAGTCCTGCAGGCTCTAGTTTTATCTTATCTTGATTATTGTCCAGTCATATGGTCAATTGCTGCAAAGAAAGACCTAGTTAAGCTGCATCTGGCCAAGAACAGAGCGGCACATCTTGCTCTTCATTTTAATCAGAGGGCTAATAGTAATACTATGCATGCCAGTCTCTCTTAGCTAAGAGTTGAGGAAAGACGACTGCCAAATGTCTTGTTTTTATAAGAAACATTAACCTGTCTGTGAACCCTCGCCAACAGCCAATGAGATTGCAGGGTGCCAAATCTCATAAATCAAATTTATCAAACATAAAAGTATTAGGCACCATTTTAAAGATACCATTCTCATTCATCCAGCCACGGTGTCTGATTTCAAAAATGCTTTACACCGAAAGCTCCACAAACGTTTATGTTAGGTCACCACCAAGTCACAGAAAACCCCAGCCATTTTTCCAGTCAAAGAGAGGAGTCACAAAAAGCACAAATAGAGATAAAATGAATCACTAACCTTTGAGGATCTTCATCAGATGACACTCATAGAACTTCATGTTACAGAATACATGTATGTTTTGTTCGATAAAGTGCATATTTGTATAAAAAAAATATCATTTTACATTGGTGTGTATGTTCAGTAATGTTTTGCTTCCAAAACATGCAGTGATTTTGCAGAGAGCCTCATCAATTTACAGAAATACTCATTATAAATGTTGATGAAAATACAACTGTTATGCATGGAACTTTAGATATACTTCTCCTTAATTGAATTATTATTATTTTTTTTCACCTTTATTTAACCAGGTAGGCTAGTTGAGAATAAGTTCTCATTTGCAACTGCGACCTGGCCAAGATAAAGCAAAGCAGTGTGAAGCAGACAACAACACAGAGTTAAACATGGAGTAAACAATAAACAAGCCCGTAACACAATAAACAAATCAATGACACAGTAGAAAAAAGAAAGTCTATATACAGTGTGTGCAAAAGGCATGAGGAGGTAGGCAATAAATAGGCCATAGGAGTGAATAGTTACAATTTAGCAGATTAACACGAGAGTGATAAATGAGCAGATGATTTGAAAAGTAAATAAATAAAAACCTGCTTGCTGCAGGGACGGGGGCTTGGGATTTGAAAAAATATTTAAAAAATACAATATAAATATAGGACAAAACACACATCACAACAACAGAGACAACACTACATAAAGAGAGACATAAGACCACAACATAGCAAGGCAGCAACACATGACAACACAGCATGGTAGCAACACAACATGGTAGCAGCACAAAACATGGTACAAACATTATTGGGCACAGTCAACAGCACAAAGGTCAAGAAGGTAGAGACAACAATACATCACACAAAGCAGCCACAACTGTCAGTAAGAGTGTCCATAATTGCGTCTTTGAATGAAGAGATTGAGATTAAACTGTCCAGTTTGAGTGTTTGTTGTAGGTTCGTTCCAGTCGCTATTTGCATCGAACTGAAAATAGGAGCAACCCAGGTATGTGTGTGCTTTGGGGACCTTTAACAGAATATGACTGGTAGAACGGTTGTTTTATATGGAGGATGAGGGCTGCAGTAGATATCTCAAAAGGGGGATTGAGGCCTAAGAGGGTTTTATAAATAAGCATCAACCAGTGGGTCTTGCGATGGGTATACAGAGATAACCAGTTTACAGAGGAGTAGAGAGTGCATCTTGCCGCTTGAGAAAACCCTTACCTGTCGATCTATAAATGATGTTTCCTTAATCTAGGTGGTTATTTGAATCAGGGTTAGTTTAGCAGCTGGGGTGAAAGAGGAGTGATTACGATGGAGTAAACCAAGTCTAGATTTAACTTTAGACTGCAACTTTGATATGTGCGGAGAGAAGGACAGTGCACCATCAAGCCATACTCCCAAGTACTTTAAACCCTCAGAGGTAGTAATAACACCTGTGGAAGGAGGGGCATTCTTCTTACCAAACCACATGACCTTTGGTTTGGAGGTGTTCAGAACAAGGTTAATGGTAGAGAAAGCTTGTTGGACACTAAGAAAGCTTTGTTGTCGAGAATTTAACACAAATTCCGGGGAGGGGCCAGCTGAATATAAGATTGTATTGTTGATGTAAATTGAGAAGAACGTGGGCCTAGGATTGAGCCTTGGGGTACTCCCTTGGTGACAGGCAGTGGCTGAGACAGCAGATTTTCTAACTTTATACACTGCACTCTTTGAAAGAGGTAGTTAGCAAACCAGGCCAAAGACCACTCAGATACACCAATAATCCTTAGCCGTCCCACAAGAATGGAATGGTCTACCGTATCAAAAGCTTTGGCCAAGTCAATAAAAATAGCAGCACAGTATTGCTTAGAATCAAAGGCAATGGTGATATCGTTGAGGACCTTTTAAGTTTGCAGTGACACATCCATAATTTTATCAATCTTCCAGTGAACATTTTTATTTTGTCAGTCCATAATGTTCAAGCCAATGTCCAACCAATTTAGATCTGGATCACCAAAGAGGTACTCTGTGGCCATCTTCAGTGTGGCTGCTGTCAGGGCTAACAACATGAAATTACATATAGAACACTTCAATTTAATAGGATATCTATGGCTAACAGCCTCTTTTCCCTCCCTCCCAGGGCTCCAGTTTCATCCGTTGTATCAAGCCCAATCTGAAGATGGTCAGCCACCAGTTTGAAGGGGCCCAGATCCTCTCTCAGTTGCAGTGCTCAGGTCAGTATATACAGTGCATTGTTACATTACATTGCCCCTCGTCAATGTACACAAAAAGCAAAAACAGATTTGCAAAAGTATAAAAAATATATATATATCATGTTCACATAAGTATTCAGACCCTTTACTCAGTACTTTGTTGAAGCACTTTTGGCAGCAAATACAGCCTCGAGACATTCAGAGACTTGTCCCAAAGCCACTCCAGTGTTGTCTTTGCTGTGCGCTTGGTGTCGTTGTCCTGTTGGAAGGTAAACATTCACCCCAGTCTGAGGTTCTGAGCGCTCTGGAGCAGGTTTTTAATCAAGGATCTTTCTGTACTTTGCTCCGTTCATCTTTCCCTCGATCCTGACTAGACTCCCAGTCCCTGCTGCTGAAAAACATCCCCACAACATGATGGTGCCACCACCTTGCTTCACCGTAGGGATGGTGCCAGGTTTTTTCCAGATATGACACTTGGCATTCAGGCAAAAGAGTTCAATCTTGGCTTCATCAGAACAGAGAATCTTGTTTCTCATGGTCTGAGTCCTTTAGGTGCCTTTCGTCAAAGGTTATCGTGCCTTTTACTAAGTGGCTTCCGTCTGGCCACTCTACCATGACGGCCTGATTGGTGTAGTGCTGCAGAGATCGTTGTCCTTCTGGAAGGTTCTCCCATCTCCGCAGAGGAACTCTGGAACTCTGTCAGAGTGACCATCGTGTTCTTGGTCACCTCCCTGACCAAGGTCCTTCTCCCCCGATTTCTGAGTTTGACCGGGCGGCCAGCTCTAGGAAGAGTCTTGGTGGTTCCAAACTTCTTCCATTTAAGTATTATGGAGGCCACTGTGTGCTTGGGGACCTTCAATGCTGCAGAAATGTTTTAGTACTCTTCCCCAGATCTGTGCAATCCCGTCTCTGTGCTCTACAGACAATTCCTTCAACCTCATGACTTGTTTTTTGCTCTGACATGCACTGTCAACTGTGGGACCTTATATAGACAGACGTGTGCCTTTCCAAATCATGTCCAATCAATTTAATTTACCACAGGTGGACTCCAATCATTTTGGGGTATTGCGTATAGTTTGAGGAACATTTTAGAATAAGGCTGTAACGTAACAAATTGTGGAAAAAGTCACAGTCTGAATACTTTCCGAATGCACTGTATGCCTAAAGAAAGGGGCTAATCAACTTTGCACCATATTCCCTATGGGCCGTAGTTAGTGCTGAGTGTTTCCGTTTTGATTATCAAGAAATAATTACAGTTTTCGTTTTTGATTTTTTGTAAACATTTTTTTACATTAAATGCACTATGCATTATGTGGGTTGAATGCTGTAACACAGAAAAAAAACGTCCCATGATGGTGTTGACTGCCCATTGTACTTAACCATCATTTATTTACATTACTTTACTTTGATAAAATATTTTATTTGTGTATATTAATTTGTTTTTATTTCATTATAAGTCACCATCTCATCTGTATAGAGCTGCTGCCTATGCTGTCTGACACTGTCTGACACTATTTTATTCGTTCCTCAAATGAAATAAGGCACGCTTTACTAACTGCTGAATACCAATTATTAATCACTTACATCATCTATTATCAGTTAGAGATCCCTCGCGAAGCAAATGCTCTCTACAGTGGCTTGCGTTAGTATTCAACCCCCCCTTGGCATTTTTACAATTTTGTTGCCTTCAACTTGGAATTAAAATGGATTTTTGGGGGGGTTTGTATCATTTGATTTACATAACATGCCTACTACTTTGAAGATGCAAAATATTTTTTCTTGTGAAACAAACAAGAAATAAGACAAAAAAACGGACTACTTGAGCGTGCATAACTATTCACCCCCCCAAAGTCAAAACTTTGTTCAGCCACCTTTTGCAGTAATTACAAGAACGTCTCTTGGGGTATGTCTCTATAAGCTCGGCACATCTAGCCACTGGGATTTTTCCCATTTCTTCAACACAAAACTGCTCCAGCTCCTTCAAGTTGGATGGGTTCCGCTGGTGTACAGCAATCTTCAAGTCATACCTCAATTGGATTGATGTCTGGGCTTTGACTAGGTCATTCCAAGACATTTAAATCTTTCCCCTTAAACCACTCGAGTGTTGCTTTAGCAGTATGCTTAGGGTCATTGTCATGCTGGAAGGTGAACCTCGGTCCCAGTCTGAAATCTCTGGAAGACAAACAGGTTTCCCTCAAGAATTTCCCTGTATTTAGCTCCATCCATCATTCCTTCAATTCTGACCAGTTTCTCAGTCCCTGCCGATGGAAAAACATCCCCACAGCATGATGCTGCTTCACTGTGGGAATGGGGTTCTCTGGGAAATGAGAGGTGTTGAGTTTGCGCCAGACATAGCGTTTTCCTTGATAGACAAAAAGCTAAAGAAGAGTTTTAGTCTCTTCTTCCATATGTTTGGGGAGTCTCCCACATGCCTTTTGGCGAACACCGAACGTGTTTGCTTATTTTTTCTTTAAGCAATGGCTTTTCTCTGACAACTCTTCCTTAAAGTCCAGCTCTGTGGAGTGTACAGCTTAAAGTGGTCCTATGGACAGCTACTCCAATCTCCGCTGTGGATTTTTGCAGCTCCTTCAGTGTTATCTTTGGTCTCTTTGTTGCCTCTCTGATTAATGCCCTCCTTGCCTGGTCCTTGAGTTTTGGTGGGCGGCCATCTCTTGGCAGGTTTGTTGTGGTGCCATATCCTTTCCATTTTGAAGTTGATGCAAAGAGTCAATATTTGCAGTGTTGACCCTTCTTTTTCAAGACCTGCAATCTGCTCTGGCATTCTGTAAATTAACTTTTGGGCCATATCCTGACTGATGGCAGCCCATTCTTGCATAATCAATGCTTGGAGTTTGTCAAAATTTGTGGGTTTGTGTTTGTCCACCCGCCTCTTGAGGATTGACCACAATTTCTCAATGGGATTAAGGTCTGGGGAGTTTCCTGGCCATGGACCCAAAATATCAATGTTTTGTTCCGCGAGCCACTTAGTTATCACTTTTGCCTTATGGCAAGGTGCTCCATCATGCTGGAAAAAGCATTGTTCGTCACCAAACTGTTCCTGGATGGTTGGGAGAAGTTGCTCTTGGAGGATGTGTTGGTACCATTCTTTATTCATGGCTGTGTTCTTAGGCAAAATTGTGAGTGAGCCCACTCCCTTGGCTGAGAAGCAACTCCACACATGAATGGTCTCAGGATGCTTTACTGTTGGCATGACACAGGACTGATGGTAGCGCTCACCTTGTCTTCTCCGGACAAGCTTTTTTCCGGATGCCCCAAACAATCGGAAAGGGGATTCATCAGAGAAAATGACTTTACCCCAGTTCTCAGCAGTCCAATCCCTGTACCTTTTGCAGAATATCAGTTTGTCCCTGATGTTTTTCCTGGATAGAAGAGGGTTCTTTGCTGCCCTTCTTGACACCAGGACATCCTCCAAAAGTCTTCGCCTCACTGTGCGTGCAGATGCACTCACACCTACCTGCTGCCATTCCTGAGCAAGCTCTGTACTGGTGGTGACCCGATCCCGCAGCTGAATCAACTTTAGGAGACGGTCCTGGCGCTTGCTGGACTTTCTTGGGTGCCCTGAAGCCTTCTTCACAACAATTGCACCACTCTCCTTGAAGTTCTTGATGATCCGATAAATGGTTGTTTTAAGTGCAATTTTACTGGCAGCAATATCCTTGCCTGTGAAGCCCTTTTTGTGCAAAACAATGATGACGGCACGTGTTTCCTTGCAGGTAACCATGCCTGACAGAGTAAGATCAATGATTCCAAGCACCACCCTCCTTTTGAAGCTTCCAGTCTGTTATTCAAACTCAATCAGCATGACGGAGTGATCTCCAGCCATGTCCTCGTCAACACTCACACCTGTGTTAACGAGAGAATCACTGATATGATGTTAGTTGGTCTTTTTGTGGCAGCGCTGAAATGCAGTGGAAATGTTTTGGGGGGGATTCAGTTCATTTGCATGGCAAAGAGGGACTTTGCAATTCATCTGATCACTCTTCATAACATTCTGGAGTATATGCAAATTGCCATCATACAAACTGAGGCAGCAGACTTTGAAAATGTACATTTGTGTCACTCTCAAAACTTTTGGCCACGACTGTATGTCCATTACATGAAATCCAAATAAAAATCCATTTAAATTACAGGTTGTAATGCAACAAATTAGGAAAAACTCCAAGGGGGAGGAATACTTTAACAAGGCACTTTATCCCTCTCCTTCATACGTTATTTTGTCTCTTCTCTCAGTGTCTGCCCCACACTAACCTAATGTAGCAAGCCAAAAGAAACACACAGACCGGACAAGTAGGAGCGCAATGGACTACGGTTATTTTAGTTCATGACCATATTTTCTGGACTAAACTATGTAGAATATTGGCCTGTTGGAAACTGCAACTCCCTACTACATCGCACTGTTTGGGCTTGATCTGATTTACCTCAAGAGAAACTGCGCAATGTGTGCATTGAGTTAACAAAATGCAATTCAAATAATTGAACTGACATTGGTCAATTAGTTGTTTAAAAAACAAAAATGTTGGTTAATGCTCAGCTCTGGTCAAAGGTAGTGCACTATAAAGGGGATAGGGTGTAACTTGGGATACACTGTTGCTCTACACTGGTGGTGGATGAGGTGAAGTTTCACCATCTTACTATGCAAAGCTCTTTGAGTGTCTGGAAAATGCTAATCCAGTAAATGATGAATATGTTTATAAATGTATTACACACAGTGACACAGGGAGAAATGACTGTGGAGATGTGAGTTTTATTCTGCCCACCAATGCTGCAGTTATTACAAAACGATCTGTCGCTGCAGAACAAAAACGATCAAATGCAAAATGACCAGAGTGATTTACATACATTTACTGAGAACTCACAGCACTTTTCTCTCCACAAATTGGCCCACAATTCCAGTCGGAGGAGAGATGCTGTATAGCATCTGAGTATCTGCTTGCTGTTCTTCTTGACTGTTTTCTGAACATTTCTCTTTCTCAGACCTTCAAACTAAAGGCTGCGACGCTAATTCAATTTCCCATTCTCCTGTTCAATTTGCATATTCAATTTGACTCGCTTTTCTTCTGTATCATTGGAGATGCCTGCATTTTCATCTACACTCATGTGGCTCAGAGACATGGAGAGACTGTGTTGCTCCGTCTCTCGAAGCTTAAGATCAAATTATGCATCAACTATATTGGGTGGGTGGTGGACGAGTCAGCAGAAGTTAGTTTGATGTATTTGGAAGAAACAGGGGAAGTAGTCGTGCATAGACAGTCATTGAGAAATATGTCTTAAAGTTAACCACTGACTGTGCAGAAAATGCGTTATTGAGTTGTCTCGTAGGACTGGGATGACCCGGTCTGTCTCCATGTGAGAGAAAGTCAGTTGACAAAAGGCCCCTTAACGGCAGGTAGACTAACGCTTCCGGAGGAAGACCTGATTGGTCAAAATGTGTTGCAGCATTCGACCTGCTTTAATATAGTAGGATGATCTGCTCCTACCTGTATATATTTTTGTGACGAGTTCACTAAAGTGTCTCTGTAGGAATGGTGTCCGTGCTGGACCTGATGCAGGGAGGCTTCCCCTCCAGAGCGCCATTCCATGAGCTCTACAACATGTACAAGCAGTACATGCCTGCCAAGCTGACTCGCCTGGACCCAAGACTCTTCTGCAAGGTCAGTGCCCCATGGACCACACACACACACACTGGCCCTGCTCTGGGCTCATCTTCTTATCACTGTACCATCCAATACACCACAAAGCCAGTTTGTCATGTTCATATGACATGTATTGACAATGAAATGTTTGTTTGTGCTGCAGGCTTTATTCAAAGCGCTGGGACTCAACGAGAATGATTACAAGTTTGGGCTGACCAGAGTGTTCTTCAGACCTGGGAAGGTGATAACTTCATGAAATATATCTCTGTTATGCTCTGTTGCTCTGCACTGGCTCTCAGCATTACAATGTTCCCCTGACAGAATGGACTTCAAAGGAATCCGCATTTGGCTGCGAGCGAGGGGAGCTCTGCAGGGGAAAGGGATTTAGATAATAAACCATGTCGAGCTAACACATGGGGTATTCATTAATGTAACAGATAAGTTATTCAATTTGTTAAATGTGCGGTTTGGAGCCCTATTGTAAAAATGTCTGTTGTGGCTTAATTGGACTCAGTCAGAGGTGATCGCTGTGTGGGGCAGGTGTAACTTTGATTTTGTAGCTGAGTAGTTTTGTGCTTATGAATAAATGAATATACTACCCTCTGTTGACCACGACAAGACAGGTACTTTGCTGCTGTTATTGTAATCTCCGTTTTCACCTTCCCTGAGGGAACATCAGCATACTGATGGCTATTTTAGTGTCTATGGCTGCTCTATGTTCTCTCTCTCTCTCTCTTCATCCTTCTCTCTCATTCCTCCACTCTTCTCTCACCTCTCTCTCATCTCTCTCCTCATTCTCCTCTCTCACCTCTCTCTCTCATCTCTCCCTCATTCTCCTCTCTCTCATCTCTCTCCTCATTCTTCTCTCTTACCTCTCTCTCAACTCTCTCCCGATTCTCCTCTCTCACCTCTCTCTCATCTCTCTCCTCATTCTCCTCTCTCGCCTCCCTCTCTCATCTCTCCCTCATTCTCCTCTCTCATCTCTCTCCTCATTCTCCTCTCCCTCATTCTCCTCTCCCTCATTCTCCTCTCTCTCATCTCTCATCTCTCTCCTCATTCTCATCTCTCTCCTCATTCTCCTCTCTCTCCTCTCTCATCTCTCCCTCATTCACCTCTCTCTCATCTCTCCCTCATTCACCTCTCTCTCATCTCTCCCTCATTCACCTCTCTCTCTCTCTCCCCATCTCTCCCTCATTCACCTCTCTCTCATCTCTCCCTCATTCACCTCTCTCTCATCTCTCCCTCATTCACCTCTCTCTCATCTCTCCCTCATTCACCTCTCTCTCATCTCTCCCTCATTCACCTCTCTCTCATCTCTCCCTCATTCACCTCTCTCTCATCTCTCCCTCATTCACCTCTCTCTCATCTCTCCCTCATTCACCTCTCTCTCATCTCTCCCTCATTCACCTCTCTCTCTCTCTCTCCCCATCTCTCCCTCATTCACCTCTCTCTCATCTCTCCCTCATTCACCTCTCTCTCATCTCTCCCTCATTCACCTCTCTCTCATCTCTCTCCCCATTCTCCTCTCTCTCATCTCTCTCCCCATTCTCCTCTCTCACCTCTCTCTCAACTCTCTCCTCTCTCACCTCTCTCTCCCTCTCTCATCTCTCTCTCTCTCTCTCACCTCTCTCTCTCTCCTCTCTCATCTCTCTCCCCATTCTCTTCTCTCTCTCTCATCTCTCTCCCCATTCTCCTCTCTCTCATCTCTCTCCCCATCTCTCTCCCCATTCTCCTTTCTCTCTCTCATCTCTCTCCCCATTCTCATCTCTCTCCCCATTCTCCTCTCTCTCATCTCTCTCCCCATTCTCCTCTCTCACCATTCTCTCTCTCTCTCATCTCTCTCCCCATCTCTCTCCCCATTCTCTCTCCCCATCTCTCTCTCTCTCTCATCTCTCCCCATTCTCTTCTCTCTCTCTCATCTCTCTCCCCATTCTCCTCTCTCTCCCCATTCTCCTCTCTCTCTCTCCTCTCTCATCTCTCTCCCCATTCTCTTCTCTCTCTCCTCTCTCATCTCTCTCCCCATTCTCTTCTCTCTCTCTCTCTCTCTCCCCATTCTCATCTCTCTCCCCATTCTCATCTCTCTCCCCATTCTCCTCTCTCTCCCCATTCTCCTCTCTCTCCCCATTCTCCTCTCTCCATTCCTGTATCTCATCTCTCATCTCTCTATCCTTCTCTCTCCATCCCTCTCTCATTCCTCCATTCATCCATTCTACTCTCTTCATCCTTCTCTGTGGTCCATCTCCTCATTATTTTCTCTCATTTCTCCATCAATCTCTCATCCCTTCTTTCTCCATCCGTCCTCCTCTCAGTTTAAGGAGTTTGATCAGATCATGAAGTCGGACCCAGACCACCTGGCGGAGCTGGTGAAGAAGGTCAACCAGTGGCTCATCTGCAGCCGCTGGAAGAAGGTCCAGTGGTGTTCCCTCTCTGTCATCAAACGTGAGTAACATCCTGCTACCTTCCACATCATTATACACCAGGGCCCGTATTCACAAAGCGTCTGAGTAGGATTGCTGATCTAGTGTCACTATTCCCATTTAGGTCATAATTAATCAATTATATAGACGGGGGGACCTGATCCTAGATCAGCACTCCTACCCTGAGATTCTTTGTGAACACGAGCCCTGTCATGTTCTAGAAGACAAATAGTTTAAAGTGATGGCACTAATTGCTCCGATCCAATTCTGATCATAAAACGCTAACTAACTGGCTCTGGTCATCTGTTTTGTGTGGAGATATCCTCTGATATATTCAGACTGTCTCATTAAACTCTGAAAACAGTCATTGTGGACCTCTTCATCCTGGACCAAGATATAGCTTTTTCCTCCATTACTCTAGTGTGCTGCGTGCCCTGTTGGCAGACAGTTCACCTCAGCCTGTTACCCTCCAGATATGATCTATTACCTGCCCAGTATACACCTCCAATCTTAGAGGGCTGTGTCCCTAATGTTATCCTATTCCCGACATAGTGCATTCCTTTCACTATGCACTTTTGAAGTAGTGCACTGTGTAGGAAATATGGTGCCATTTGGGTCACACTCACTGAGGCAACATCTCCATACCGTCTGCTCTCTCTGTGTGAATTACCACCACGGCTGTGGAGTTACTGTGCCAGTCCCTGCAAGTCTGTGAGTGTCTGGGCTGTCAGTCTCATTGTCTCTCGGTCTCTCTCTCTCCCACAGTGAGGAATAAGATGCTCTACCGTGCCAGTGCCTGCATCAAGATGCAGAAGACGGTGCGCATGTGGCTGTGCAGGAGGAAGCACAAGCCGCGGTAGGTGTCCTCTTATCCCTCCTCTCCCTCCCTCCCTCCCTTCCTTCTCGTTATACAGCACTTTCACAGCTCAGCGGTGCCAGGCTGCTTAACACATCATGGCTGCATCGCCACGGAGACAGTCTCATTGGTACCGGCTGGTGTACCGCATGACTCTGTCTTATTACCTCTGTAAAGCTCCAGGAGATCTGTAGTGATAAACAACAGAGCCTTGTGGGCAGTGGGAGGGGGGTACCATGTGTCTCTGTAATGTTTCAAGTTTAAACCCAAATGTGTGTGTGTGTGTGTGTGTGTGTGTGTGTGTGTGTGTGTGTGTGTGTGTGTGTGTGTGTGTGTGTGTGTGTGTGTGTGTGTGTGTGTGTGTGTGTGTGTGTGTGTGTGTGTGTGTGTGTGTGTGTGTGTGTGTGTGCGTGCGTGCGTGCGTTGGGGTACAGGATCGATGGGCTGGTGAAGGTGCGTAACCTGAAGAACAGGATGGATAAGTTCAACGAGGTGATCGCCGGCCTGAAGGAGGGGAAGCAGGAGATGAGCATGCAGATTCAGGGGCTGGAAGATGCCATCAACACAACCATGCTCAAAATCAAGGTGTGAGAATACTGCCAGCCTTCCGTTCTGCAACCTCTCCTAGTTCTATGCTTCTAAGTCAAACTTCTATACAATCCCTCCCTTTTTTCACTCTTGCCTGACTTCTATGAGTACAAAAAGTCATATTTTGTCAAGATAGTTTGGTGAAACACTTTATTTCATTATTTCTCCACGTTCAACATTGTTTTCTGAATATCAATACGCCAGCATGTGTATAGAATCAAAGTGTATGACATGTCGTGTTCTCTTCTCCCCTCCATATTTAATCATTCATTAGTTCTCCAAATTCAACGTTGTTTTCTGAATGTCAATACGCCAGTGTGTGTGTAGAATCCGATCAATGTCAGACACGAGATGTGTCCCTTGTGGCGCCCTATTATAGTGCACTTCTTTTGATGGGCCCTGGCTAAAAGTAGTGCATTATATGGGGAATAGGGTGTTGTTTGAGACACATCTTATGTCTTTGACATTGAGAGGATTCTACACGCACAGTGACGTATTGACATTCAGAAAACAATGTTGAATTTATCCCAGGGTGACATATTTAGTGATGGTTGATGGAGGGAATCTTTATCTAATAGGAGGCTTCAGCCAGCCAGATGGTGTGTAATTACAGCTGGTTTAGTCAAACTATGGATTTTGGGGGACCTCTGGGGTACTAAGCCTTTTAAATGAGGGTTGCTTTGACTCCCTTGAGTTAGTTTTCAAATTTTCTCTCAAGATTCAGGGTTTGTCATTTATTTACCAAACCTGATGATGTTTTGGCTGTGGCACTATATATCTGGATTTGGCCCTCTCTCTCTACCCGATGGCATCGTGGCTTATTTAGAAGCTAGGAGATATTTTTAATAGTTGTGGATGGCGGCTGAATTTAATAGGGTTATGTTCTGCATTTTGAGATGATATGCATCTTGTCTCGGAGCGCCGTGTATATTACCTTTTGCATTTTTATGGCCCTGCTTATGGTAGTAGCCTATTAATTATCTATAAAAAAGCCAGGTAAACATTACATTATTTTGCATCCAACTTATTTTTGCTAGGCTTTAAAGGTGACACTATTGTAGGGAGTAGAGGGCCTTTAGAAAGCGGAGAGTAGCGGGCCTTTAGAGAGCGGAGAGTAGCGGGCCTTTAGAGAGCGGAGAGTAGCGGGCCTTTAGAGAGCAGAGAGTAGCGGTCCTTTAGAGAGCAGAGAGTAGCGGGCCTTTAGAGACTGGGAGTAGCGGGCCTTTAGAGAGCGGAGAGAAGCGGGCCTTTAGAGAGCGGAGAGTAGCGGGCCTTTAGAGAGCGGAGAGAGCAGAGCGGGCCTTTAGAGAGCGGAGAGAAGCGGGCCTTTAGAGAGCCTTTAGAGAGCGGAGAGAGTAGAGGTCCTTTAGAGAGCGGAGAGAGCGGGCCTTTAGAGAGCGGAGAGAAGCGGGCCTTTAGAGAGCGGAGAGTAGCGGGCCTCGGAGAGAGCTTTAGAGAGCGGAGAGCGGGCCTTTAGAGAGCGGAGAGTAGCGGGCCTTTAGAGAGCGGAGAGAGCGGGCCTTTAGAGAGCGGAGAGGCGGGCCTTTAGAGAGCGGAGAGTAGAGAGAGCGGAGAGTAGCGGGCCTTTAGAGAGCGGAGAGAAGCGGGCCTTTAGAGAGCGGAGAGTAGCGGGCCTTTAGAGAGCGGAGAGTAGCGGGCCTTTAGAGAGCGGAGAGTAGCGGGCCTTTAGAGAGCGGAGAGTAGCGGGCCTTTAGAGAGCGGAGAGTAGCGGGCCTTTAGAGAGCGGAGAGAAGCGGGCCTTTAGAGAGCAGAGAGTAGAGGTCCTTTAGAGAGCGGAGAGTAGCGGGCCTTTAGAGAGCGGAGAGTAGCGGGCCTTTAGAGAGCGGAGAGTAGCGGGCCTTTAGAGAGCGGAGAGAGCCTTTAGAGAGCGGAGAGAGCGGAGAGAAGCGGGCCTTTAGAGAGCGGAGAGTAGCGGGCCTTTAGAGAGCGGAGAGTAGCGGGCCTTTAGAGAGCGGAGAGTAGCGGGCCTTTAGAGAGCGGAGAGAAGCGGGCCTTTAGAGAGCGGAGAGTAGCGGAGAGTAGCGGGCCTTTAGAGAGCGGAGAGTAGCGGGCCTTTAGAGAGCAGAGAGTAGCGGGCCTTTAGAGACTGGGAGTAGCGGGCCTTTAGAGAGCGGAGAGTAGCGGGCCTTTAGAGAGCGGAGAGAGAGTAGCGGGCCTTTAGAGAGCGGAGAGTAGCGGGCCTTTAGAGAGCAGAGAGTAGCGGGCCTTTAGAGAGGAGAGTAGCGGAGAGAGTAGCGGAGAGCAGAGAGTAGGGAGTAGCGGGCCTTTAGAGAGCGGAGAGAAGCGGGCCTTTAGAGAGCAGAGAGTAGCGGAGAGTAGCGGGCCTTTAGAGAGCGGAGAGTAGCGGGCCTTTAGAGAGCGGAGAGTAGCGGGCCTTTAGAGAGCGGAGAGTAGCGGGCCTTTAGAGAGCGGAGAGTAGCGGGCCTTTAGAGACTGGGAGTAGCGGGCCTTTAGAGAGCGGAGAGTAGCGGGCCTTTAGAGAGCGGGAGAGAGCGGAGAGTAGCGGGCCTTTAGAGGGAGCGGAGAGAGCGGAGAGTAGCGGGCCTTTAGAGAGCAGAGAGTAGCGGGCCTTTAGAGACTGGGAGTAGCGGGCCTTTAGAGAGCGGAGAGTAGCGGGCCTTTAGAGAGCAGAGAGTAGCGGGCCTTTAGAGACTGGGAGTAGCGGGCCTTTAGAGAGCGGAGAGAAGCGGGCCTTTAGAGAGCGGAGAGTAGCGGGCCTTTAGAGAGCGGAGAGTAGCGGGCCTTTAGAGAGCGGAGAGTAGCGGGCCTTTAGAGAGCGGAGAGTAGCGGGCCTTTAGAGAGCGGAGAGTAGCGGGCCTTTAGAGAGCGGAGAGTAGCGGGCCTTTAGAGAGCGGAGAGAGCGGGCGGGCTTTAGAGAGAGCGGGGCCTTTAGAGAGCGGAGAGCGGGCCTTTAGAGAGCGGAGAGTAGCGGGCCTTTAGAGAGCGGAGAGTAGCGGGCCTTTAGAGAGCGGAGAGTAGCGGGCCTTTAGAGAGCGGAGAGTAGCGGGCCTTTAGAGAGCGGAGAGTAGCGGGCCTTTAGAGAGCGGAGAGGAGCGGGCCTTTAGAGAGCGGAGAGGAGCGGGCCTTTAGAGAGCGGAGAGGAGCGGGCCTTTAGAGAGCGGAGAGGAGCGGGCCTTTAGAGAGCGGAGAGGAGCGGGCCTTTAGAGAGCGGAGAGGAGCGGGCCTTTAGAGAGCGGAGAGGAGCGGGCCTTTAGAGAGCGGAGAGTAGCGGGCCTTTAGAGAGCGGAGAGTAGCGGGCCTTTAGAGAGCGGAGAGTAGCGGGCCTTTAGAGAGCGGAGAGTAGCGGGCCTTTAGAGAGCGCGGGCCTTTAGAGCGGAGGAGCGGGCCTTTAGAGAGCGGAGAGGAGCGGGCCTTTAGAGAGCGGAGAGGAGCGGGCCTTTAGAGAGCGGAGAGGAGCGGGCCTTTAGAGAGCGGAGAGGAGCGGGCCTTTAAGTTGGAACTAAGTGGGAGTTCAGAGTCAATGTGCTACATAAGAAACGCATACATTTTCTTATGGGTGTCCCCAGTGGAAATCGAACCAATGACCATAGCGTTGCAAAGCCTTTCACTACCGACTACTTTGTAGCGCCACCTTTTGCTGCGATTACAGCTGTAAGTCGCTTGGGGTATGTCTCTATCAGTTTTGCACATCGAGAGACTGAAATTTTTTCCCATACCTCCTTACATAACAGCTCGAGCTCAGTGAGGTTGGATGGAGAGCATTTGTGAACAGCAGTTTTCAGTTCTTTCCACAGATTCTCGATTGGATTCAGGTCTGGACTTTGACTTGGACATTCTAACACCTGGATATGTTTATTTTTGAACCATTCCATTGTAGATTTTGCTTTATGTTTTGGATCATTGTCTTGGAAGACAAATCTCCGTCCCTGTCTCAGGTCTTTTGCAGACTCCATCAGGTTTTCTTCCAGAATGGTCCTGTATTTGGCTCCATCCATCTTCCCATCAATTTTAACCATCTTCCCTGTCCCTGCTGAAGAAAAGCAGGCCCAAACCATGATGCTGCCACCACCATGTTTGACAGTGGGGATGGTGTGTTCAGGGTGATGCGCTGTGTTGCTTTTACACCAAACATAACGTTTTGCATTGTTGCCAAAAAGTTCAATTTTGGTTTCATCTGACCAGAGCACCTTCTTCCACATGTTTGGTGTGTCTCCCAGGTGGCTTGTGGCAAACTTTAAACAACACTTTTTATGGATATCTTAAATAAATGTCTTCTTGCCACTCTTCCATAAAGGCCAGATTTGTGCAATGAATTGTTGTCCTAGGACAGAGTCTCCCACCTCAGCTGTAGATCTCTGCAGTTCATCCAGAGTGATCATGGGCCTCTTGGCTGCCTCTCTGATCAGTATTCTCTTTGTATGAGCTGAAAGTTTAGAAGGACGGCCAGTTCTTGGTAGATTTGCAGTGGTCTGATACTCCTTCCATTTCAATATTATCGCTTGCACAGTGCTCCTTGGGATGTTTAAAGCTTGGGAAATCTTTCTGTATCCAAATCTGGCTTTAAACTTCTTCACAACAGTATCTCGGACCTGCCTGGTGTGTTCCTTGTTCTTCATGATGCTCTCTGCGCTTTTAACGGACCTCTGAGACTATCACAGTGCAGGTGCATTTATACGGAGACTTGATTACACACAGGTGGATTGTATTTATCATCATTAGTCATTTAGGTCAACATTGGATCATTCAGAGATCCTCACTGAACTTCTGGAGAGAGTTTGCTGCACTGAAAGTAAAGGGGCTGAATAATTTTGCACGCCTAATTTTTCAGTTTTTGATTTGTTAAACAAGTTTGAAATATCCAATAAATGTCGTTCCACTTCATGAGTATGTCCCACTTGTTGTTGATTCTTCACAAAAAAATACAGTTTTATATCATTATGTTTGAAGCCTGAAATGTGGCAAAAGGTCGCAAAGTTCAAGGGGGCCGAATACTTTCGCAAGGCACTGTATATACAACATGCATTTGTTTGTGTTTGATTTAGGGGCTTGACACATATAACGAATTAAATGCAAAACAAAAAAGTGAAATAAATGAAGTGTTCGTCTTTGCTTAGTCTTTATTGAATGAATGAAGCCAGCGTTTTGGCTGCATCCTTCTTTAAGGGATTCTACTCTCCTCTCCCCTCAGACCACAGCAATGACCCGCATTGACATGGACCATGAGTACCAGGCCCTGGTCACCAGGTCAGAGGAGCTGCTGACGGCCATGCAGAACAAGAAGAAGGAGGAGGAGGAGAAGGAGCGACTGAAGAAGATCCAGGAGGAGATGGCGAGAGAGAAGAAGAGGAGGGAGGAGGAGGAGCAGCGCCGCAAGCAGGACAAAGAGGACAGGCGTCTGTGAGTTGGGGAGATGAAGAGAGAGAGAGAGAGAGCCGAGGTGCTCCGACACATTAGTCATGCCTCGTGTCCTGACCCTCTTTTTATTGGTGTATGTAAAACCTATAAGACCCAACCGATGGTCCAACACAAGTCACTAGCTCCTAATTTAATAATTTACACTCGTGGGAATTGACCTATATGGATAGGGCTAAATCTTATTTTCTTTACTAAATAAATATGAAAAGCATGTGCATAGCCATGGTAGCAATTGAAAGGGAACGGTTTAGAGATAACAGGGAACTGATTAGACAAAAGGTTAGAACACAACGTTTCACCTGACACAAGACTGAATCCAAACATTAGGTGTTTTATGTGCAGTTTACATTTACTGTGCTTTTCCCCACATTTGTTGATAAAGAAATCTGGAAATACTCTGGATGCATTCAGTAACATGTTAAGACTGTTCCAGGAAATTGCGGGGCAGTTTCAACATAAGACGAAAGATAATTACAACGGTTTAAGTGAGAGGACTCACTGGTGTGGCCACACACCTAGTGTACACAGTTCCTAAGCTATTTCAATGCACTCCTATGACTCAGTCTTCAACAGGTACTTATTGAGCTCTCCTAGCTGTGCCGTTGAGGAACTAGAGCAAGACACTTGTAGTTGTTTAGTTTGGAGCACAACCCTGCATCCCCGCCATCACACAATTACTGTTGTGTATGCAATCCAAAAACAGTCCATTATAAAATTGCAATCTGGGTCAGGTGGGCATAATTTGAAAGCTTGTTCTTTTGCCAATAGGACTAGCTAAATTATAAAGTGTTAGGCTTTCACTGGGCAATTCAGAGAAACAGATCATCATTTTGGTGCGCATAGAAAGGACTCATGAGTGGATTCAGGTCTGGCAAATTCTCTTCACAATAAATGAGCAAGATCATTCTGTTCAGAACAACCCAGGATATGACGACATGTCATCTTGTAACTGTGCATCATAAATGTTGACACTGTATATGACATGGCTTTTATGATTTAGAAATGTGAAGTGCACATTTGGACTCACAGGTGTCTGGCTTGTATGACATCAAATCAGTATTTATTATAATCCTCAACATCACATCTTTCAAATTACATCAAGTCATCTTAATTTACAGATTTTCTCTCACTAAGACAACAAGAAAATTGCCCATTTAAGGGGAGTGATGGGGGCAACTTGTTGTCGTGAGCTGTGCTCAGTCAAAACCCATATAACACTGTGAGGCGCAGGGAGACCTCTAGCATGTCACTGTAGGGATGATTTATTTGGGCCAATGAATTGATGCGACTGTTTACTGCAGATCTGTAGCAGCATCCTAACTGGATGGAAAGTTATTTATTGGAGCCGTTGGTAAAACTGGTTTTCCCTCAAGTCTGTAGTAGGATGGATAAAGTATTGATTGGCCTTGAGATGGAGGAGCGGCTGTACAGTAGAAGCTCTTTTCATTTCTTATGGTACAGTATTGATTAGGAAGTCCAAACTTTATACAGTATTGGTTAGGATCTTTATATCGCAGTGACACCAGATTAATAGCCTTTCGTACTCTTCCTCAGGAAAGCAGAGATGGAGCAGAAGCGGAAACACGAAGAAGAGGAGCGGAAGCAGAGAGAGAAAGAGGAGAGGAAGCTTCAGGTTAGTGACAGTTTTCTTCTTCCACTGTCGGTTTCTCCTGGTCACTGTCTGCCGCAGGGCGGAAGGAGTTAACAATCTGGCTTTAGTACAATGCTCCACTTCCCCTGCTCTACTTCTCAATGTTCTCTGGCAGGAGAGCTCAGTCAAACATCTGTGTTGTTCTTTCCCCACCACCGGCCTCTCCATCTCTTTCTCTCTTTCGCCATCTCTCTCTGCCATCTCTTTATCTCTCTGTCTGTCTCTGTCTCGCTCCATCTCTCACTCTCACTGGCCGACCGACCATACTCCCAGTCGCTCCAGTTCTGTGGAGATAAGACATCTGAGGGTAATATACTGTTTGTCTGGCTCCCCATGTTGTCCAATTGGAGAGGGAAAGCTCCGATAACCCCCAGAGATCTGACCCCAGGTCAGCTACGGGCGTTTAATGCTGAAAGCTGCTCCCTAAGATCAAAGTGTCTTGCCTTGTGCCCACCCTGAGCCCGGGGAAGGCTTGGTGCTTTTCAAACAGCCTTTTTACTCTTTAGATTCACCATCATATTGGGCTTCTGTGCACGCGTTGGTGTAAATATTCATGACATGCACTGCAGATGTTTGAGTTTTGGGAGGAAGAAACGACATCAAACTTCCTCTAACTTCAGAGTGATGTTTTTTCTTCAATGTACATATTAGTTTTTCTTATCCACAAATGCCTTCAAGGGAAATTTTCTTCCAAAATGAGTTTCGTAGGTTGTTCTCTGAACTCAATTATTTTTTAAGTGAGATCTTCTTTTCAACATTGCCCCTGTTCCCTGACTCTGAGGTGTTAGTAGACTGCTTGTTCCCTGACTCTGAGGTGTTAGTAGACTGCTTGTTCCCTGACTCTGAGGTGTTAGTAGACTGCTTGTTCCCTGACTCTGAGGTGTTAGTAGACTGCTTGTTCCCTGACTCTGAGGTGTTAGTAGACTGCTTGTTCCCTGACTCTGAGGTGTTAGTAGACTGCTTGTTCCCTGACTCTGAGGTGTTCCCTGACTCTGAGGTGTTAGTAGACTGCTTGTTCCCTGACTCTGAGGTGTTAGTAGACTGCTTGTTCCCTGACTCTGAGGTGTTAGTAGACTGCTTGTTCCCTGGAGGTGTTAGTAGACTGCTTGTTCCCTGACTCTGAGGTGTTAGTAGACTGCTTGTTCCCTGACTCTGAGGTGTTAGTAGACTGCTTGTTCCCTGACTCTGAGGTGTTAGTAGACTGCTTGTTCCCTGACTCTGAGGTGTTAGTAGACTGCTTGTTCCCTGACTCTGAGGTGTTAGTAGACTGCTTGTTCCCTAAATCTGAGGTGATAGTAGACTGCTTGTTCCTTGACTCTGAGGTGTTAGTAGACTGCTTGTTCCCTGAGATGATAGTAGACTGCTTGTTCCTTAACTCTGAGGTGTTAGTAGACTGCTTGTTCCCTAAATCTGAGGTGATAGTAGACTGCTTGTTCCCTAACTCTGAGGTGTTAGTAGACTGCTTGTTCCCTGACTCTGAGGTGTTAGTAGACTGCTTGTTCCCTAAATCTGAGGTGATAGTAGACTGCTTGTTCCTTAACTCTGAGGTGTTAGTAGACTGCTTGTTCCCTGACTCTGAGGTGTTAGTAGACAGCTTTCTCAATTGAGCCCCTGGATGGTGGCCAGCTCCAGCAGACTACGGCGAATGCTCGCTGAGTGACCCACAGGCAGAAGGCTCATTAGTACATGTGTAAGGTGTCTAATCAGGCCCTGTCTCACACAGTCTCCTTCTCCACATCTGTATGAGAGGCACACACACACACACACACACACACACACACACACACACACACACACACACACACACACACACACACACACACACACACACACACACACACACACACACACACACACACACACACACACACACACACACACACACACACACACACACACACACACACACACACACAGAGAGAGAGAGAGACTGCTGTACGCAGATGACCTGGTGCTGCTGTCTCCCACTCAGGAGCAATTACAGCAGCAGCACTGGTTCTAACCGATCTGTGCTCTGACAGTTAACCTAAACAAAATAAATGCATTAGGGCAAAAAAGTATTTAGTCAGCCACCAATTGTGGAAGTTCTCCCACTTAAAAAGATGAGAGGCCTGTAATTTTCATCATAGGTACACTTCAACTATGACAGACAAAATGAGAAAAATCCAGAAAATCACATTGTAGAATTTTTTATTAATTTATTTGAAAATTATGGTGGAAAATAAGTATTTGGTCAATAACAAAAGTTTATCTCAATACTTTGTTACATACCCTTTGTTGGCAATGACAGAGGTCAAACGTTTTCTGTAAGTCTTCACAAGGTTTTCACACACTGTTGCTGGTATTTTGGCCCATTCCTCCATGCAGATCTCCTCTAGAGCAGTGATGTTTTGGAGCTGTTGCTGGGCAACACGGACTTTCAACTCCCTCCAAAGATTTTCTATGGGGTTGAGATCTGGAGACTGGCTAGGCCACTCCAGGACCTTGAAATGCTTCTTATGAAGCCACTCCTTTGTTGCTCGGGCGGTGTGTTTGGGATCGTTGTCATGCTGAAAGACCCAGCCACTTTTCATCTTCAATGCCCTTGCTGATGGAAGGAGGTTTTCACTCAAAATCTCACGATGCATGGCCCCATTCATTCTTTCCTTTACACGGATCAGTCGTCCTGGTCCCTTTGCAGAAAAACAGCCCCAAAGCATGATGTTTCCACCCCCATGCTTCACAGTAGGTATGGTGTTCTTTGGGTGCAACTCAGCATTCTTTGTCCTCCAAACACGATGAGTTGAGTTTTTACCAAAAAGTTATATTTTGGTTTCATCTGACCATATGACATTCTCCCAATCTCCCAAACAGAAAGTACACATTGGCGGAATACCTGACCACTGTGACTGACACAAAATTAAGGAAAACTTTGACTATGTGCAGACTCAGTGAGCATAGCTGCACTTCCTAACCTCCTGCCCAATGTATGACTATATTAAAGATACATATTTCCCTCAGATTGCACAGACCCACAATGAATTTGAAAAACAAATCGAATTTTGATGAACTGGGTCAAATACCACTGGGTGAAATACCACAGTGTGGGTGGCACTGAGTGAAATACCACAGTGTGGGTGTCACTGGGTGAAATATCACAGTGTGGGTGGCACTGGGTGAAATACCACAGTGTGGGTGGCACTGGGTGAAATACCAAAGTGTGGGTGGCACTGGGTGAAATACCACAGTGTGCTATCACAGCAGCAGGATTTGTGATCTGTTGCCACAAGAAAAGGGCAACCAGTGAAGATCAAACACCATTGTAAATACAACCCATATTTGTTTATTTATTTTCCCTTTTGTACTTTAACTATTTGCATATCATTACAACAATAATATGTCATTTGAAATGTCTTTTTTCTTTGGGAACTTGTATGGGTGTAATATTTACTGTTCACTTTGTTTATCCATTTCACTTGCTTTGGCAATGTAAACCATGCCAATAAAGAACCTTGAATTTAAATTGCGAGACCGACAAAGACCGACAGAGAGAGAATGTTGGGCTTAGAGAGAGAGAGTGGGAAACACAGAGAGAGAATGTTGGGCTTAGAGAGAGAGAGAGAGTGGGAAACACAGAGAGAGAATGTTGGGCTTAGAGAGAGAGAGAGTGGGAAACAGAGAGAGAATGTTGGGCTTAGAGAGAGAGAGAGAGCGGGAAACACACAGAGAGAGAATGTTGGGCTTAGAGAGAGAGAGAGAGAGAGAGAGAGAGGAAACACAGAGAGAGAATGTTGGGCTTAGAGAGAGAGAGCGGGAAACACAGAGAGAGAATGTTGGGCTTAGAGAAACACAGAGAGACAGAGAGAGAGAGAGTTGAGAGAGAGAGAGAGAGAGAGAGAGAGAGAGAGAGAGAGAGAGAGAGAGAGAGAGAGAGAGAGAGAGAGAGAGAGAGAGAGAGAGAGAGAGAGAGAGAGAGAGAGAGAGAGAGAGAGAGAGAGAGAGAGAGAGAGAGAGAGAGAGAGAGAGAGAGAGAGAGAGAGAGAGAGAGAGAGAGAGAGAGATGCTTATATTTCTCCTATTCTTGTCCTTTGTGTTACTGTGGGTGACCCAAAGAGAGTGTGAGGAAGCTGTCAAAGGGACTGAATAAGGTGCCAAACCGGAGTATCACCCAATTTTCTGAACCTGGAGACACACCGAACCTGCAGGGATGGGCTGCTATTTTGAGAGCACTGGAAAATGTTAGGCCTATGTTATATCTCAATGCTTTTGATCTGACAGCTTTTCCCTGTTTCTGGTACCCTTCATGAGTCTGGCTGGGTCTGGGAAGAGAATGACTTATGCATGACTTATGAATGACTTATGAGTGGACATGGTACAGGTAGGACAATCCAATCATATTACTGGGTCCGTCCAAACCCCCAGCTGCCCGGCATCCCTTATTATGGGGAGTAAAGAACCACTCACTTGGTGGTATTGGGATTGTCTGTGATGTACGGATTTGTGTGTGCATGCATGTGTGTGCGCGTGTGCGTGTGTGTGCGCGTGCGCATATATTCAAACATGCCGTCTCTCTGCAGGCAGAGATGGATGTTCAGCTGGAGGCTGAGCGGGAGGAGGCGGCCGCGCGTCAGAACATCCTGGAGCAGGAGAGGCGCGACAGGGAGCTGGCCATGAGGATCGCCCAGAGCGAGGCTGAACTCATCCCAGAGGACACCCAGAATGACGCAGGCCTGCGCAGGTAATAGCTCACTAACATACCTCCATACACTGTCTCTACCCCTCTGATGTAAAGCAGAGATGGGGCTTGATGTAGATTTTGGAGAGACGGAAATATATATTTAATCCCGCGTAACCAATCTCTTCTCTTCTTCTCTTCTCCCAGTAACGGCACCTCAGGTGGTCCATCCTCCCCAGAGAGAGCTACGTAAGACACCAAGATTCAACCCGTTAAGCTCCCCAGTCCAACCTAAACCTGACCACTGAACCATAACTGCACTGCATACTGTAGCAATCTTTTAAGTCAACCAACCAACCTTAACTCTATCAAGCAAGCACAGCCATTGATCGATGGATGATTGGATAACAATCTCCAAATCAGATTAATTTTTATTTACATGTACAAGGAATTTGACCTCAGAATTCGATTCTCAGACATGACTGAATCACTTTGAATGTCAATCATTTTCCTTTATTTTCTAATTAATGTCAGAGAGGAATGATCTATCCTTTAACCAATCAAAGTAAGAGAGGAAAGGGAATGACCTTTTCTTCCAGTTCCTGATTGGCTCCTGTATTGTGTACAGTGTCAGAGCTCCTTTGTAATCCTCACCATTCTCTTGTTGCAGTGGAGCTGGTGGATCTCAAAAGCTCAAGAGCATGTCCATGTAGGTTACTTTTAAACACCTCCTTCACTATGTTTAAACACATCTTCAGCACTCTGGCACTTTATTTTATTCAGTAGTGGTACACATAGAATATCACACTTTATATAATTTTTGATGCATGCTTTTATTTGTATTTTTTTTATATATTGAGGCTGAAAAGAATGCATTATGGAAAAGCAAAGGCTAAGCTGACTGTGCTGGCCATTATCTTGATATTACTAATCAATTCTGCTGTACGCAGTAGCACCGAAACTAGCATCTGGTAACTAGACCTCAGCTCTCCACAGCCCCTAAACCGAACCAACTCACTAACATGTGTTTAATGGATGTGTCACATTGTGAATCAGATACATTCTGCTGTGCACTCACCTGTATGACACTCTCTGTTTTGAAGTGTGTCACATTGTGAATCAGATACATTCTGCTGTGTTTGGATGTGTCACATTGTGAATCAGTGGAGAGGTGTTTTGAAGGGTCCTAATGGATGTGTCACATTGTGAATCAGATACATTCTGCTGTGCACTCACCTGTATGACACTCTCTGGAGTGGTGTTTTGAAGGGTCCTAATGGATGTGTCACATTGTGAATCAGATACATTCTGCTGTGCACTCACCTGTATGACACTCTCTGGAGTGGTGTTTTGAAGGGTCCTAATGGATGTGTCACATTGTGAATCAGATACATTCTGCTGTGCACTCACCTGTATGACACTCTCTGGAGTGGTGTTTTGAAGGGTCCTAATGGATGTGTCACATTGTGAATCAGATACATTCTGCTGTGCACTCACCTGTATGACACTCTCTGGAGTGGTGTTTTGAAGGGTCCTAATGGATGTGTCACATTGTGAATCAGATACATTCTGCTGTGCACTCACCTGTATGACACTCTCTGGAGTGGTGTTTTGAAGGGTCCTAATGGATTTGCCGTATGGTCCATTTCGCTTCTTCTTTTTTTTTAAGCCCTTGATCAATTTCTCAGAAATGTGCTCTCTCGTCAGGTAATAAGAAATCACTATGAAGGACAATTCCAGAGGATCTAGGCAGAGTATAGATATTAGAATGTGCACGTTGTCTCAGTGTGCATCACCTGTGAGTGTCCCAATCAGGAAGAGAAGCTCTTGTAATTATGTAACATCTTCCTCCTCAGAACAGCAGGAAGGAGTTCTGGGCTGTTTTTACAGCCTCATGCTGAAAAGATCACACACACACACACACACACACACACACACACACACACACACACACACACACACACACACACACACACACACACACACACACACACACTGACACACACACACACACACACACACACACACACACTGACACGATTACACACACACACACACACACACACACACACACACACACACACACACACACACACACACACACACACACACACACACACACACACACACACACACACACACACACACACACACACACACACACACACACACACTGACAGATCAGCCTCTGTGTGTCACGCCACCTGTAAAGCATAAGCGTTCTCTCGCTACATGTCGTCTTCCTCTGTGTGCCATCTTAGAACTGCAATCATTGTACACGTGTGACAGTTGGATGGTATTGAAAGTTCTCCGTGGTTCTAACTGTTATTGTGCTGGGCTCATCATGTCCTTTTAGGGAGGAAATGGCCAAGGAAATGTCTGAGCTTCTGTCTAGGTGGGTAGAGATCCTTACTTTAAGTTCCATGATTGACATCTCAAAAAATCTTCACAATCACTTTAAACTCAATGGATAGAAACGGCATGATCAACAGAAGTATATGATGTGTGAATAAATACTAATCGTTTTAATAGGGATTCATCGCCTTAATTAGAGGTAATTCTGCATAATTCCACACAATTAACCATTAATCATTGTTGAGAATTCCTACACAATGGGGTGGGGCTCGCCACCATGCAAATTAATGATTGGTTTTCAAATCTTTTTAAGTTGTTAGATCTCAAACAATAACTTACTTTTAGCTAAGTTTCATTTCAAATAGCGGTAAGTAAATAATGGCGAGACTCAGTCTACAAACGGGACCTTGTCATATGTTGGTTCTAACTATTATAGTTAGTCACACATATAAGTCAGCCTTGTCCTGATTCCTGGCCACTAGTATCACACTGTAGTAGAGCAGCTGTTCTTTATTGGATCCCTGTTAGCTGATGCCATGGGGCCAGCCTCGCGCCATCAGAATGACTGAATGAGTGACGTTTGACCCGGAGGCCACACCCAGCAGGCACTACTGTCACTTTGTCTGTGTACTAATTGGCTCAAGCCGCCTGCCTCTACTCCTCATAGCGACTCATGGCCACCGGCCACAGGAAGTGGTGGCAGAAGGTGACCGGCCCTCTAGCCCTAGGTTAATGAACAGCGTGCCTCAGGGGTCGCTGGAATAGCCACCAACTTCTCCAAGTGTGCGAGGACAGCTCCCCTGGGTGGAGAGGCTCAATTGCTCAGTCAGTCAATAGGATTATGGCGTGGATGGCCTCAGGTGGCCCAGGGTCCGCCCCCTAACTCCAGCCTCAGATCTAGAGAGTCAGTGTTCTAAAAGTGGCAAATCCCAGCCAGGACTTAATCAGCCCTGTCAGCAGTCAGCAGCACTGTGGTGGAGGTGACGGCAGAACAGACCAGCAACAAACAGCTGGAGAGAAGTACACATAGGGCCACTTTCCTGGAGAGAGGTTAAGTCTTTAATCTATGTCTGGGAAACCCTCCCTTACAATGGCCGGTCCAAATAATGCAGCACTGGACCAGTTCCATGACCAACAAGCTGCCTCACGCTACAGAAACCTGCTCACTGTATACTGCTCTTATTTTGGTTGTAACCCCACTGTGCTGGTTGTTGTAACCCCACTGTCCTGGTTGTAACCCCACTGTCCTGGTTGTAACCCCACTGTGCTGGTTGTAACCCCACTGTGCTGATTGTAACCCCACTGTCCTGGTGGTAACCCCACTGTGCTGGTTGTGTCTGTGTTGCCAGAGGCCCACAGGTTCAGGCTACCAAAGCTGCTGCTGCTGGCACCAAGAAGTACGAGCTCAGCAAGTGGAAATACGCCGAGCTGAGGGACGCCATCAACACATCCTGTGGTAAGAAAGTCAGCCATGCCAAACATGTGGTTGAAAATCATTAAGAACGTAGGACATAGTCTGATTGGCAGCTCCCCAAGCTCTGTTTCGTATGTGTCAAATATGCCCAACAATAGGTATCTGGGGCTGCAGACCCATCTGTATTGAAAGTAAAATATCTCAGTTTTCCTTCGAAACGATCAGGCATGCTGATGTTAGGTAGTATGCACATTGCAGGAAGATATTTTGACAGTGAAATGACTCATTTATCTGGAGGATAGGAAGCCATATTTGTGCACTCAACTTTAGCAAGGCACTTAGCAGGTATTAACCATCTAATTTCACACCATATTTCACTCCGGGACTTCAGCCAGTGTGCTGATTGACAAGTTAAATGCATTTTAATCCGAGCAGCGATTGTTTTAGAATTTCATGAAGACATAGATTGACAATGAAACTCATAATGCTGTCTTGTCTTTCTTCTTTTATGACTTTTAAATTGTTATTAAAGTAATGAAAATCTTTGAGTAGTCTGTCCGTCCGTCTGTTGGCAGTCTGTCCGTCCGTCTGTCTGTTGGCAGTCCGTCTGTCTGTTGGCAGTCTGTCCGTCCGTCTGTCTGTTGGCAGTCTGTCCGTCCATCTGTCTGTTGGCAGTCTGTCCGTCCGTCTGTCTGTTGGCAGTCCGGCCGGCCGTCTGTCTGTTGGCAGTCCAGCCGGCCGTCTGTCTGTTGGCAGTCCGGCCATCCGTCTCTGTTGGCCGGCCATCCGTCTCTGTTGGCCGGCCATCCGTCTCTGTTGGCAGTCCGTCCGTCAGTCTCTTGGCAGTCCGTCCGTCAGTCTCTTGGCAGTCCGTCCGTCTGTCTGTTGGCAGTCCGTCCGTCCGTCTGTCTGTTGGCAGTCCGTCCGTCCGTCTGTCTGTTGGCAGTCCGTCCGTCCGTCTGTCTGTTGGCAGTCCGGCCGTCCGTCTGTCTGTTGGCAGTCCGCCCGTCCGTCTGTCTGTTGGCAGTCCGCCCGTCCGTCTGTCTGTTGGCAGTCCGCCCGTCCGTCTGTCTGTTGGCAGTCCGCCCGTCCGTCTGTCTGTTGGCAGTCCGCCCGTCCGTCTGTCTGTTGGCAGTCCGCCCGTCCGTCTGTCTGTTGGCAGTCCGCCCGTCCGTCTGTCTTTTGGGAGTCCGCCCGTCCGTCCGTCCGTTGGCAGTCCCGCCCTGTCCGTCCGTCCGTTGGCAGTCCCGCCCTGTCCGTCCGTCTGTTGGCAGTCCGTCCGTCCGTCTGTTGGCAGTTCCTCCGTCAATCCGTCTGGTGGCAGTCCCTCCGTCCGTCTGTCTGTGTGTAGCTCTGACCATGGGGGTTCTAGTGTTCTGGTATACTTCAGTACCTGCTATGCTCTCATATTTCTCCCTCCCTATCTTCTCTCTCTTCCTTTTCTTTTTCTCTACCCTCTCTCCAATTCTCTCTCTTTTTTATCTCTCTCAACCTGCAGACATTGAGTTGCTGGCTGCCTGCCGAGAAGAGTTCCACCGCCGGCTGAAGGTCTACCACGCCTGGAAGTCAAAGAACAAGAAGCGTGGCAACAACCCCGGCGTCACAGAGCAGAGGGCCCCCAAATCAGTCACTGACTATGGTAAGGACCCCACCCCGCAGGAGATATTTCAGACAGTGTTATACAGTACAACATCACTGTAGGTGTCTTTTTCAATTTTTTGATAGGCTTGATTCGAAAAACATCCATTTTTATTCTGCTCCCAATACCCTAGAGGAGGCAGACCCAAAAAGACTGTCTCGGTTAGAGCTTTAGCCCCCTTTTGAGTATTCTAATATAGTACTGATACTAGTGAATAGGGTGCCATTTGGGACACATCCTGGTGGTGGCTGCTCTCTTCCTCCAGCCTGACCTCTTCTCATTGTTCTCCATAGAAACCTGTGCTGTCTTGCTCCTGGTTCTGCTTCATTTCCATGAGCAGTCACCATGACGACAAAGAGCTATTTTTCCCCCCGTGTGACAGAGTGCAAACACACTTTATTTTAGTCTGTCAGACTACTGATTGGACCACATACCCAGCCCCCATAGAATTACAAACAGAATCATCATGTATAATTATAGGGTCTGTAGCTATGCCCAGCCCCCACCTCTCACTTAGTGGGCATACACAGCACAGTACCAGCTATACCTCTACCTGCTCTCTGACACAATAACAAGCCAGAGGCTGAGGAGAGCTCATATTTTCAGGGTCCTAGCATAATATAGCCTACAATCTAATGATTTTGCTTGTGAATGACCATATACAGTGGAATGACCCTCCCCGTTCTTCCATGCCTATGGTGTCATCCATTTAGGCCGGTCCTGGCTACCGTAAACACATGTAAAGATGTGGTAATGACTCTGTCATTATATATAATGGTTTCTTCTTCCCCTAACATCTATGATGTTGTGATAGGCTCAAAAATGTATTCATAGGAAATCCATTTGTCATTCCATGATCTTGTCTTGCATGTTGTTGGTTTCATACCTGTGCCATACTGCATGTGATGTTTGTAAGTGTAACCTGGCATGTTTACTTTCAGATCTCGCACCTCGTGTGAGACAAGCACGTAAGTGGTTCTCCACGATGTAGCAGCATCACTAACATCAGCCCCTAACCCATCTATTAACCATGGGGAAACGGAGGGTGTGTGGAAGGGGTTTACTTTCTGTTTTAGCATGCACCCTATTTCCTTGTAGTGCACTACTTTTTACCAGGACACATAAGGCTCTGGTCAAGGACCCATAAGGCTCTGGTCAACAGTAGTGCACTATATAGGAAATAGGGTGCCATTTGGGATGCAAACTTGGTGATGGCATAAGGAATCATAGAGCAACTGGTTTCTTTAAAAAAAAAAAGAATCGTCTTTAGATTGCATGTTATTTTATTCCTGGGACAGAATAAGGTTATTAAGAGGTTGTCAACTAAGTGCACCTGCCATTCTTTGAAGATTATTAAGGGGGTGTCAACTGCAGTAAGTGCACCTTGAAGATTATTAAGGGGGTGTCAACTACAGTAAGTGCACCTTGAAGATTATTAAGGGGTTGTCAATTACAGTAAGTGCATCTTGAAGATTATTAAGGGGGTGTCAATTACAGTAAGTGCATCTTGAATATTATTAAGGGGGTGTCAATTACAGTAAGTGCATCTTGAAGATTATTAAGTGGGGTGTCAACTGCAGTAAGTGCACCTTGAAGATTATTAAGGGGGGTGTCAACTGCAGTAAGTGCACCTTGAAGATTATTAAGGGGGGTGTCAACTACAGTAAGTGCACCTTGAAGATTATTAAGGGGGGTGTCAACTACAGTAAGTGCACCTTGAATATTATTAAGGGGCGTGTCAACTACAGTAAGTGCACCTTGAAGATTATTAAAGGGGGTGTCAACTACAGTAAGTGCACCTTGAAGATTATTAGGGGGGTGTCAACTACAGTAAGTGCGCCTTGAATATTATTAAGGGGGGTGTCAACTACAGTAAGTGCACCTTGAAGATTATTAAAGGGGGTGTCAACTACAGTAAGTGCACCTTGAAGATTATTAAGGGGGGTGTCAACTACAGTAAGTGCACCTTAAATATTATTAAGGGAGTGTCAACTAAGTACACCTGCTATTCTTCGAAGATTATTAAGGTGTAGGATATTGTACAGTGTAGTCAAACGTCTAACGTAAGCTGATCGAGAGGTCCGGAGCCTGATGGTTTTCTGTTCTACCTGATAATGAATTGCACCCACCTGCTGTCCCAGATCTAAATCAGTCCCTGATTAGAGTGGAAGAATGAGAAGAAGCAGTGGAACTGGCTTCGAGGTCCAGATTGGAGTTTGAGGGCCCTATAGATTATACACTGCTCAAAAAAATAAAGGGAACATTTAAACAGCACAATGTAACTCCAAGTCAATCACACTTCTGTGAAATCAAACTGTCCACTTAGGAAGCAACACTGATTGACAATAAATTTCACATGCTGTTGTGCAAATGGAATAGACAACAGGTGGAACTTATAGGCAATTAGCAAGACACCCCCAATAAAAGAGTGGTTCTGCAGGTGGGGACCACAGACCACTTCTCAGTTCCTATGCTTCCTGGCTGATGTTTTGGTCACTTTTGAATGCTGGCGGTGCTTTCACTCTACTGGTAGCATGAGACTGAGTCTACAACCCACATAAGTGGCTCAGGTAGTGCAGCTCATCCAGGATGGAACATCAATGCGAGCTGTGGCAAAAAGGTTTTCTGTCTGTCAGCGTAGTGTCCAGAGCATGGAGGCGCTACCAGGAGACAGGCCAGTACATCAGGAGACGTTGAGGAGGCCGTAGGAGGGCAACAACCCAGCAGCAGGACCGCTACCTCCGCCTTTGCAAGGAGGAGCACTGCCAGAGCCCTGCAAAATGACCTCCAGCAGGCCACAAATGTGCATGTGTCTGCTCAAACGGTCAGAAACAGACTCCATGAGGGTGGTATGAGGGCCCGACATCCACAGGTGGGGGTTGTGCTTACAGCCCAACACCGTGCAGGACGTTTGGCATTTGCCAGAGAACACCAAGATTGGCAAATTCGCCACTGGCGCCCTGTGCTCTTCACAGATGAAAGCAGGTTCACACTGAGCACATGTGACAGTCTGGAGAACGTTCTGGTGCCTGCAACATCCTCCAGCATGACCGGTTTGGCGGTGGGTCAGTCATGGTGTGGGGTGGCATTTCTTTGGGGGGCCGCACAGCCCTCCATATGCTCGCCAGAGGTAGCCTGACTGCCATTAGGTATCAAGATGAGATCCTCAGACCCCTTGTGAGACCATATGCTGGTGTGGTTGGCCCTTGGTTCCTCCTAATGCAAGACAATGCTAGTCCTCATGTGGCTGGAGTGTGTCAGCAGTTCCTGCAAGAGGAAGGCATTGATGCTATGGACTGGCCCGCCCGTTCCCCAGACCTGAATCCAATTGAGCACATCTGGGACATCATGTCTCGCTCCCTCCACCAACGCCACGTTGCACCACAGACTGTCCAGGAGTTGGCAGATGCTTTAGTCCAGGTCTAGGAGGAGATCCCTCAGGAGACCATCCGCCACCTCATCAGGAGCATGCCCAGGCATTGTAGGGAGGTCATACAGGCACGTGGAGGCCACACACACTACTGAGCCTCATTTTGACTTGTTTGAAGGACATTACATCAAAGTTGGATCAGCCTGTAGTGTGGTTTTCCAATTTCATTTTGAGTGTGACTCCAAATCCAGACCTCCATGGGTTGATAAATATGATTTCCATTGATCATTTTTGTGTGATTTTGTTGTCAGCACATTACTCATTACACTGTAAAGAAAAAAGTATTTAATAAGAATATTTCATTAATTCAGATCTAGGATGTGTTATTTTAGTGTTCGGTTTCAGCTTTCTCTCTGAACAAAAATGAGGGAGGGACTCTGAAAGGTGTTAGGAATGGGTGGGCGGTCATTGCTGTTCCTTGTCTCTAGTTAATATAATACCTCCATGGGGTTGGGGTGCCGATGTGTTAGCGTCTTCAGTCAGTCACAAAAGGTTGTACTTTTACTGAGTTGGAGTGAAAGATCCATTTCGTTTGGTGACCGTGGATCTGGGATATGTTGCTTTAAAGGAAAGGATATATAAACTGTACTGTATCCATACTCCAGTCCTCCAGTACCACCAACAGCACAGATTTTTGTTGTGGCCTCGGACAAGTGCACATGATTCAACTTGTCAACTAATCAGCATGCCCTCAATGAGTGGAAATAGGTGTTTTATTGTCTGAGGTACAACAAACATGTGTGCTGTTGAGGGGTACCAGAGGACGGGTTGAGAACCACTGCTGTACCACGCCTGTCAACAGGGCTGAGGCTACTCTACCACTGTCTTTCTCTGGTCCTTTTATCCATAGAGCCTCCCACCCATCCACCCCCTTCAATCACTATCCCTCATTTATTTACTCTCCACTTTGTAGAGAATATTTAAATCTATGCTCTTTATGTTTTGATACGAGCGTTCAAACTCTTTAACAAACACCTGACATGCTGCTTGTCGCTCTAATTTACTCCCCCTTTGATCAGTAGCTCTGTGATCTACTGCTAGTGCTGACCCCTCCTCCCTAGCTCGAGCAACATCACACTCCCTGCATCCCTATTGGTTCCTGTTACTTCCCAGTCTATTGGTTTCTGTTACCATTCATATTGGTTCCTGTTTCTACCCCACCCCTATTGGTTAGGCTATTGTTCCTTCCCATTCCAATCAACAAGCGTCATTAGTCTAACTAGCCTCTCCCCCAACAGCCCAGGCGAACTCAGCCCCGCCCATCCCAGCCAGGCAACATGAGGTGGCCATGAACAGGCAGCAGCGCTACTTCCGCATCCCCTTCATCCGGCCCGGGGACCAGTACAAGGACCCACAGAACAAAAAGAAGGGCTGGTGGTACGCCCACTTTGATGGGCCCTGGATCGCAAGGCAGATGGAGCTGCACCCGGACAAGCAGCCCATCCTGCTGGTGGCAGGTCAGTCAGTGAAACAGAACTCATAGTATAGGCGATCTTCTCTCTCGCGTGTGTGCGTATGCACGCTCATTTATCTGTACGATTTATAGTCTTACTGCCTCACAGGCACGATGCTCTATTTTTTGTGGTCTGTGTCTCTAGGGAAAGACGACATGGAGATGTGTGAGCTGAGCCTGGAGGAGACAGGCTTGACAAGGAAGAGGGGAGCTGAGATCCTGCCCCGGCAGTTTGAGGAGATCTGGGAGCGCTGCGGGGGCATCCAGTACCTCCGGAGAGCCATCGAGAAACAACAGGCCCGCCCCACCTACGCCACAGCCATGCTGAAGACCCTCCTCAAGTAAAGGGTGTTGGGTGAATTTGCCCCTAGTCGCTGATTGTGGGTCAGTTTAGCATTTTCCCCACCTAAAGGTTAAGGTTAGGATTGGGGGACGGGAAGCTGATCCTAGATCTGTACTCTGGGAAACTTCACCCTGGAGCTAAAGCCCCCTGTCTTAAACCACGGGCATTTCTCTCACTACAGCAAAGGGAAGAATGCACTAAGCTACTGTACCTAACACAGTGGGTATTCAAGCCTACTGTACCTAACACAGTGGGTATTCAAGCCTACTGTACCTAACACAGTGGGTATTCAAGCCTACTGTACCTAACACAGTGGGTATTCAAGCCTACTGTACCATGTTTTGACTGGGGGCAAGTCATAAATTAACCACTTTTTGTTAATTGTCTTTTTTCTTTTGTTCATGTTGTTGATCTTGGCTGCTTTCAATTGTCTTGATGTATTATTTCTTGGTGTGTGCGGGGGAATTTGCAGTGAACCTATGCAGAGGAATCGGACAGTGACTAAATATTACATCTAGTTTTGTTTCTCGAGCAAATATGGATGTTTTCCTTTTAATATTCCTGCTACTTTAACTACGAGGCCTTATTAAAACTACTTTAACTACGAGGCCTTATTAAAACTACTTTAATAGGGTAATTTGCTGAAAGTAGGAAGTGTTTCAAAGCTGCCTCCAAATAAGTTTTGACTATTAAATTGTTGTTTAATATTATATATTTGTGATTTTAAATGAAGTCAACATTTTGTCTCTGCAGTCTTAACAGCTTGTTGATAATTTCACTCAAACCGATACTTGCTGTTTATTTTCACGTAGTAATTATAGGACAATACTTGCACAAGAGAGGGATAGAAATGGGCTAGGTTGGGGTAGAAATGGGCTAGGTTGGGGTAGAAATGGGCTAGGTTGGGGTAGAAATGGGCTAGGTTGGGGTAGAAATGGGCTAGGTTGGGGTAGAAATGGGCTAGGTTGAGGTAGAAATGGGCTAGGTTGGGGTAGAAATGGGCTAGGTTGGGGTAGAAATGGGCTAGGTTGGGGTAGAAATGGGCTAGGTTGCAACTCTGTTTTCTCATGTGAGGCAGTTATACTTGAGCGTCAGGTTCTTCTCTAAGGATATTTTTTAGTAACTGCACATAAATTCACATTAATTTCTAATTATAATATTTGACAATACTGTAATAAGTTTTTACCTCTGGCTTTCAGACTGAATGTAATATGGGTTTGTTGATTTGTTCCTTTAGTCCTTACTGTTTGGTTAGGAGCGGTTTGTTTTATTCTTCATATGTGTGATTTAGGTTTGCTAATGAAAGTTAAATAAATATTTCCTTTTCACATTCCCCAACCATTCATTACTAAAGCCACATGGTTGAAATTGTCTCATGTTCTACACATGAAACAATGCCTATTCCAAATATTGAAACAAAAAGAAAAATAATGAATGAATCAAACTTAATTATGAGAAGTGAATAATACAAATCTTGAGATACTCTACGATGTCGGACCAAATGTGTGTATGGGACAAAAACTGAATAGGGAAATCGTGTTGATGTCTTCTTGACCCCAACTTCATTCAAGCTCATATACAATATAGTCAGCTATTCTTCTCTCTGCTAGATAGTCCAATAGACACATACATACAGAATGTTCTACGTGTATGATCGAGAGTCTAATGTTTCTACACAGGAATGTACACATTTATTTTCTAAATAAATATTTCTACTCTAAGATACTCTAAAGCTTGTGTCAAACTCATTCCACAGAGGGCCATGTGTCTGCGGGTTTTTGCTCCACCCTCGTATTTGATTAATGAATTAAGGTCACTAATTAGTAAGGACCTCCCTTCACCTAGTTGTCTACTGTAGGTCTTAATTGAAAGGAAAAAACTAAAACCTGCAGACACTCAGCCCTCCATGGAATGAGTTTAACACCCCTGCTATAAAGGGTTTGGTCACATGACTCATGTTTCTTAAAATAAACAAATGATGAAGCAATAATTTACACACGCAACACTACAAGGAGGACAGACTGTCTCAAACACACAGTACATGACAATCTTGTGAGACTAGAACTACTCTCTTCAGGTAAGGCTGCTAGTCTTGAGTTTCTTCTCATTCCCTTAGACGCTCTGCACAAGCGAAAGGCAACGTCGTGGTTGTTTGACATCTATCCACTCATGCTCGTGTCTAAAGCATGTCTTCAGTTTAGCCCGAAGTATGTATTTCTGACAAACAGCAGAGTTTACTACTGTAGTGTGGGGTCTCCTTGAATATCGCTTGTAATGTACAACAAATGACTGACTGACTTCCATATGCTCTGTATCTCACAACACGCATAGCAATCATTCCTCAGATACTGCCTTTTCCAATGCTGATCTCTAACTGAAATAAACGCATTTCATGCTTCACTCAACTGCTTTTGGCCCTCGTGTTTGACATCACTCTATTCCTCAACATGGTACAGCAGCAAAAATACACACGGTTTAAAAAGCCCTATTGAAGACAGTGAGTAGTTCATTTCCCTGATGTGTACAGAACAGATGTTTGACGACACTGAGGAAACAGAGATGGACTTTATACAATTATCAATATTACACCAATACAGAGACAGACATTATGATACAGGTGTACAGTATGTGATATTAACTATACTCCATTGCAACATACATACCTCATGAGGAAAACATCACTGTCCTTCTGGCATTTTTTTTTTTTAAGTGCTACTACATTGTCAGCACATTATGTATAAAAGCAGTTTGCTGTCCTGAGGTGCCTTTGCAACTTGATAAATGCAGCGAAATGATCACATCTGTTTGTCGTCCACAGTTTGGGGGAGTATCCTTTCAGGTGAAACACAGGCTTTGGAAAGCTGAGATGAAGGGGTTGTGTCTGCCTGTCAATCAGAAGACCGCAGATCAATGTCTTTCTGCAGTCACAACAGTCTGTTAACTGCATCAGCTATTAAATATCCTTTATAAACGGTACTGTGTTGCTTCTGCAGTGATCCAAAGGCTGTCTTCTGCAGTGATCCAAAGGCTGTCTTCTGCAGTGATCCAAAGGCTGTCTTCTGCCGTCGCCATGTCTAAAACAGAGGAGAAACACAGATGCCAGTGTTACCTTTGTTTGTATTTGCCAAAGGGAGTGTACAGTGTATGCAGGCTAAGGTAGTTCCACTTTGTCAAGCATTCATTAAACTGGCATAGTGTAGAAACACAAGTCTGATACTTTATATTTTATGATCTTTGGAATGAAAGTCAGCCATGTTAGATTCTGTTTGTTTAAATTGAACCCTTAATTCATTACATTTGACCCAGTTCCTCAACATCAAAATGACTGACCCGGAAAGGGGGTCATAGAAGGATAGACTAATTTCAAAGCCTGCATTTGGAAAGCAACCACAGGCTTGCCAATCCGTCTCTCCATTAAGGGGTGAATAACATGGACTAAGCGTTCCCTTTGGGAGCTTTGGTTTGTCTGTGTGAGGTGTGTCTGTCTGTGGCTTACAGTCTTGTGGAAATACACTCGACTAAACCAATTTGAGTGCCACCCGTAAACTAGTGGAAAGATCATGGACCAATTTATTTGAATGATAATTATATGATGTCATGGTTTGATTTGCTTACTTGTTTCGATAATGTGGCATGACTGGGTCCGAAATGAAGGTCAAATAAAGATTTTCAAAAGCAAATAATCAAACAAGTCCTTACCCCAGTACATAGTGTTGATGTAATTCAACCCTCTATTTTATTAACTTGTCATGCCGGGAAGACTTGTATACTTGTCTGGGTATCTGCCAACAAAAAACATGAAAAAGGTTATTGAGACAAAAATAACAAACAAATGAGCGAACAAGAAAACAATTGCAACTATATATTATCCCAAGGGGCAAAAATCACATGGGGTGAAGCATGACAAGAGGTTTTTCTGTAAAGAAGACAGTCGTTAGGTCACTGTATAGACCTGTGAGATTGTCACAATGGAAGGACACGGAGTTCACTATGGTGCAGATGCATTATCCTTTTTTGGCAAAACTACTGTTCCTCCACTTTGCTCACAGACCAATGGACTGACATTAACTATCTAATAGTCGGATATTTAAACTATTTTAGAATCTTACGCGATTGTAGACCTACATTGTTTACTGGAATAGATTTCCATGAGACAAAAATTTACCTGAGAAATCTTTAACTATTTACAATAAGATTACTGAAAGCTAGATAATGTCAGCAGCACCCTGTATGGTATTAACCTTTGAGTTTTCATAGACTGAGAAAGCTAGATAATGTATTAACCTTTAGATTTTCATAGACGGTTGTTATTTCTGACTGTGGTGCTGTCTGATCTAGGGGCTGGATTACTGTGTTAGGGTCTGTTTTGTCCCAAATGGCACCCTATTCCCTATATACACCGCAGGGCACTATTTTGTCCCTGCCCTACGGGCCCTGGTCAATTGTAGTGCACTAGATAGGGAATAGGATGCCATTTGGGATGCGCACACTGTGTTAATAGGAGATGGCAAATCCAGGTCTGTGTGGGTGTGTTGACTGGTTCCTGGTGGGGTGAAGCCCCCCGATGCTCGCATAATTACACATGGAACTAACCGGATCAGAGAGGGACCTAAAGCCACTGACACTTTAACCTTTGCTTGAACACTTTGTTGAAGTATTTACACATACTGGAGGGCAGTGGTATTCAAATATTTTCAGCGGGGACCCCGTTTTTTCCCCAATAATTTCTTGCGACCTAAAATCTAATGACACAACCTTAAATAACAAATAACCTTCAATTCATTGCATTTTCATCTATCAAAATGACTACTTTTTTTTTACTCAATATTTATCTATTTTTTTAATTAGCTTTCTCATAAACGTTTGTATATTGTCCCATACAATAATCTGTTCTCTTAATTTTTGTTCCTAAAAATATATGTATAGTAAATAACAAATAACCTTCAATTCATTGCATTTTCATCTATCAAAATGACTACTTTTTTTTAACTCAATATTTATCTATTTTTTAAATGAGCTTTCTCATAAACGTTTGTATATTGTCCCATACAATAATCTGTTCTCTTAATTTTTGTTCCTAAAAATATATGTATAGTAATTTTGCCGACCCCAATGCAGCTCCTCCGTGACCCAGACTATGAATACCACTGCTGTAGTGGGATTAGTTAAGTGTTAGTGTAGTTAGTATAGTATGTGTATAGTGTATGTATAGTTAGTGAAGGAGATTTGGAAGTTTCAGATTCTTGTCATATGAAGCGAAACATATTTAGTTGGCCCATACAGAAATTCATCTTTACGCATATAAAAGGCATAATGATTACCTTTGAAGATGTTTTTTTTAATAAGAACCCAGATTTAAGTGGTGATGATTTCTAAAGATGTCCCTTTTACCTCTGTAGCTGAGAGGAGTATGTTTAATTGGGTATAATCAAAATTATGTTAAGCGAAAAATGACATTATGGAGACATTTTCTCTCTAGGTTCCAGAGAGTGAGCACAATACTGTCTGGAAGTCTGTGACTGCAAGCTGGGAGCTTATAACATCGAGAGAAAGTCACTCTGTTTCGAAAACCTCAAGTCCACTAGTATTAATTCTACAGTACCAGTGCAGCTCTCAGCTCTAAAAGCAAAATGGGGACGTTATCTCTTACTAGAATATATATAGTGTTGAAAGAAGAATACATATAGTACAGCTAAATACATGTACCGTACAAATCAACACAGTGAAGAAAAGACTTTTGCTTACGCCAAAGTCACTGTCTCTCTGGTCCGTCTACATTGTGTGTACATGAATATCATGAGAGCTATCACGGCATAAACAAAGGACAGGAAGCCCACAAAGCAGCTTATGAAAAGGAGGGGGTCTACTGGCACGGCCACCAGCTCAGTGCAGCGCTCCCCGTTAAAGTGCCAGACATTACCTACAGGACATCTAAAGAGGTCAAAGACACTGGGTTAGAGCACATTGTGAACACTACAGTTCATGAAAGTGTGTGTTTGTGCATGTGTTTTGCATGTGGCATTAGAATGTCATGTTGTGTTGCTTCCTTCTCAACACTTTAAGTAGACAACATCAACAAAGAGAACAACATCAAGTTGAACTCTAACAGGTGAGAGAAACAACAAGTGATGGCAATGGATATTATAATTCATACATCGTAGTAACAATGAATGGCTTAATAGAAATCTGGATATACAGAATCATGGCACAATGTTTACTTAATTTGGATTTGGTTACGCTAAGGTACCTGCAAGTGGCTCCATGCCCAGGCACTATCTCACACTGACCCCTGTTTTGGCAGTAGTCAGGCTGCAGGACACAGATACTCTGACAGGGTAAACCGTCCAACGTAATGTAGCCTGGGTCACACAGACACTCGGCCTCCCGAGACCAGCGGTTCACCACACAGCGAGAGAAGTCGTTGCACGCCAAGAACTTACAGGGATCTGCTTGATCAGCTGTTAAAAAATAATGAAGAACGGGGAAATGGTAAGATCAGTATTCATTAAATATCAAAGTAGCTGTGAAGCTGTCTTCTCCCCCTTTTTAACGAACCGCTTTCTCTCGATTGATTCGATTGATTTTAATGAGGTCGGTCCTCCTCGGCTTCTCTCTGCATTTCATTTGAAGGTTTAGCACATTTAGCTAGTGAAAAGTCGAATATTGATGGTACAGACAAACCATAACATTAGATGGATTTTACACCCATAGGGGGCACAGGGGCATGTGCCCTCTCAGATCTGTCCTGTGTGTGTGTGATATACTCTCTCTCTATCTATATATATATAAATATATATATATATATATCACAAAAGTGTGTACACCCCTCACATTTTTGCAAATATTTGAGTATATCTTTTCATGTGACAACGCTGAAGAAATTACACTTTGCTACAATGTAAAGTAGTGAGTGTACAGCTTGTATAACAGTGTAAATTAGCTGTCCCCTCAAAATAATTCAACACACAGCCATTAATGCCTAAACTACTGGCAACAAAAGTGAGTACACCCCTAAGTGAAAATGTCTAAATTGGGCCCAAAGTGTCAATATTTTGTGTGGCCACCATCATTTTCCAGCACTGCCTTAACCCTTTTGGGCATGGAGTTCACCAGAGCTTCACAGGTTGCCACTGGAGTCCTCTTCCACTCCTCCATGACAACATCACATAGCTGGTGGATGTTAGAGACCTTGCACTCCTCCACCTTCCATTTGAGGATGCCCCACAGATGCTCAATAGGGTTTAGGTCTGGAGACATGCTTGGCCAGTCCATCACCTTTACCCTCAGCTTCTTTAGCAAGGCAGTGGTCGTCTTGGAGGTGTGATAGGTTACCAACCTCATAACTAGCTACTGTACCAAGACATTTCAGGCTATCAATCAAGTTAGAGTAGCTAGCTAATCTAACTATCTTAGCTGGCATGCATTCTGGCAACGTTGGTAGACTGTAGAAAAGCAAGCAATGACTAAATGTACTGAGTAAAACTCACATTCCTTTCAATGTTTTACCCAGATTTTAGCAGAGGTGCAGAGAAGCATATTTTGTTTCTTAAAAATATAAATGAACACCAGTTAGGAGGATACAGACAGCTCAAGCACATTTTTAGATATGCAGAAAAAAATATATATATTTGACATAAAATTAAGCATAATGATTATGGCTCTAGATTGCAGGAAAAAGTGGTTTCCAGACAGACAGCCGCCCGCCCCCCAGCCACCCTCACATGCATTGTGCCCCCTTATATTTTCGGGGTGCATGACGCCCCTGCTCTCTACCAACTTATAGTCTACATTAGTGTTTTATTCTTTATTGCTGTAGTATTCTCCATGTTTTGATTCGACTTACTACTGTAAACATTATGTATTTCATATTCTGTAAATGTCACCTTTAAAAATGACCACATAGGGTTCTGGTCAAAAATAGTGCACTATATATGGACTAGGGTGCCATTTGGGACAAAGCCAGGATCTCATCTCATACCCGGCTCTATGTCTAGAGAGTGACTGTCAATCTCAATGTTGAGGCTTATGGCAGCAGCATTGCAGAAGTCTTCTAGGACACATTGGACGGCCTGGGTCACGTTGTATGGAACTGACTTGGAGAACTTCATCTTGCTGTTGACCACAACGCTGCCGTTCCTGAAGTTGAGGATCTCCAGCTTCTTGAATCCCGTTAGATTGGACTGCAGGTAAGGCAGCAGCTGGACAGAGGAGAGAAAAAAGTGACTATCAAGTGTTCAGATGAATCCATTAGAATCCCAAGGGAACACTGACACTAACTTGCTCTCCAGCCAAGGTGCATGAATGGAGGAGCAAACTGAAGTAAAGAGGAAATTCAGCAACAATTGATTTTAAAAATCGTTCTGTTTCCAATGTGTTTTACTTTGTCGTCTTAAGCATGGTGAGAGATGATTCACTTTCCCTTTATTTAGATTGCTTTCTAATAACAATGACATTTAACCACGGTCTGTAATTACCGTGCAGTAGTTGAAAGAGTTCTACCCACTAAACCAGAGGCTTTTATACACTATTGTAGAGTGGCATTACCCTGACACTCAAATCCTCCACTTGCACCTGGTGTGGCGGGGTCCCATTTATTCAAAGTGATAAATGAAAGTGCTAATATAATATTACCAGGTCTCAGCCAGTACCTTTCTACTGAGTTGAAGAAACCCTTATAGAGTCTTTGAAACAATAACAAAAGGGGCACCCCACCTCTGTATTGGTAAAAAGCTGAGGGATGGGCCTGAAGAAATGTAACCACTCTCAAATTCATAGATAGAGCTATGGATGCAAGGACTGACCATCCATGATATCAAAATTATTGTTTTAACCATATTTTAGGCCATTAAGTGTAAGTATTTAGTCAGCCACCAATTGTGCAAGTTCTCCCACTTAAAAAGATGAGGCCTGTAATTTTCATCATAGGTACACTTCAACTATGACAGACAGAATGAGAAAAAAATCCAGAAAATCACATTGTAGGATTTTTAATGAATTTATTTGCAAACTATGGTGGAAAACAAGTATTTGGTCAATAACAAAAGTGTATCTCAATACTTTGTTATATACCCTTTGTTGGAAATGACAGAGGTCAAATGTTTTCTGTAAGTCTTCACAAGGTTTTCACACACTGTTGCTGGTATTTTGGCCCATTCCTCCATGCAGATCTCCTCTAGAGCAGTGAATGTTTTGGGTTTTTGCTGGGCAACACGGACTTTCAACTCCCTCCAAAGATTTTCTATGGGCTTGAGATCTGGAGACTGGCTTGGCCACTCCAGGACCTTGAAATGCTTCTCACGAAGCCACTCCTTCGTTGCCCGGGCGGTGTGTTTGGGATCATTGTCATGCTGAAAGACCCAGCCACGTTTCATCTTCAATGCCCTTGCTGATGGTAGGCTTTGTTACTTTGGTCCCAGCTCTCTGCAGGTCATTCACTAGGTCCCCCCGTGTGGTTCTGGGATTTTTGCTCACCGTTCTTGTGATCATTTTGACCCCACGGGGTCAGCAATCGATTCACAATACCCCATAATGACAAGGGAAAAACAGGTTTTTAGAATCTTGGTTCTTATGTCCTTTAGGTGCCTTTTGACAAATTTCAAGCAGGCTCGCATGTGTCTTTTACTGAAAAGTGGCTTCCGTCTGGCCACTCTACCATACACGCCTGATTGGTGGAGGGCTGCAGAGAAGCTTGTCCTTCTGGAAGGTTCTCCAATCTCCACAGAGGAACTCTGGAGCTCTGTCAAGGTGGCCATCGGGTTCTTGGTCACCTCCCTGACCAAGGCCCTTCCCCCACGATTGCTCAGTTTATCTAGGTGGCCACCTCTAGGAAGAGTCTTGGTGAGCCCAAACTTGATTTTTTAATAATGATGGAGGCCACTGTGTTCTTGGGGACCTTCAATGCTGCAGAAATGTTTGGTACCCTTCCCCAGACCTGTGCCTCGACACAATCCTGTCTCGGAGCTCTACGGACAATTTCTTCAATCTCATGGCTTTGTTTTTGCGCTGATATGCACTGTCAATTGTGGGACCTTACATTGACAGGTATGTGCCTTTCCAAATCATGTCGAAGCAATTGAATTTACCACAGGTGGACTCCAATCAAGTTGTAGAAACATATCAAGGATGATCAAAGGGAAGAGGATGCATCTGAGCTCAATTTTGAGTATCCGAGCAAAGAGTCTGAACACTTACAGTACCTACTCATTCAAGGGTTTTTCTTAATATTTTACATTGGAGAATAATAGTGAAGACATCAGAACTATGAAATAACACATATGGAATCATGTAGTATCCCAAAAAAACCTGTTAAACAAATCAAAATATATTTTATATTTGAGATTCTTCAAAGCAGCCACCCTTTGCCTTGACAGATTTGCATACTCTTGGCATTCTCTCAACCAGTTCCCACACATGCTGAGCACTTGTTGGCTGCTTTTCCTTCTCATTGAGGTCCAACTCATCACAAACCATCTCAATTGGGTTGAGGTTGGGTGATTGTGGAGGCCAGGTCATCTGATGCAGCACTCCATCACTCTCCTTCTTGGTCGAATTGCCCTTACAGACTGGAGGTGTGTTGGGTAATTTGTCCTGACAAAAAAATAATGATAGTGGGACTAAGCTCAAACCAGATGGGATGGCGTATCGCTGCAGAATGCTGTGGTAGCCACGCTGGTTAAGTGTGCCTGGAATTCTAAATAAATCACAGACAGTGTAATCAGCAAAGCACCCCCACACCATCACACCTCCTCCTTCATGCTTCATGGGGGGAAACACACATGCAGAGATAATCCGTTCACCTACTCTGTGTCTTTCAAAGACACGGAGGTTGGAACCAAAAATGCTACATTTGGACTCATCAGACCAAAGGACAGAGGTCCCACCGCCGGTCTAATGTCCATTGCTCATCTTTCTTGGACCAAGCAATACTCTTCTTATTGGTGTTCTTTAGTAGTGGTTTCTTTGTAGTAAGGCCTGATTCCCACAGTCAACTTTGAACCGTTGATGTTGAGATGTGTCTGTTACTTGTACTCTGTGAAGCATTTACTTGGACTGCAATATCTAAGGCTGGTAACTCGAATGAACTTATCCTCTGCAGCAGAAGTAACTCCGGTCCTTCCTTTCCTGTGGTGATCCTCATGAGAGCCAGTTTCATCATAGTGCTTGATGGTTTTTGCAACTGCAATGGAAAAAACTTTACAAGCTCTTGAAATATCCCGCATTGACTGACCTTCGTGTCTTAAAGTAATGATGGACTGTCGTTTCTCTTTGCTTATATAAGCTGTTCTTGCCATAACATGGACTTGGTCTTTTACCAAATAGGGCTATCTTCTGTATACCACCCTACCATGTCACAACACAACTGATTGTCTCAAATGAATTAAGTAAGAAATCCCACCAATAAGCTATTAACAAGGCAGTCCTGTTAATTGAAATGCATTCCAGGTGACTACCTCATGAATCTGGTTGAGAGAATGCCAAGTGTGCAAAGCTGTCATCAAAGCAAAGGGTGGCTACTTTGAAGAATCTCAGATATAACATATATTTGTTTAACACTTTTTTTTTTTGCTTATGACATGATTCCATGTGTTATTTCATAGTGTTGATGTCTTCACTGTTATTCGACAATGACACAATACCGGTTTTGCAAAGGTGTCAGCTATAGATGATGTGCAGGAGCGGATAGGGATTTGTAGTTTTGCATGACGTCTACCTTGATGCTGATTAGCATTTATGAAATCAGAGTAAATAGTCTAATATATTGATAAAAGTCACCTTTACATGGTTATCAAAACGTCATGCCAGAGTAAGCCTTCACAAAACACAGCCCTTATTTGAAGTCTTTCTTAAATCCCCTGTGGGACCACCCGTTTTATGGGTATTGTGATACCGCCACTGTGGAGCCCTATTGCTCCAGTAAAGTAGAACACTGATTTGTATTGTAGCTCAAATAGAACAGGAAGTACTATATTAAGGGTTACTCTGTGCCAAAGAGACTACATACATCTATCTATGCCTGCACTCTCCTTTATCATCATTCGCAATGAGCTGGTATTTCAAATCCATTAACTTCTCAGAAGCTTCATTTGTCCAGTGGGTATAGAAAGTCACCACCCCCTTTCAAAATGTTCACATTTTGTTGCCTTACAGCCTGAAATGGAAAAACCCATCAAATCTGATTTACACACAGTAACACACAATATCCGATTGAACATTCTTTTTTTTGTGGAAGTAAACTTGAAAAGTAAAACAGTAAAATACCATATTTCCACATGGGTGGAAATATACTTTCAAAAGATCTATGAGATAAAGAAAAAACGAGTGGCAAGAAAAAAAACTCTTCAAAAAAAGTCACATCAAGTCTCATATAAGCTTTGCCAAATAGCACATTGTAGTTCCTAAGTCAAGTGGCAAAAGGTACTGTGGTCAGATGAGACAAAAATATATTGTTTTGGGCTTGAACGCAAAACGATATTTTTGGCAAAAACCCAATACATCTTTCCACCTAAAGAACACCATGCCTACAGTAAAGCACAGCAGTGGCAGCATCCTGTTTGTGGGGGTGTTTCTCTTCAGCAGGGACTGGACCACTTGTCAGGATAGAAGGGAAAATGGACAGTGCAAAATACCGACAGATTCTTGAGGAGAACCTGCAGCCCTCTGCCAGGAAGTTGAAAATGGGAATATGGTTCAAGTTTCAACATAACAATGACCCAAAGCACACCGCCAAAGCAACCGTACAGCGGCTGACGGACAAGAAGGTGAATGTCCTTGAGTGGCCTAGTAAGAGCCCCAACCTAAATCCCATTGAGAATTTGTGGAATGACTTGAATAGTGCAGTCCATGAGCAGTCACCATTCAATTTGACTGAGCTTGAACAATTCTGCAAGGAAGAACGGGCAAATGTTCCACAGTCTAGGTGTAACGGAATTCCTCTTCTTCAGAGGAGTAGCAAGGAGCAGAACAATGTGCAGAGTGGTAAGTGTCCATAATGATATATTTAAGAAATCAACAGAACACTGAACAAAAGTACAACCACAACAGTCCCATATGGTGCAAACACTAAGACAGGATACAACCACCCACAAAATACAATAGAAAACAGGCTACCTAAATATGGCTCCCAATCAGAGACAACGACTGACACCTGCCTCTGATTGAGAACCATACTAGGCCAAGCACATAGAAATATAACAACAGAACAAAACATAGAAAAACAACATAGAATGCCCACCCTAACTCACGCCCTGACCAACTAAAGTAAAGACATAAAAAAGGAACTATGGTCAGAACGTGACACTAGGTGTGAAAAATTAGTGGAGAAGTATTCAAAGAGACTCATGGCTGTAATTCAAGCGAAAGATGGTTTCGCCAAGTATTAACTCGTGGGGGTGTTCACTTATCCAAATAGAGTATTTGACTGTTTTAATTTTAATACATTTGAGTGTTAAACAAAAAGTTATATTCACTGGGATATTGCGGGTTACTGTGTGTAAATAAGCTGGAAAAAGTTTGATTTTGTGTTTTCATTTCAGGCTGTAAGGCAACAGAAGGTGAACATTTTGAAAGGGGTTGGTGACCTTCTATACCCACTGTACCTGGTTCTAATATGTCCTGTGTCCTGATCTTGTTCACGTTCTGATTGTGCCCACATTTCCAGGCATGCGTCTACACTTGGTATGACAATGTGTCTCTTATCCATCCTCTGTGTTCTCATTGTGACTAGATTTCCTGATCCCTCCCTGTATGTAAGTTATTTGACAGATATTCCTTCAAAATAAGATTTATTTTGACACATATTGATGTCATGAGGCAATGGTGCCACCTGTCAATGATTTTAGAGGGTGGATTAATTATGATTTAAAATGGTTTCACTGTCCAGATCCGTCTACACTTGTAAGCTATCCAGATTCAATGCGTGCCTGAGGATCAGATCAATGTGTCTTTTAATTGTCTACACCTGTCTAAAAATGTGGGCACAATCAGATTGTAGACAAGATTAGGACAAAGGACGCATGTTAGAACCAGGAATAAACAGGGATAGAGAGTCTGGCCCCTGTCCCTTCAATTTACAAATAGTGACATTTTGAATCCTGATATGACCCCAAACAGGCTATTCCGTTGGATTCTGCACACGTGGAGAGTCTGAGGGGTTAGCAGCATGCGTTTAGTGGCGAGGCTATTGAGCCAATGACATAGTGACAGCAACAACAACAAACAAATCTAAAATAAGATTATCTCGCTCTCCCCCTCCCTCCCATCTTATCACATCAATAGGAACTAGAGCAGTGTGAAAGTGTTCTGTTCTCAACATGGCACATCCCTCAACTTCTTCAGCTTATTAGCTGTAAACTAAGTCATCGCTCTGTACACTGAGGGGAACGTTGCATTTGTTCCAGCGTGGATGTGAGACAAATGAATCTACTTATGTGCATAAGTAAATCTAAATCACCTGTTGATGATACAGTACAACCAATCATCAAGCTCAGTAGAAAGGTGAAGAAAGGTTAACCAGGCCTATACTGTCACAAACAACATACCCATCAGCTGTATCATTTCAATGTACATTATTCTGAAAGCTGAATCTACCATCTTATGACATATTGCTAATTTAAGTCAATGTTGAAGCAGGCATGTCAGTTTAGTCAGAAGACAAAAGGAATCATGAATAACACTGGTCTTTGAATAGGATGTCACTCAAAAATAGTCCATTAAAACCAGCTGAATTGAAGCTACAGTATGTCAGTTTTGTTCCAGCGCAGGTCAGGCAGTTTTCAGCATTAATTAAGCTAAGAGCCATTAGTTCGAGTGCAGTACATTAATCTAAATGATTCAATCTAATCACTTAAAGGCCCAGTGCAGTCAAAAATGTGATGTTCATGTGTTTTGTATATAATTCCACACAATAAAGTTGGAATAATACTGTAGATTGAAAATTATGATAATGCCCTTTTAGTGTAAGAGCTGTTTGAAAAGACTGCCTGAAATTTCAGCCTGTTTTGGTGGGGTGGAGTTTTGGTCTGCCTGGTGAATAGTTTAATAGTCCAATAAGAAAGAGAGATCCAAACTAAGAAATTGCTCATTGTTGCGAAGCTGTGAGTGTTTCTTTTCAACCATTTTAATTGAAAACAATCACAGTAACGTACTTAATTGTTACCCAGAAATGATTCGATATTGAAATAAAAATGGCTGCATTGGATCTTTAAATAACAAACAGACTGTGATGCAAATTCCGTAAGAAAATGTTAGCTAGTTATCAACCAGGTTGTAATAACCACCTCCATCTAATGTCCTTCTGAAATAGGCAACACAATACACGTTTTTCCATCTTGTGAAATACAGACTGTAAATCGGTGTAAAGCAGTTTCTCCTTTCTATGTCATTTGTCAGTGATAAGTCAATGTATATGGGCTTACACAGCATTGCCTATTAATAAGGACCAAGGCTACTTCCTATAATCTTTCTTCCCTCGCTTGGGTGGGCAGTATCCTGTTTTAATCTTATGACATTGGGTTCAGTAGCCTGCTGTAGCGCAACAAATAAATGCTGTCACTCATCTCTTTATGAACATATTTCATTCTCACTCACCAGCTCCACAAAGGTGTTCTCCAGGGATCGGTATTCTGAAGAGCTCTTGTTGAAGAGATCATCTGAGAACCTCATGTTGGTGACCCGTAGACTGAAGAACACTACCAGCTCCCTTCCTTTACTGGCCGTGGTCATGGAGGGCGTGGTCAGGTATCTCAGTGGTGGAGATGCTGTGGTCTCAAAGGGGTGCTCCTCGGGAGCCAATGGGTATCCACTGGCATCTGGAAGGTCAATGGCCTCTGTGCTCACCAGGTCCATTTGGTCAAAATTGTCTGCAAGGTCTTGCACGCTCTCATCCTCAGGTTCCGAGACATCTATGACCTCCTCTTCAGCCTCCTCTTCATCGATAACAACTACCTCAGGCTCCTCGGCATCCTCCTCCGTAGGTTGTACCTCTGAAGCTGACTCTGTTTCATCTACCTCAGGCACAGTGCCAGATTCTGCAGGTGGTGTTGGTGAAGAGTCTGGGATTGGTTCTGCTGTCATTGCTATCTCCACTGTACTGTCCCCTGGCAATGGAGCCAATTCCACTTCACTGTCCTCTGGCAATGGAGCCAATTCCACTTCACTGACCTCTGGCAATGCAGCCTCTTCCACTTCACTGACCTCTGGTGAATGATCTTTAAAGCAGGAGATAATATTTCAATACGTCACAAACCATCACAAGTGAGTTTTACCCATACTGCAAATGCCTTCCAACTGTCCAGTAAATAATCCTAATTTATACTGAATATGCAGATTCATTACCTATATGGCTGCAGGGATGAAACCGTTTCAGGCAAGACCTTTTGCAGGGCCCTGCTGTGAATAATATTTATTCACATTTATTTGATTTTTAAAAATCTATCTGCATTGTTTGATAAAGTACAGTATCCCTCAGCGGTGTAACCATTGGTAAGTCCCGTGTGGCTCAGTTGTTAGAGCATGGCACTGCAATGCCAGGTTTGTGGGGTGGATTCCCGCTGGGGAACAATACTTAAGTATGAAAATGCATGCACTCGCTACTTTAAGTGCTCTGGAGGAGAGTGTCTGCTAAATTATTCAAATGTAACAAATGAATTATCAAAAGACTTTTATTGACCGCATACGAAATGATGAACACCACATTACTGTTCTTTCATCATCACGCAGCACAGCACTCAGTCCAAATATAGAACATTAATATATCTCCTCTCTGGGCCGGACTCTAATAATTAGCTGTAATGCACCTGCACACCTCTATCAACAAAATGTATTACTTTAAATGTTTAATTGTCTCTGCGTTTTGTAGTCCTTTACAGGGCTAGAACAGCTTTAATAACCTGCATTGCTCACCTGATTGGTCCACAGTATCAACAACTTCATCAGGGTAGATGTCCTCATATCCAAGGTATTCAGGCAATAGTTCCTCCATGTCCTCCTCAGATGACTGGTCTTCTATTGGCACAATATTGTCCTCTTCAACAGGATACGTTTCCTCTCCAAAGAGAGTATCCTCTACAGATTCCAGAGTTTGGATGATTTTAATTTCTTCTGCTGGTGGTTCATTAACATCGTCCTCAGGTTCTGGTTCTTCAAATACCTCTTCGTCATGTTCCGGTTCCTCAACTACCCCTTCCTCGGGTTCTGGTTCCTCAACTACCGCTTCTTCAGGTTCTGGTACATCAACTACCTCTTCCTCAGGTTCCGGTTCCTCAACTACCCCTTTCTCTGGTTCCGAGACCTCAACTACCCCTTCCTCAGGTTCCGAGACCTCAACTACCCCTTCCTCAGGTTCCGAGACCTCAACTATCCCTTCCTCAGGTTCCGAGACCTCAAATACCCCTTCCTCAGGTTCCGAAACTTCAACTACACCTTCCTCAGGTCCCGATAGCTCAACTACCCCTTCCTCAGGTCCCGATAGCTCAACTACCTCTTCCTCAGGTCCCGATAGCTCAACTACCTCTTCCTCAGGTTCCGAGACTTCAACTACCCCTTTCTCAGGTTCCGAAACTTCAACTACCCCTTCCTCAGGTCCCGATAGCTCAACTACCTCTTCCTCAGGTCCCGATAGCTCAACTACCTCTTCCTCAGGTTCCAAGACCTCAACTACCCCTTCCTCAGGTTCCGAAACCTCAACTACCCCTTCCTCAGGTCCTGATAACTCAACTACCCCTTCCTCAGGTCCCGATAGCTCAACTACCTCTTCCTCAGGTCCCGATAGCTCAACTACCTCTTCCTCAGGTTCCAAGACTTCAACTACCCCTTTCTCAGGTTCCGAAACTTCAACTACCCCTTCCTCAGACCCCGATAGCTCAACTACCTCTTCCTCAGGTCCCGATAGCTCAACTACCTCTTCCTCAGGTTCCAAGACCTCAACTACCCCTTCCTCAGGTCCCGATAGCTCAACTACCTCTTCCTCATGTTCCAAGACCTCAACTACCCCTTTCTCAGGTTCCGAAACTTCAACTACCCCTTTCTCAGATTCCGAAACTTCAACTACCCCTTCCTCAGGTCCCGATAGCTCAACTACCTCTTCCTCAGGTCCCGATAGCTCAACTACCTCTTCCTCAGGTTCCAAGACCTCAACTACCCCTTCCTCAGGTCCCGATAGCTCAACTACCTCTTCCTCATGTTCCGAGACCTCAACTACCCCTTTCTCAGGTTCCGAAACTTCAACTACCCCTTTCTCAGATTCCGAAACTTCAACTACCTCTTCCTCAGGTCCCGATAGCTCAACTACCTCTTCCTCAGGTTCCAAGACCTCAACTACCCCTTCCTCAGGTCCCGATAGCTCAACTACCTCTTCCTCATGTTCCGAGACCTCAACTACCCCTTTCTCAGGTTCTGAAACTTCAACTACCCCTTTCTCAGATTCCGAAACTTCAACTACCCCTTCCTCAGGTCCCGATAGCTCAACTACCTCTTCCTCAGGTTCCAAGACCTCAACTACCCCTTCCTCAGGTTCCGAAACCTCAACTACCCCTTCCTCAGGTCCCGATAGCTCAACTACCTCTTCCTCAGGTCCCGATAGCTCAACTACCTCTTCCTCAGGTTCCAAGACTTCAACTACCCCTTTCTCAGGTTCCGAAACTTCAACTACCCCTTCCTCAGGTCCCGATAGCTCAACTACCTCTTCCTCAGGTCCCGATAGCTCAACTACCTCTTCCTCAGGTTCTAAGACCTCAACTACCCCTTCCTCAGGTCCCGATAGCTCAACTACCTCTTCCTCATGTTCCGAGACCTCAACTACCCCTTTCTCAGGTTCCGAAACTTCAACTACCCCTTTCTCAGATTCCGAAACTTCAACTACCCCTTCCTCAGGTCCCGATAGCTCAACTACCTCTTCTTCAGGTTCCGATAGCTCAACTACCTCTTCCTCAGGTTCTGGTTCCTCAACCTCTTCCTCTTCAATCAGAATAAGATTCTCCTCTACTTCAAGGTCCTCTATTGCTTCAGTAGTAGGCTGATCTGTGATGGCTGAGAGAGTCGTTACAGGTAATCCAGGGTCAGACAGCTCTTCACAAGTGGCTGTGGTGAGCAGAATCTGAGGGGTTGGAGTATGCTCTGCCTCCTCCTCAACAACAGCCTTCTCCTCTGATATCAAGTTAGGAGGGAGTTCAGCTGGAGCATCAGTTTCTATACTTTCTATTTCAGGAACGGAGGTAATATCCAAATCCTCAGGGGGTAAGACAGGGTACCCATTAGTAGGAACTAAATTGCCAAAAGGTGGCTCAGGGTATTCCTCTGGAACGCTGGGCTCAGCAGCAGAGTCCTCAGCAGGAGGGGTTGGGAAATAGTCTCTCACAAGCTCACCAGTTCCCTCATCAATGGCATGGATGGTTTCAATCATGTGTGTGATAAATGGCACCTCTTCCTCTGGTTCAGCTGTTGCTTCAAACTCACTCTCATCAACGTCTTCGTAGATGTAAGGCACATCACCCCTCTCTGGTGGGGCTTTTTCTTCTTCTACTTCTTCATCTGGAATGTCTGTAGAGTCCAGGAGGGTGACGAGAGCATTTTTCTTTTCCACAGGGCTGAGTGGAACATCCAGACGAGGCTTCTCCCCAGAAATCTCTGGCTCATCTATGGCTATTTCCAGGTCGTTGTGGATTGATGGCGTACTGGACTGTTGATGGAAAAGACAAAAAAGCATGTTGATGCATATTTCCAAGGTTTGGTATTTCTCCTTAGGTAGTTTAGATTAAAATGCCAGTACTTACATACTCAATCACTTCCTCAACAGCTTCCTCAATAAGTGCTGTAGTTAATGGAATCACTTTTACTGTGGAAAGATGGACAAAAACGATGCAAAATCATGTCTTTAAGAAATATAACATAACTTATTCACAGGGATTTGGTTACCTGGTTCAAAGTTTAATGACTGTAGATCCACTGGTAGAGAGGCCTCTTCACTCAAAGCGTTGGCCACCCTTTCCCGCAGGCTGGGCACAGCTGACACTGGAGTCCCTGTGTCATCCTCTGAAACTTCTGTTGAAATGGTCTCAAAGACCAGGGAATAGTGCACTGTCACTGCTCCAGGTCTGAAAAACAAGAATATATTGTATGAGAGCAGAAAATAGCAGCTCTTAGTGATGTACTGCATTATACAGATCTAGAAAAACGATAAGGATTTAACTACATAAACTAAAAACACAGCAATCCTCTGTCAGGTTTAACATTTGGAGAGTCAAAAATGGCTAATTTTATAGACACTATCAAAAATGTATTCAATATGCAGCTCTGACATAGAGAAGCTGGAGGACAAACAGACTAGTTAAATGGGATTTTGAGTAGAATAGTAATGATACCATCAATGGTGGATTTCTTTCCATTTTGTTTTTGTAAATAGTGAAGACACAGACAAAAGTCGAATTAGTTGTGAATCATTTATCAGATTAGTGGAGCAGGCTTGAGGATGTTATTGCCCGTGACAGCACTGGCCACAATGGGCCCTGCAAATTATGGAAGGGAGCAACTCGGCAATGATTCTATTCACACAAGGGTTTTATTGCACTGCTTAATTTCCTTCCATCCTAAAATGAAGAAGACAGGAGCATTAACACCCTTTCAGAAAGATTTAAAGAAGCACATGTTAACCTTCAATGAGATACAGAAGGGAAATCAAATGTAGGCCTAGTTTCAGCTGATTTTGGTCCTCATTCCTCAACTCTGTCCCTGGTTGATGTATTGACCCACCATGGCTGCACTTAGAGCTGAATTGCCAAGTTGGTGTTTGTTTAGGTCATGTGATCCCTCTCTCCTTGGGACCTGTGTTAGATCCAGATTAACACTGAGAGGAGAAGCAGACGGACAGGGACAAGCACACAGAGGGAAACAGCAGCTACCACTCAAGATGGCTCTCATTACAGTAATTCAATTACCCGTCACTCTCCTGGGTCTCGCTAGGATTTGGACAGGGGAGGAAAATAGGCCGTTAGTATGTGACATAATGACATGCCATCTACAAGGAAATAGATCATCATTCATTGCTGGTCGTGTGTCATGACATCACGGGGTGTTTGTCTCTTGATACCACCGGCAGCTGGTGGCACCTTAATAGAGGAGGACGGGCTCATAGTAATGACTGGGATAGAATGGTTGAATGGTAGCAGACACAAACACGTGGTTTCCATGTGTTTGATGCCATTCCGTTCACTCCATTCCAGCCATTATTATGAACCATCCTCCCATCACCAGCCACCTGTGCTTGACATGTATACTTTTGCATTTGAATGTAAAGATATAATAACCTTCAGTGTTAACACACAGGAAAGGAAAGGTATATATTTTTGACATGCATGTGAGTCACACTAATGACACATATTCAGTTCTTACTACAGTCAGCGTAGCCGAGAGCACAGCCTGTAACATGACAGAATGGCTTGGATGGCACTCAAATATTTTCTGTTCCTGGAATTTGACTGAATTTCACCTAGGTGGGAATGAGCTAGTTTTGTTTTCAAATGAATCCGTGTCCATGCCAAATCAACACTTTGTTAAGAAGGTCCGATTAAATAAATTGAGTCTCAGAGGAATTTCTCAGTGCAGTGGGAGGCTGTGGATTGATCCCTACTGGCAGGCTTCCCAGCTTGCACCTGTCTTTCATCTGTCTCACCTAATCTATTGCCATTTAATTTGCTCACCAAAACGTCAGTATTAAGCACGAAGGCGCCAGATGTGATTATTCATGTCTGCCACAGACTTACCTGATTCCCAAAACATTGATATCTTTAAATCCTGGGAGTCTGTCAAAAACATTGAGCATCTGTGGGAAAATACGTTTGTTTTAAAGCTTACAGAATCACATATATTCTCTCCAGTCCATATAGCAGTCCCATTAATAATAAGACAAATAAATGTTACTAGTTACATAATGTAATCTGATCATATTCCCTAGTACTGTAAATCAGTGCAGAGGAATGTATGAATGAGACACTTAAATTCATTGAGCTCTATCTATAGTTAATCACATTTAGCACATACTTATGACATAATCACCTCTTATGGAGCTTTGAGAGTCCATTGGGAGAAATCCAATGAAGGACACCATCTCCAATAAAGCTCAATACAGTATGTGCGAACTAGCCTCCAGAGCACTTGAATTGGATCGTTATGTGAAATTAATCAGATGTATTTTCTCACAAAGAGTAAAACGGTTGGCAGAGCTTTGGGCTACGTCCCTATTCTCCACCCTTTTCCAAAAATGTGCACTTGCACCTTCACTGTCATGGATTTAAAAGCATGGGATTGGTGCAAGCATTGGCTGGAGGGAATCTCTACCATTGAGCATGTGCAATTGCATACTTTGGGAGAAGGGTGGAGAATCGGGACTGAGCCTTGGTCTAGTCAGGTTTAGAATCCAGCACCGACAGTCCAAGTGGAACTCACTAACCTGCTTTATCTGTCTCTGGCTCATGGTCCTGTGGCATTATTATCCTGTGGCTCAATGAATTTAAATCATCTTTACCATGAACCCCCTCAGAGGGCCACAACCCATGAGGACAGTACCACTTGTAGTAACATGTCACACAACACACCGTGCAGCATCAGGCAGTTGATTGTGTTACACTGATAAGATCATGCCTTTATTTTCATTGGGAAATGTTGTTTGAGGCTCTGTGCCTACATTAAAAACCTATTAAAAGACACTCAATAAACTGACACGGAATAAACTGTACCTCAAGGGAATCAAAATGTATATATCATTGGTCTTAGGGACTTAAAATCATCAATAACATTTTACTGATGGACATAAAGAGGAGTACAGACTACAGAGCTCCCATATGTCTCGTCTTCTACTGTGCAGTATGTCAGCTAGCCTGGCTGTCAGTCTGTAGGCCATCATGCCAACAACACCTTGTCACAAAAGTTCATGCCTTTTGTCTTGACAATGACAGCAATCTAGTTGGCAGAAGCAAAAACAGATCTGGGACCAGGCTATATTATAATCTCACCTGGTCTTGCAGGTAATGAGAGAGGTCAACATATTGGGGGGAGTCAGGGTCGTCCAGTAGTTCCTTGTAGCCTGGGTCCACGAGGTCAATGCTGAACTCCACTATCGCCTCCACAGGCTGCTCTGGGACAACATTGGGCAGCTCAGAGTCCTACAAACAGAAGACAACATGGTCCTATTCATTAGGCACCAAAAGAAAAGAAAACAGATTGACAACATGGAGGGACAACCTGAACTTGTCCAATAAGAAATCACTGGTTTTCGTTTTCCATTGCAAAACATCATGCTACGTTTTGCCCTAATGAATAGGACCCGGTAACTGTACAGGTAACTGACAAAATAAAGGAAACACCAACATAGTGTCTTAATAGGGCGTTGGACCACCACGAGCCAGAACAGCATCAATTTTATTTATTTATTTTATTTAACCTTTATTTAACCAGGTAGGCTAGTTGAGAACAAGTTCTCATTTACAACTGCGACCTGGCCAAGATAAAGCAAAGCAGTGCAACACAAACAACACATAGGTACAGATTGAATAAACAAACATACAGTCAATAACATAATAGAAAAAAAAGACTATTTACAGTGTGTGCAAATGAGGTAAGATAAGAGAGGTAAGGCAATAAATAGGCCATAGTGGCGAAATAATTACAATTTAGCAATTAAACACTGGAGTGATAGATGTGCAGAAGATGAATGTGTAAGTGGAGATACTGGGGTGCAAAGGAGCAAAAAAATAAAAAATAACAGTGTGGGGATGAGGTAGTTGGATGGGCTATTTACAGATGACAGATGCTCTGACAGTTGGTGCTTAAAGTTAGTGAGGGAGATATGAGTCTCCAACTTCAGTGATTTTTGCAATTCGTTCCAGTCATTGGCAGCAGAGAACTGGAAGGAAAGGCGGCCAAAGGAGGAATTGGCTTTGGGGGTGACCAATGAAATATACCTGCTGGAGCACGTAGCATGATGTTTTGCAATGGAAAACGAAAACCAGTGATTTCTTATTGGACAAGTTCAGGTTGTCCCTCCATGTTGTCATGTTGCTACGGGTGGGTGCTGCTATGGTGACCAGTGAGCTGAGGTAAGGCAGGGCTTTTCCTAGCAAAGACATATAGATGACCTGGAGCCAGTGGGTATGGTGACAAATATGAAGCGAGGGCCAGCCAACAAGAGCATACAGGTCGCATATGGGGCTTTGGTGACCAAACGGATGGCACTCTGATCAACTGCATCCAATTTGCTGAGTAGAGTGTTGGAGGCTATTTTGTAAATGACATTGCCGAAGTCAAGGATTGGTAGGATGGTCAATTTTACGAGGATATGTTTGGCAGCATGAGTGAAGGATGCTTTGTTGCGAAATAGGAAGCCGATTTTAGATTTAATTTTGGATTGGAGATGCTTAATGTGAGTCTGGAAGGAGAGTTTACAGTCCTACCAGACACCTAGGTATTTGTAGTTATCCACATATTCTAAGTCAGAACCGTCCAGAGTAGTGATGCTTGACGGCCGGGCATATGCTGGTAGCGATCGGTTGAAGAACATGTATTTAGTTTTACTTGCATTTAAGAGCAGTTGGAGGCCAATGGAAGGAGAGTTGTATGGCGTTGAAGCTCATCTGGAGGTTTGTTAACAGTGTCCAAAGAAGGGCCAGAAGCATACAGAATGGTGTTGTCTGCGTAGAGGTGGATCAGAGAATCACCAGCAGCAACAGCGACATTAGTGACGTATACAGAGAAAAGAGTTGAAAAAAAGAGAGAAAAGAATCGGAGGCCCGAGAATTGAACCCTGTGGCACCCCCATATGAGACTGCCAGAGGTCCGGACAACAGGCCCTCCGATTTGACACACTGAACTCTGTCTGAGAAGTAGTTGGTGAACCAGGCGAGGCAGTCATTTGAGAAACCAAGGCTGTCAATGCACCTTGACATAGATTCTCCAAGTGTCTGTAACTATACTGGGAGGGATGCGACACCATTATTCCATAAGAAATTCCATAATTTGGTATTTTGTTGATGATGGTGGAAATGCTGTCTCAGGAGCCGCTCCAGAATCTTACATACGTATTTGGGTTGAGATCTGGTGATTGAGCCATAGAATATGGTTTACATGCTCATCAAACCATTCAGTGACCACTCTTGCCCTGTTAGTAGGAGCATTGTCATCCAATAGCTGCATAGCCATGGTAGACAAAATAATGGCCTGCCAAGCATTGTTATACATGACCCTAAGCATGACAGGGTGTTAATTGCTTAACTAACTCAAGAACCACACCTGTGTGGAAGCACCTGCTTTCAATATACTTTGTATCGATAATTTACTCAAGTGTTTGCATGATGTTGGCAGTCACCTGTATTTGATAAGAGGTGTAGTGCTAGACCATATGGCTAAATGCTATCAGCTCACTGTCTCTTTCTGAGAGGAACAAGACAACAGCTGGACTGAGCAACAACAAGCAATATTTCTGTCAACTTTAATTTCAGTCTGCAAGCTGTTAGCGAGCTAAACAGCTAGACTAAAATAAATGTTGTTTACCTCCTCCTCCACAGTTTCTACTTCAACTGTAACCTCGGGAGCATCAGGGACGCTGGCAACGCCGGTTACAAGAGCAGGTGGTTCTGGTGTTGCAGTCTGGGCCTCCTCTGAACCTTAACGGTTAATTACAATTTCATACTGTGTATTAGATTTCATTCACCATTGGCATGTGCATTTTGATTCAATTGCTTGACACATGTTGACACAGCGTCTTGACACAGCGTCTTGACACAGCTACAGCTCGGTACAGTGTCTTGCCATACCTGTTATATCAGCAACCTCCGGTGCTGCTGTGGTTGTGGCTGCTACCATTCTGCAGGTGAAAGAGAAGGAAATACACATAAGTAACTATGAAAAATAATATGTAGGGTATGTTTTCAGGTTTGTACCTGATGACAATATTTGTTATGTTATGTACAACAAAAAGGCCTGCAACAAAAAATGCAAGATAAAACTTTTTGTTTTTAAATACAAAAATGGTTCCACATTAGCCCAGCATTGAATGATAAAGCTAATGGTTTGTAAAAAAAAAAAAAAAAACAGCACTTGAAAACACGCACATACAGTGCCATTGGAAAGTATTCAGAACCCTTGACCTTTTTTCACATTTTGTTACGTTACAGCCTTATTCTAAAATTGATTTTTTTAACTACTCAGCAATCCACACACAATACCCCATAATGAAAAAGTGAAAACAGGTTTTTAGAAATGTTTGCTAATTTATTAAAATTTTTAAACAGAAATACCTTATTTACATAAGTATTCAGCCCCTTTGCTATGAGACTTGAAATAAAGCTCAGGTGCATCCTCTTCCATTAAACATTCTTGAGATCTTTCGACAACTTTATTGGAATCCACCTGTGGTAAATTCAATTGATTGGGCATTATTTGGAAAGGCACACATCTATCTATATAAGGTCCCACAGTTGACAGTGCATGTCAGAGCATAAACCAAGGCGTGGGGTTGAAGGAATTGTCCATAGAGCTCCGTGACAAGATTGTGCCGAGGCACAGATCTGAGGAAGGGTACCAAAGCATTTCTGTAACATTGAAGGTGCACAAGAACACAGTGGCCTCCATCATTCTTAAATGGAAGAGGTTTGGAACCACCAAGACTCTTCCTAGAGCTGGCCATCCAGGCAAACTGAGCAATCGGGTTAGAAGGGCCTTGGTCAGGGAGGTGACCATGAACCGGATGGTCACTTTGACAGAGCTCCAGAGTTCCTCTGTGGAAATGGGAGAACCTTCCAGAAGGACAATCATCTCTGCAGCACTCCACCAATCAGGCCTTAATGGTCGGGTGGCCAGACGGAAGCCACTCAGTAAAAGGCGCATGACAACCCGCTTGGAGTTTGCCAAAAGGCACCTAAAGGACTCTCGGACCCTGAGAAACAAGATTCTCTGGTCTGATGAAACCAAGTTTGAACTCTTTGGCCTGAATGGCAAGTGTCATGTCTGGAGGAAACCTAGCACCATCCCTACGGTTAAGCATGGTGGTAGCAGCATCATGCTGTGGGGATGTTTTTCAGCGGCAGGGACTGGGAGACTAGTCAGGATCGAGGCAAAGGTAAATAGAGCAAAGTAGAGAGATCCTTGATGAAAACCTGCTACAGAGCGGTCAGTCCCTCAGCCTAGGGCAAGAGTTCACCTTCCAACAGGACAAAGACCCTAAGCACACAGCCAAGACAACGCAGGAGTGGCTTTCGGACAAGTTGAGTGGCCCAGCCACAGCCCGGACTTGAGCCGATCGAACATCTCTGGAGACATCTGAAAATAGCTGTGCTGCAACACTCCGCATCCTACCTGACAGAGCATGAGAGGATCTGCAGAGAATGGGAGAAACTCCCCAAATACAGGTGTGCCAAGCTTGTAGCATCATACCTAAGAATGCTGTAATCGCTGCCAAAGTTGCTTCAAAAAGTACTGAGTAAAGGATCTGAATACTTATGTATATGTTATATTTCAGTTTATTTTTAATAAATGTGCAAAAATTACTAAACTTGTTTTTGCTATGTCATTATAGGTTATTGTGTGTAGATTGATGAGGGGGGAAAAAAACATTTAATCCATTTTAGAATAAGGCTGTAAAGTAACAATGTGGAAAAAGTCAAGGGGATTGAATACTTTCCAAAGGCACTGTATCCTCTAATTACTTTACAAGATCAATACCATGGCAATGCACAAGCTCTCCACCTGTCTAAGATTAGACTGCCTATCAACCAGCAGTAGAATATGGAAGAGTGCATGTATACAGTATACCTAAGAGGATTTGATATATTTTAACTGCCTGGGGACATACTTGATGGAAATTCTGTCACATGAGATGATCATTTATAGGTATTTAACAACTTAGAATGAAGTACTAATGTCTTTACCTATGACTTTCTTTCTCAGTGGCTGCTGCTGCCTAGTTACAATCAATGTCAGCTTGACATATTCTAATAAAGAACTGCATAAGTTAGTTTAATTTCCTGTTAATTTACTTTTCATGTACCATCTCGCCTGACTTCATTATCATAATTTCAGTAACAATTGCGATCATGCATGTTCAGTATCTAAGATGTGTGACAGATTCCTTCATATCTCAAGAGCCACTCTACCATTGAGTGTCCATAACCAGCCATTATACACTTAGAGAGAGGGCATTATGTGGCAGGTCAACTACAAAGCCTGACTCAAGAGGGCTGCACCGTGTGTGAGAAAGCAGTGCTCCTAGACAACTATCAGCAGACAGCAGGCTGCATAAGGTAATGTCTCTAATCCTTACCCAGTCGGCTGCCTCTCATCTCCCAGGTTCATCCTCTGTGAGAGCAGAATCACAATCATAACATGAATCACACACACATCAATTCAAACCAATAACATAACACTTCAAAACTGTGTAGCATGTAAGGTACCACTGAAACATGCACTTGGGAGTGCTGTCTGTAAACATACAGTATATGCATGTTATACCCTCAGGAATGTAAAATAACCAAACTGATTAGACCAGATTGATGGGTGCTGTTTTGTGTGTTAATGGGAGCAATATAATGTGGATATTTTTTTCCTCCCCTCAAGAGACTGATATGTAATAATTAAATGTCAACAGGTTTGAATAAAGAGGGCAAAGAAACGTAATCAACAACTGCTTTCCCTATAGCTATTGTTTCTTGAGGAAAATCTGCAGAAATAAATGGATTTCACATGAGATCATAAATTCACCCATTGGCATTTAAAAATACATTTTTATCCCTCCCCCAACATAAAAACGTGCACATGTTCTTTCAAATAATGTAAGCAATTATTGGTCTCACAGTTATGACATGTTAAATGGAGTTGTGTTGTTGGTTCCTCACCCTGTACACCATACTCATGTGCTCCTCTGAGTTGCTGAAGTTACTGGCCAGGTCAGAGAGGCACAGAGACTCATGTTGACATGTGTGAACCCAGGTTGTATATTCTGTAGATCCAGGGATCCGGTCAAAGAAGATCCGGAAGGCCTCCCACACAGCCTCCTGACAAACTGACCAAAGACAGAACGGTGTTCCAGTGAGAATGAAAGATCCTCAGCACATAAGATACAGATCCACATCAAGTCTGAGTGTAGGTCCCAAATAGCACTCTATTCCCTATATAGTTCAATACCCTATTGGCCCTGGTCAAAAGTAGTGCACTATAAAGGGAATAGGGTGCCATTTGGGACATACGCCAAGACCTCATCACGGGGTGATGGCGTTGTCTCAAAGTACAAATAACTCTAAAATCCAGCAAATTATTGTCAGATACTTAATGTTTCAATAGTAGAGGCAGAAATGCTGGCTTCACTTTCCAAGTGAAGACATGGATGATTCTCATGACAAACAACTTCATTCAGTCACGTACCCAGGCACACACGTCCTCCCTATACGCTTAGAAACCTTTTGCAACCCTTTTTTCTTTGTCTGTCCCCATAGGAGAACCCTTTTTGGTTTACAGTTAGAACCCCTTTTTGGTTCTAAGCAAAACACTTTTGGGTTCCATGTAAAACCATCAGTTACGCAATGTGATAAAATAAACAAAATGTGATAATGGGTAACTAGCAGAATAATCTAAGTGCATTGGTTTACAAATAAAATGTGCAGCAATGTACATTGAATTAATTCAAGACTATTGCTGCCATCATTCAGTTTGTTCTCATCCTTCAATCAACCCATTTTGATACTTTAAACACGACAAGAGTGTATGTTGTAGAATAATGTTCTGATGAAAAGGTGAAAGTTTGATCTTTAATATTTTTTACAAAACCTGTGGGGAAATTGTTTCGTGTCAATTCACAAAAGTGTGCTATCATGTTTTTATTGGATTTTTTTCGGCTGGGAACATGTTCCAAATGGCACCCTATTTCCAGGGAATATTGCATGTTGCTTGCCTCAGGGTGAAGCTGTGATATTTCTTCCTACCTCTTTAATCAAAGGGACTCTGGATGACGTGTTATTCTGCTGCACTTAAATTCTTAAATTCTCTTCGCTGCCTAGACTCTATACTCAACACCTGCTTCCCACTGGTGCACACCTGGATAAGTCATAGGTACTGCTATGGCTACTTCAATGGTCCACATTCTATACTTACACTACATGACCATAAGTATATGGACACCAGCTTGACGAACATCTCATTCCAAAATCATGGGCATTAATGTGGAGTTGGTCCCACCTTTGCTGTAATAACAGCCTCCACTCTTCTGGGAAGGCTTTCCACTAGAGGTTGGAACATTGCTGCGGGGACTTGCATTCATTCAGCCACAAGTGCATTAGTGAGGTCGGGCACTGATGTTGGGCGATTAGGCCTGGCAGTAGCCGCTCCAATTCACCCCAAAAGTGTTTGATGGGGTTGAGGTCAGAGCTCTGTGCAAGCCAGTCAAGTTCTTCCACAGCGATCATGACAAACCATTTCTGTATGAACCTTGCTTTGTGCACAGGGATATTGTCATGTTGAAACAGGAAAGGGCCTTCCCCAAACTGTTGCCACAAAGTTAGAATCACAGAATCATCTAGAATGTCATTGTATGCTGTAGCGTTAAGATTTCCCTTCACTGGAACTAGGGAGCCTAGCCCGAACAATGAAAAACAGCCCCAGACCATTATTCCTCCTCCACCAAACTTTACAGTTTGGCAATATGCATTTGGGCAGGTAGCATTCACCTGGCATCCATCAAACCCAGATTTATCCGTGGACTGCCAGATGGTGAAGAGTGATTCATCACTCCAGAGAACACGCTTCCACTGCACCAAAGTCCAATGGTGGCGAGCTTTACACCACTCCATTCGACACTTGGCATTGCACATGGCGATCTTAGGCTTGTGTGCAGCTGCTCGCCATGGAAACCTACTTCATGAACCTCCCAACGAAAAGTTATTGTGCTGACGTTGCTTCCAGAAGCAATTTGGAACTCTGTAGTGAGTGTTGCAACTGGGGACAGACTATTTTTACTCGCTACATGCTCCAGCAATTGCCGGTCCCGTTCTGTGAGCTTGTGTGGCCTACCACTTCGTGGCTGAGCCATTGTTGCTCCTAGACATTTCCCCTTCACAATAACAGCACTTACAGTTTACCGGGGCCGCTCTAGCAAGGCAGAAATTTGACGAACTGACTTACTGGGATAGGTGGCATCCTATGACGGTGCCATGTTGAAAGTCACTGAGCTCTTCAGTAAGGCCATTCTACTGCCAATGTTTGTCTGTGAAGATTGCATACACCTGTCAGCAACGGGTGTAGCTGAAATAACCGAATCCACTAATTTGAAGGGGTGTCCACATGCTTTTGTATATATAGTGTATTTAAAGTACCTCCAGGCTCTGATCAGGCCCTACACCCAAATAAGGGCACTGCGTTCATCCACCTCTGGCCTGCTCGCCTCCCTACCACTGAGGAAGTACAGTTCCCGCTCAGCCCAGGCAAAACTGTTCGCTGCTCTGGCTCCCCAATGGTGGAACAAACTCCCTCACGACGCCAGGACAGCGGAGTCAATCACCACCTTCCGGAGACACCTGAAACCCCACCTCTTTAAGGAATACCTAGGATAGGATAAAATAATCCTTCTCACCCCCCCCTTAAAATATGTAGATGCACTATTGTAAAGTGGCTGTTCCACTGGATGTCATAAGGTGAATGCACCAATTTGTAAGTCGCTCTGGATAAGAGCGTCTGCTAAATGACTTAAATGTAAATGTAAATGTAAACATTTCTAACTGGTGCACAGCACAATTTTCACTATTTCGTTTGAGTAGAGGCTATGGATGCCATGCCCCAGGCGAGGCCTCACCTCATGACCTCTGCTGAGGGCAGAAGACCTAGATACTGAACATGTGACACTGAAATAGCCAACAGAACAGCAATTGATTAACTATAATGAATGAGAGGCCTATACCTCTGAGCTTGTAGTAGGCTTGATGGCTGGCGATGACCTCATTGATGGTCTCCTGAGGACAGACTCTCACTCCAGAGTGAAAGACCGCTGACCTCTTTGTACGATGCTTTTCTAGGTCAAATATCGTTCGGACATTAGAGTTTTGTTTGGTCGTTCTCAAAAGTTCAACCAAGTGCATAGAATTGATGGCTTCTGTTTCTGTCCCGATAACTCCACTCTGCCAAGAGCCCCGATTATTCCTCTCTGCAAAAACATGATAAAAGGAAAAAGACATTGAAACCGTGATATCTTCAAGATGTGTCAAATTGTATAGTGTACTGTATCATGTTTGAAAAGCCTATGTTGAAAAGCCACTTTTTCCCTCATGGCTATTCTGAAGTATATTACAGTGTGTCATTGAATTCTATCAATGCATACAAATATGAATGTCTCTGGCTTCCATTTGGAACAGAATTACTTGTTTTGAAATGTCTCTCAGCTGTGCGAGATGAGCATTCTACTGTAGTGGTGGGAGGGAAATTCAGGACAGCCATAATTCAAACCACTTATCAGCAGACAGTGATGTTTACAGGTGTAGGATCTTAATTTGATCACTCTGTTGATGGAGAACTTTCCTGCAACGCAGTCATTTTAAAATGTGTAATGTATTTGAGGGTTAGAATTGCTTATAAAGTCTGTAATTTCCACTTTTAAATTTCAGACCTGATTTTTAATTTTAATTTTACCCCCTTTTTCTCCCCAATTTCGTGGTATCCAATTGTTAGTAGTTACTATCTTGTCTCATCGCTACAGTCCCGTACGGGCTCGGGAGAGACGGAGGTCGAAAGCCATGCATCCTCCGAAACACAACCCAACAGAGCCGCACTGCTTCTTAAATTTCTTAGGGCTGCAATCCCTTTACCGGGATCGATATGAGAACAGCCAGTGAAAGTGCAGAGCGCCAAATTCAAACAACAGAAATCTCATCATTAAAATTCCTGAAACATACATGTATTTTATACAATTTTAAAGGTAATCTTGTTGTTAATTCCACCAATGTGTCCGATTTCAAATAGGCTTTACAGCGGAAGCACCACAAATGATTATGTTAGGTCACCACCAAGTCACAGAAAAATTCTGCCATTTTTTCCAGCCAAAGAGCAGTCACAAAAAGCACAAATAGAGATAAAATGAATCACTAACCTTTGATGATCTTCATCAGATGACACTCATAGGACTTCATGTTACACAATAAAGTGCATATTTTACATAAATACTCATTATAAATGTCAATGAAAATACAACTGTTAGACATGGAAATATAGATTCACTTCTCCTTAATGCAACCACTGTGTCAGATTTTTTAAAAACTTAACGGAAAAAGCAAACGATGCAATAATTTGAGTACAGCTTTCAGAAAACAAAGCAGCCAAAAATATATCCGCCATATTGGGTAGTCAACATTATTCATAAATAGCATTATAAATATTCCCTTACCTTTGATGATCTTCATCAGAATGCACTCCCAGGTATCCCAGTTCCACATTAAAGATTTGAATTAGTTCGATAATGTGCATCATTTATGTCCAAAGAGCTACTTTTGTTAGCACGTTTGGTAAACAAATCCAAAGTCATGAAGCGCGTTCCCTAGTTGCAGACGAAATCTAAAAAATGTCCGTTCCTGTCCATAGAAACATGTCAAATGATGAATGGAATCAATCTTTAGGATGTTTTTAACATAAAACGTCAATAATGTTCCAACCGGAGAATTCCATTGTCTTCAGAAGTGTGATGGAAAAGAGCTCCCTCTCATGTGAACGTGCATGGTCAGAGCATGATCAGCTCATGGCAGGCCTTACTCATTCCTCTCTCATTCGGTCCCACTTCACAGTAGAATCCTCAAACAAGTTTCATAAGACGGTTGACATCTAGTGGAAGCCTTAGGAAGTGCAACATAACCAATATCCCACTGTGTATTCAATAGGGGCTGGGTTGAAAATCGACCAACCTCAGATTTCCCACTTCCTGTTTGGATTTCTTCTCAGGTTTTTGCCTGCCATGTGAGTTATGTTATACTCACAGACATCATTCAAACAGTTTTAGAAACTCAGAGTGTTTTCTATCCAATACTAATAATAATATGCATATATTAGCAACTGGGGCTGAGGAGCAGGTCGTTTACTCTGGGCACCTTTCATCCAAGCTACTCAATACTGCCCCTGCAGTCATAAGAAGTACAGCGTGCATCCAACCCGGAAGCCAGCCGCAACAATGTGTCGGAGGAAACACTGTGCACCTGGTGACCTGGTTAGCGCGCACTGTGCTCGGCCTGCCACAGGAGTCGCTAGTGCGCGATGAGACAAGGATATCCCTATCGGTCAAACCCTCCCTAACCCGGATGATGCTCGGCCAATTGTGCGTCACCCCATGGACCTCCCGGCCGCGGCCGGCTGCGACAGAGCCTGGGCTCGAACCCAGAGTCTCTGGTGGCACAACTAGCACTGCAATGCAGTGCCTTTGACCACAGACTTGATTTTTACTTACGAAAAATGTATCAACCCCTACAAAGATGTCTATTTGTCACGTGTGCTCCCTCTCTGGCCTCTAGGTCACCAGGCTGCTCGTTATGACGCACACCTGTCACCATCGTTACCCGCACCTGCGCATCATCAGCCTCACCTGGACTCTATCACTTCTCTGATTTCCTACCTTATATATGTCTCTCCCTTTGATTCCTTCCCCAGGCGTCATTGTTTCTGTTTCATGAATGTGTGCTGTTCGAGTTTCTTGTTTTGTATTATGTTCTGTGTATTTATTTAAGCACTCACTCCCCGAACTTGCTTCCTGCCTCTTAGCGCACATTGTTACACATTAATTGTAATCCACATTATAATCACATTTCCTGTTGCTGCAAGATTATTTACCAGCTGTAGTAAACTGGTTCAAATTAAGATCCTACATCATATAACCATGAAGGAACATGACCTTTTCAGATGTATACTAGTCACCAAGGAAACAGAGACCACCATAGTCCTAATTTAGATGTCAGTACATTTGTATGCCATATACAGAAAAAGAGGATCCATGAGGATCAAAAGGATTCTGAAAAGAATTCTTGGTGCATGGGGTGCACATCTGAAATGGAGTCGCTTAAGTCATCGCAGAAAATTACATTTAATTCATTGCTTTTGTCCTACCGTGAATATTTACAGCTTGAGCAATTCTTAAAGACCTTGAAACAGTGTTTCGTTCTGTGCGTTTATTTAATCCTACAAGAAAACCTGTTTATAACAACCAAAAATAGTAGCCGGTTTGTGTAGATATCAAGTTATGGTTAATGCCATGATCCAATCTATTTGCCTACTTAATGAGTCATTTCTGCTTTTTACCATAGAACCACGATCACTGCACAATCAAACTATAACGAACATGCATTCCTTCAACTGTACCTACATTTATTTAACTAGCCATTCAATCTGACCCTTTGTGTCTCTCTAGCCAGTCCAAGTAATTTTCACTGTCACCAAGTTATTGCCAGCTTGTGTGAAACTACAACGAGTCTGACACCATCAATGAGGGATGAACCCATGCCAAAAGTTCAAACAAGTTGAGGTAGGTTGTGACAGATGCAAGGAGGTCACTCTCCTGGGAAAGCTCATCAGCGTCAGCATGGTAGGTACTGTATAAGAGATACTGCATAAGAGATTCTGAAGCCCTATAGGCCCATAACCTGTTGTTATGCCATCATTAGCAACATGCTGTCATCCTGGTTGAGTACTATATGGTAGTACATTCGGGAAGGCATTCAGACACCTTCCCTTTTTCCACATTTCGTTATATTACAACCTTATTCTCAAATGGATTTAATATTTTTTGTAAATCCTTATCAATCTACACACAATACTGCATGATGACAAAGCGAAAACTCGTTTTAAGAAATGTTGCAAATTTATTAAACATAAAAAACATAAATATATTTTTTACGTATTCAGACCTTTTGCTTTGAGACTCGAAATTGGTCTTGATCAGGGAGGTGACCAAGAACCTGATGGTCACTCTGACAGAGGTCCAGAGTTCATCTGTGGAGATGAGAGAACCTTCCAGAAGAACGGAGGCTGAAGAGGCTGCTGAGTGGAGGCTGCTAAGGGGAGGATGCCTCATAATAATGGCCAGAACGTAGCAAATGGCATGTATGCATTTGATACCATTCCACTAATTCCACTCCAGCCTTTACCACAAGCCCGTCCTCCCCAATTAAGATGCCACCAACCTCCTGTGAAAGCTATGAACAGAATTTACTTTTCGTAGCAGGTTTGGAGACTTACCCAGCAGGTCAGGATAATTCACATAGCAGGTTAGGAGAATTAAGTTAAGGTTAGGACAAATTATCCCCGAAATTACCCCAAAATATTTTTATGATTTAATCCCATCCTGCCCGCCATATTCTCCGCCATATGCTGGGATCCTGCCCGACATATTCACTCATTACAAGGTGCAGTGGCTCCTGAAATAAATCAGAAGTTAGCGTAATCAGTAGGCCTACACACCAGAGCTTCAAAGGTAGCAGTAGTAAAGATAAAAAAGTGAATTTTCGATCATTCTGAAGCTTGGTTCAACCCAATTACCCTTAACGGAATCTTGCAGACTGCAGTTGTAAAGTTCCAAACACACATTGTGCATACTGTAAAATCATATTTTCTTTGGAACTGAAATTGTTCAACCTGCTGTATGAATGCTGTAACATTTTATATCTAAAGCAGCATGATCCTATAAAAACAGGCTTAGTATAGTGCCCTTCAGGTTTGAAGGTTTATGGCTCCCTGAACTAGAAGGAGCTTGAAGCTTACCTTTAATTCCTGTGGCTTGGAGAGTGAAGACGAATAGTGTAAGAACAAATAATCCATATTTCCAAGGCATATTGAAACCAGTATAAACTCTGCACCTGGGTTTATTTTTTTATCTCATGTGGTGCCCATGAATGCTAATACAGTCCTTAGGATCACTAAATATCTGGGGTCGATTAGAGGAGGCTGGTCATATAGGCTAAGGCTTTGACTTGGTTTCCCCGCTGATGGTGAGAATTCAAGGGTGGCATCTGACAGACATATCATGGAACTAGGCGAGCTCTCCTGGTCCAAATTGGGTGTGTGGATGCGCTCGAAGAGTGCCAGGGTAAAAGAAGCAGGTGCTGTTTCGGGAATAATCTACTGCTCAGACATAATCCGTCTTTACCCCATGGGCCCTACAGCGCCAGCGTCATCCTGTTAGGGGCTTTCTTTGTGGGAGCATCTGTCAACCAGTAACCTAACATAGCAGGGTTAGAAGAAACACCTCAGTGGAGTTCCCACATCCGCTTTTCAGCGGAAAAGGAATCACGGTTAAATTACAGTAGCTGAATCCCTGAAAAACAGATGCATCCTGCTAAGGCTGGTCAACCAGGGACCTGTGAGTCATCTCTGCCTGCCACCCCCTGGTACTCCTGCCTGCCACCCCTGGTACTCCTGCCCACCTCATCCTCCACTCCGACTCCCAACTTCACCTGAGACTGCCCACCCTCCAACCTCCTCATCCCACTATGTCACCCAGATCTTTACTGATCTCTTAGCTTACTTAGTACCTAAACCATAGCAGCTTTTATTAAATCCTCCACAAGACAATGCACTTTATTCCTCTGTGGGTATTACTGTATAGTACACCAGACGGTGTTGTGTCTCCTCTAGGGGTTTAAATTGGGTGCTTTAGCAGTGGATTGCCACCTGCACTACTGTCAGAAAGCAGGAGGGTTGCCAACAGCCACTGTAATTGGTGTTTTATTTGCGTTCTTGCTGCTATAAAGCCCTCTCGGGATGAGTACCTATGAACTGTGATCTGTTTGATTCAGATGACTGGAGGAAAGTTGCAAGTAGTTATTTATGTCACTGAGAAAATTACTGTATATACAGTGGGGAGAACAAGTATTTGATACACTGCCGATTTTGCAGGTATTCCTACTTACAAAGCATGTAGAGGTCTGTAATTTTTATCATAGGTACACTTCAACTGTGAGAGACGGAATCTAAAACAAAAATCCAGGAAATCACATTGTATGATTTTTAAGTAATTAATTTCATTTTATTGCATGACATAAGTGTCAGGACCCGGTTACGAACCCGGGTCTCCGGAGTGAGAAACAGTCACTTAACCAACTGAGCCACGAATAGTCAGCAGAACCCAGAAGATGAGGCAGACACAGCAGTACTTGAGACGGTGTATTTAATGAAGTAAAAAGTGAAGTCCTTCAGGAAAATATGTAACTCCACAACCTCAAAAGGAATTCCACAAGAACAAAGGTAATCCTCCAAGACAATAAAAGGTAAATCCACAAAGTGGTAGGTATTGCATAAAAAGCCTCAAAAGATACTCAAAAAATAAATAAACAAGAACAAAAAACAGAATTCCACAAGAGAGTCCACCGGGATCAACAAGAGTTCACAGAATACTAGGGCTGGGTGCTAACATACAAACACAGAGCAAAGAACTGAGGAAAACTAAGGGTTTAAATACAATCAGGGGAAAACAAGGCACAGGTGCAAATAATAATGGGGATCAAGGGAAAACAAAAGGTCAAAACATTTACATTTACATTTAAGTCATTTAGCAGACGCTCTTATCCAGAGCGACTTACAAATTGGTGCATTCACCTTATGACATCCAGTAGAACAGTCACTTTACAATAGTGCATCTAAATCTTAAAGGGGGGGGTGAGAAGGATTACTTATCCTATCCTAGCTATTCCTTAAAGAGGTGGGGTTTCAGGTGTCTCCGGAAGGTGGTGATTGACTCCGCTGTCCTGGCGTCGTGAGGGAGTTTGTTCCACCATTGGGGGCCAGAGCAGCGAACAGTTTTGACTGGGCTGAGCGGGAACTGTACTTCCTCAGTGGTAGGGAGGCGAGCAGGCCAGAGGTGGATGAACGCAGTGCCCTTGTTTGGGTGTAGGGCCTGATCAGAGCCTGGAGGTACTGAGGTGCCGTTCCCCTCACAGCTCCGTAGGCAAGCACCATGGTCTTGTAGCGGATGCGAGCTTCAACTGGAAGCCAGTGGAGAGAGCGGAGGAGCGGGGTGACGTGAGAGAACTTGGGAAGGTTGAACACCAGACGGGCTGCGGCGTTCTGGATGAGTTGTAGGGGTTTAATGGCACAGGCAGGGAGCCCAGCCAACAGCGAGTTGCAGTAATCCAGACGGGAGATGACAAGTGCCTGGATTAGGACCTGCGCCGCTTCCTGTGTGAGGCAGGGTCGTGCTCTGCGGATGTTGTAGAGCATGAACCTACAGGAGCGGGCCACCGCCTTGATGTTAGTTGAGAACGACAGGGTGTTGTCCAGGATCACGCCAAGGTTCTTAGCGCTCTGGGAGGAGGACACAATGGAGTTGTCAACCGTGATGGCGAGGTCATGGAACAGGCAATCCTTCCCCAGGGATACTGGTCTGTAGTTGTTGACATCGGAGGGATCGAGTGTAGGTTTTTTCAGAAGGGGTGCAACTCTCGCTCTCTTGAAGACGGAAGGGACATAGCCAGCGGTCAGGGATGAGTTGATGAGCGAGGTGAGGTAAGGGAGAAGGTCTCCGGAAATGGTCTGGAGAAGAGAGGAGGGGATAGGGTCAAGCACAATGGGGGCATCTAGTGACCAAAAACCGGAACAACCCTGGCCAAGTCCTGACAATAAAGTATTTGATACATCAGAAAAGCAGAACTTAATATTTGGTACAGAAACCTTTGTTTGCAATTACAGAGATCATACGTTTCCTGTAGTTCTTGACCAGGTTTGCACACACTGCAGCATGGATTTTGGCCCACTCCTCCATACAGACCTTCTCCAGATCCTTCAGGTTTCGGGGCTGTCACTGGGCAATACAGACTTTCAGCTCCCTCCAAAGATTTTCTATTGGGTTCAGGTCTGGATACTGGTTAGGCCACTCCAGGACCTTGAAATGCTTCTTACGGAGCCACTCCTTAGTTGCCTTGGCTGTGTTTCGGGTCATTGTCATGCTGGAAGACCCAGCCACGACCCATCTTCAATGCTCTTACTGTGGGAAGGAGGTTGTTGGCCAAGATCTCGCAATACATGGCCCCATCCATCCTCCCCTCAATACGGTGCAGTCGTCCTGTCCCCTTTGCAGAAAAGCATCCCCAAAGAATGATGTTTCCACCTCCATGCTTCACGGTTGTACTCATCCTTCGTTTTCCTCCAAACACGGCGAGCGGAGTTTAGACCAAAAAGCTCTATTTTTGTCTCATCAGACCACATGACCTTCTCCCATTCCTCCTCTGGATCATCCAGATGGTCTTTGGCAAACTTCAGACGGGCCTGGACATGCGCTGGCTTGAGCAGGAGTACCTTGCGTGCACTGCAGGATTTTAATTCATGACGACATAGTGTGTTACCAATGGTTTTCTTTGAGACTGTGGTCCCAGCTCTCTTCAGGTCATTCACCAGGTCCTGCCCTGTAGTTCTGGGATGATCGCTCACCTTCCTCATGATCATTGATGCCCCATGAGGTGAGATCTTGCATGGAGCCCCAAACCGAGGGTGATTGACCGTCCTCTTGAACTTCTTCCATTTTCTAATAATAACACCAACAGTTGTTGCCTTCTCACCAAGCTGCTTGCCTATTGTCCTGTAGCCCATCCCAGCCTTGTGCAGGTCTACAATTTTATCCCTGATGTCATAACACAGCTCTCTGGTCTTGGCCATTGTGGAGAGGTTGGAGTCTGTTTGATTGAGTGTGTGGACAGGTGTCTTTTATACAGGCAACGAGTTCAAACAAGTGAAGTTAATACAGGTAATGAGTGGGGAACAGGAGGGCTTCTTAAAGAAAAACTAACAGGTCTGTGAGAGCCGGAATTCTTACTGGTTGGTAGGTGATCAAATACTTATGTCATGCAATAAAATGCAAATACTTTTTTTGTTTTAGATCCCGTCTCTCACAGTTGAAGTGTACCTATGATAAAAATTACAGACCTGTACATGCTTTGTAAGTAGGAAAACCTGCAAAATCGGCAGTGTATCAAATACTTCTCCCCACTGTATATGCCATTCAAAATGGCACCCAGTAGAAGGCACAGTTTATGCTTGTTGGTCTGAAGAAATTTGAAATTAATGACTGACTGACTGATTGACTGACTGAATGAATACAATGATTCCACAATTGTGTGTGTGTGGTTCAATATTGTGAGTTGTAGCATTTAGGTTCTGTTTAGCGCTGCTGTAACCACCTATTTCCTAGACTCCCTCCACAATTTGACATTTGTGTTGCTCCACGAAAAGAGTGCCTTTTGCATCTCTTCAATATTTTATTTATAAAATGTGCACTAATTTTGAATTTGAAAAGCCTGTTATATTAAATGAAGTGCACTTTAGTATGGACCACATGGAGAATGAATTAAATCTGTTTTTTATATGAATAAAGTCTTGCATTAGTGCAAAATATTAAGCATTTTGACATGTCCCTCCATAAAAAACAGACTTAATCCAAAAATGTCTCCCAGTTTTACCATTATTTTAAAGCCTTAGTTATTTTGTAGTTTTGACAGTCATTTCTAAAGAAAATGATTTATTTGTGATTAGTTTAATTTATGTCTGTCACTCTTTTTAAGGTCAGCCCTGCTACGTGAACTGAACTTAATATGGTGAAACTATTCCTTTAATAACATTTTTTCCCCCAAAATGTACATTTTTTAATTGAACCTTTATTTAACTAGGCAAGTCAGTTAAGAACAAATTATTATTTACAATGACGAGCTACCGGGGAACAGTGGGTTAACTGCCTTATTCAGGGGCAGAACGATAGATTTTTACCTTGTCAGCTCAGGGATTCAATGCAGCAACCTGACTGGCCCAACGCTCTAACCACCAGGCTGCCTGCCACGAGGCCGCCTGCCTATTGAACATCTAATAGTCAAATCATAGTGTAAATGATTTGTACATTTTCTAATGTTTTGTGGTGGAAAACTGGACGGGTTGAGTATAACAAGTCACCTGTTACCCACATATAGACAGGCTAGAAATGTTTTGACAATTACAGTTTTGTGTGAATCTTGCATTCAATTGCCACTCCCTGATGCACACAACAAGCTTCCATTTCCCCTGTCACAAGGGGATTCATGGTTGATTTAAGAATAAATCATCAACCCTGTTACTTTATTTGTCATTTTACAGGAACTTACCATAGCCATCTTTTGGATTTAATCTCTTGAGATGGGAAAATATGTTTTTTTATTAAGTTGAATATGTGCTCTTTATGACAAATGCTAAAATGAGGTGAAATCAAACTTTTTGTGGGACCAAATTACACATCTCGAAAGGCACCGAATCAGTGGAACGACCCATTTAAAAATCAAATCAAAGTTTACACAGATTTGTGTGGTCGTGTACACAGATTTTCAGATGTTATCGCAGGTGCAGCAAATTACTTGTGTTTCTAGATCCAAAAGTGCATTAATACCTAGCAATACAAAACAATTCCCCCCCCCCTTTGCTGCTATAATAGCCTCCACTCCTCTGGGAAGGCTTTCCACTAGACGTTGGAACATTGCTGCGGTCTCATTCTGTGAGCTTGTGTGGTCTACCACTTCGTGGCTGAGCCGTTGTTGCTCATAGACATTTCCACTTCACAATATCAGCACTTACAGTTGACTATGTACTGTATATAGAGCAGCAGTCTCTAATGTGCAGGGTAGAGTACTGGCTGGTAGTAACAGTGACTGAGGTTCAGGGCAGGTTACTGGTTGTAGGCCGGCTAGTGGTTACTATTTAACAGTCTGACGGCTTTGAGATAAAAATCTGTTTATCAATCTCTCTGTCCCAGTTTTCATATACCTGTACTTACTCCGTCTTCTAGATGGAGCGGGGGGAACAGGCCGTGTCTCAGGTGGTTGAGGTCCTTGATCATCTTCTTAGCCTTCCTGTGACACCGGGTGCTGTAGATATCCCGGAGAGCAGGCGGTGTGCCCCTAGTGATGTGTTGGGCTGACCACCCACCCTCTAGAGAACCCTGTAGTTGCGGACGGTGACAAATTTCTTCAGCCTCCTGAGGCTGTTGCGCCTTCTTCAACACACTGTGTGAAGGGACCATTTCAGGTCATCAGTGATGTGCACGTCGAGGAATTGGAAGCTTTTGACCCTCTCCACTGTGGCCCCATCGATGTGGATGGGGGCGTGCTCTCTCTGCTGTCTCCTCTAGTCTACGATCAGCTCCTTTGTTTTATTGAAGTTGAGGGAGAGGTTATTGTCCTGGTATTACTCCGCCAGGGCCCTCACCTCCTTCCTGTAGACTGTCTCGTCATTGTTGGTAATCAGGCCTACCACTGTTGTGTCATCAGCAAAGTTGATGATTGAGTTGGAGACCTGCATGGCTACGAAGTCATGGGTGAACAGGGAGTACATGAAGGGGCTGAGCACAGACCCCTGTGAGGATCAGCGTGGCAGTGCTGTTGTTGCCTGTCTTCACCACTTGGGGTCGTCTCATCTGGAAGTCCAGGACCTAATTGCACAGGGAGGGGTTCAGACCCAGGGATCTGAGCTTAGTGATGAGCTTGGAGGGCACTAGGGTGTTGAAGGCGGAGCTGTAGTCAATAAACAGCATTCTTACATAGGTATTTCTCTTGTGCCTGTGGGATAGGGCAGTGTGCAGTACAATGGCGGTTGCGTAGTCTGTGGATCTGTTGGGGCGGTATACGAATTGTAGTGGGTTCAGCGTGTCAGGTAAGGTGGAGGTGATATGATCATTAATAACTCGCCTTTCGATGATGACAGAAGTGAGTGCTACGTGGCAGTAGTCATTTATTTAACTTCTTCGATATAGGGGGCGCTCTTTTAATTTTTGGATAAAAAAACGTTCCCATTTTAAACAAGATATTTTGTCACGAAAAGATGCTCGACTATGCATATAATTGACAGCTTTGGAAAGAAAACACTCTGACGTTTCCAAAACTGCAAAGATATTATCTGTGAGTGCCATAGAACTGATGCTGCAGGCGAAACCAAGATGAAATTTCAAACAGGAAATGCCCCAGATTTTTAAAGCGCTGTGTTCCAATGTCTCCTTATATGGCTGTGAATGCGCCAGGAATGAGCCTACACTTTCTGTTGTTTTCCCAAGGTGTCTGCAGCATTGTGATGTATTTGTTTGCATATCATTGGAAGATTGACCATAAGAGACTACATTTACCAGGTGCCCGCTTGGTGTCCTCCGTCGAAATTATTGCGTAATCTCCAGCTGCATGCATTTTTCCATTTGCTTCAGAGGAGAAACCCAACTGCCACGAAGGATTTATCATCGAATAGATATGTGAAAACACCTTGAGGATTGATTCTAAACAATGTTTGCCATGTTTCTGACGATATTATGGAGTTAATTTGGAAAAAAGTTTGGCGTTGTAATGACTGAATTTGAGTTTTTTTCTTAGCCAAACGTGATGAACAAAACAGAGCGATTTCTCCTACACAAATAATATTTTTGGAAAAACTGAACATTTGCTATCTAACTGAGAGTCTCCTCATTGAAAACATCCGAAGTTCTTCAAAGGTAAATTATTTTATTTGAATGCTTTTCTTGTTTTTGTGAAAATGTTGCTAGCTATCAATACTCTTACACAAATGCTTGTGTAGCTATGGTTGAAAAGCATATTTTGAAAATCTGAGATGACAGTGTTGTTAGCCTGTTAAGGAAGTTGAGAATTCAAGCAGCTTTTCGCAGCTTTTTGTTAAAAATCACGCAACATTTCAGCGCCCTGCTATTCATGCCAGGAATATAGTATATGCATATGATTAGTATGTGTGGATAGAAAAGACTCAGACGTTTCTAAAAGTGGTTAAATCACGGCTGTGACTATAACAGAACGTGCGTTTCATCGAAAAGTGCATGAAAATATGATCACTGAAAATGGAAAAAAATATCCATCCGTGACTTCAAGGCATTGTTCAAAGTGAACCGAATTAAAGTAGGCCGAGGTTGCAGTGCCTACAGCTTCCACACGTTGTCTAGAGTCTTGTCATTTGATTCGCAATTGATTCTTGGTCTAACCGAATCAAGGGAACTCCTTTCCTCCGGTCTCCAACCGGATGTTTTGATCGAGCTCTCTACGGACATGTTTTATACACGGATAGCTAAAGAATTTACATCGCCTCCTGATGAATTTTATCGCTTATTAACGTGTACTAATACCTAAAGTTGCATTACAAAAGTATTTCGAAGTGTTTTGTGAAAGTTTATCGTCGACTTTTTGAATTTTAAAAAATGACGTTACGTTATGAAACGCTATTTTTTTCCGTTTATCACACAGTATTCTTAGATCGATATCTAGGCTATATATGGACCGATTTAATCGAAAAAAGACCCTAAATGATGTTTATGGGACATCTAGGAGTGCCAAGAAAGAAGCTCGTCAAAGGTAATGAATGTTTTATATTTTATTTCAGCGTTTTTGGTTTGCGCTGGCTAACGCAAAATCTGTCGTGTTAGGTGACGTTGCAGTATTTTGAGGGTGCATGGTATCAGATAATAGCTTCTCATGCTTTCGCCGAAAAGCATTTTCCAAATCTGACTTGGTGGATAGATTCAAAACGAGTGTAGCTTTAATTCAGTATATTGTATGTCAATTTTAATGAAAGTTTGAGGTTTATCAACCTCTATAGGTGGCGCTCTTTAACATTTCCGCTGATTGTGGTTCCCACCTCCGTACCACGTCCTTAAGAAGTTTTAACAAAAGGCTAAGCTTGTGAGCCAATATATTTATTTCATTTCATTTGAGATTTTCATGAATAGTTAACGTTGCGTTATGGTAATGAGCTTGAGGCTATGATTACGCTCCCGGATACGGGATTGCTCGACGCAAGAAGTTTTAAGTTATTTTCGCTTACTTGGGTATAGGAACAATGGTGAAAATCCTGAAGCAAGTGGGGACAACAGACTGGGATATAAAGATATTGAAAATGTCCCTAAACACTACAACCAGCTTGTCTGCACATGCTCTGAGGCCGCGGCTTGCGATGCCTTCTGGGTAAGGCAGACTTGCGAGGCTTAAATCACTGAAATGACTTCCTCACGTCAGCACGGAACTACTTCTGAAGTACTTCTAAAGTACTTCTGAAGCCATCATCGTTAATATTCATATGCTGTATTCATTGCCCTATTCACAGAGGCATCATGCAACATGGAAATGATGCCTCGTTAACAAAAGAATAAGCAAGAATCTCTCTGAGATTGAAGCAAATTTCACAAATCAAACAACATGATTTTTTCTTCAAAATGACAGCTCTCTTGTAGTGCATTTCAGCTAAATATTCAGACTTTGCCGAATTTTCACAGGAATCTATTGTATACAGTATACAGTGAGGGCTATTTTCCATTGTCCTGTAAGTGCCCTATTCATTTAGATAATGTCTCCATAATAAGATTTTCACTTTTTATAATTGAACACATGCTATAGAAGGATTTATACTTCTGGCATAGAATGTCACAAAATTTCAAAAGCCTCTGTTATAATGTTCTGTATTTTAATTGCACTGGCATCCAGTAACTCACTAACGGCTGGGATAACATTTAAACACCTCCAGCCACCAAACAAATCATACTACGATCAGTGGACCAGTAGAATCACAGGTTTAATCCAGTCAATGTAGCTTCCAGATCAAGCTTCTCAATATAACCATTGACAGTTTAAGATAAGAAGCCTTTCACTCTGAGTAGCACAGTGTAAAATGACAGAGCCAACTCAATTCATATCAATGGGGAAGATGTGTTCTACCAAAAAGCCCTCAAAAGGCACAAATGGCATACACCTCTCTTAGCTCTGTGTGGGATGTGTGAGCGAGCCCCCCCCCCCCTCCCTTCCTCTCCCAAATCCCAGTGCGTAAACACAGGCCTCTGGAAGCAAAGGACAAGCACCTGTTACAAGAAGGAAAACAACTGGACAGGCTAATCCTATTGTGGAGTTCCATTCAGTTGTCTATGACACAACAGGTCTGTCATGGCCAAAAGTTAGGAGTCCCGCTGGCCACCCTGCTGTGAGGTGTAGTGGAATGATGGGATTACATGCTGATTGATTGAAGTGAACAGCTCGGAGGGACAAGGTGCCCCAGGTGGAAGGCAACTAGGGAAGGACACCAGCAGGCAGGCGAGGAACCCTGGCAGGAATCCTGGTTGTCTCCTTTAGAGAATCTTGTTACACAACATAAATTAAGAGTCAACATCAGACAAAGTGATGGAGCTCGACTGAGAAGACCTCTGATACCTAAAGCTGCTTATATTTAAGATTTAAATTAATCTAAATTCTAGAAGTCAAATATATATATATATATATATATATTTTTTTTTTACCAGAAACAAATCCTTCCTATTGCTTAAAGGGACATTTCTAAATGTTTCAACTTCATATTCATCATCCCCAGCACTGCCCCAACATCAACATGTCAAAAAGGCACGTTTCTATGTTTTGTAATAGAAAAGAAGAGGGAGATAAGTGTCCTCAAAGACATCATTGATGTGCACCATGTGATTTTTACCAGGCCTCGAAATTAAGGCCTTCCGGTTGTCCAGGGGAGGATAAGATATATGTCTGGGAAGTTTTAAAACAGATGCTGGGACAGTTGCTGGATAATAGGCCAGAGAAATATAAAATGCATACAACAGTTCCATACTAAAATGTTTAAACACAAAGATGAGGACACAACATTTACACACATTTACACAACACAACATTTAGCTTAAAAGTTATCAGCTATGAATAATTCACACTGCGCAGCAGTCTCGGCCATATGCGTGAATTAAAAATATATATTGTGGAAGGACCACTAGAGGGCAGGCTGGGCTCATGGATAATAGCCCAACAAAGCATGGGAGACAAGGTAACCAGAGTCAATTAAGCACAGCTGACTGTTACTAATGTGATACTCTCCTTCCCCTATAAAAGAGAGAATGGAACCAGCAGAGAGGGAGGAAACTATCTCTGGAAGATGGCCACCGAGAGAGAGAAGCTGTGCTGAAAGAACCACGAAGATGGTGACAAACCCGTGATTTATGTTTGTTGTAGTTTAAAGATTATCCTATTGTGTTCTTGTTTCATCTGGAGAAGATGTGTTTTTTTCTTGGAAGATTTTTCATTGATTATGTTAGAATGTTTTTGTTGACAAAATACCCTCAATAGAGAACCGTGTTCAATCAGAAAAACCTACTCCTGACTCGTTTATTCCACCTTCCCGCTTTAGAGTGACGCGTAATTACTTGGTACGCTCACAATATATTATGGGAGAACACCACTCTCAAACACGCACCTGATGCAAGCATTTTTATAATGCGACAGAGATGGATATACAGCCTAACGGAGAACCTTAGGAAGAGGGAATATCTGAAAATGCAACAATAGGATTGTGATTTATTGCCTTTGGACAGTAGAAAAAGAAATGCTGGTTTTAATGAAATATCAGGAAATATTCGCTTTTTTTCCATGGTTGGATTGTGGGCTATTAAAAGCAAGGTATGATAGGCTACGGAGAAAAACATCCAGGTTTCAAACAATGATATGGCTGACTAGGCATCACATACAGTATGTCATGATTTAGGTTATGGAAATGTAAAATATTAGAATATCATTCTAATGTTGGGCAAATAGGCCTGATAGAATACACATTTGACTGTCTGCCGGGTCCACCAGCCCGGAGCTGAGGTTTCATGTGCTGGGAGTTGCTGTGGTATTTGCATTGTCTGTACACTATGGCTAGCTACTATGGTGTTCTAGAGAATATGGTTGTATCTCCCTGATCTGAAATGAATGAACACTGTAATGTGAAAAAACATTTCTGCCTCAAGCTGCAACACTGCCTGGCTGGGGGCTGTGCGTGAACACATGGAAGAGCTGAGTGACAGATTACATTTTTGGCACAAAAGTTTGTTTAATTTACTTGAAATGAAAGTCTACTGAAGTGAGACATTGTCCTTATGTTCCTTGGCTATTTACATTGTTTTGAACACAAGCTAGATTGTTTTTCAATGTTTTAGTTGCAACTGCTAGGGAAGAGAAGCAATGTGGATACTAGTCAGACTCTCAATCTCACAGGCACAAACACGACTCGAGTAACTCAAGACATTTTTTGTCTCTATTGCATCCTAAGATGCTGGGTTCTTTTACCGAAGACTCCGAAGTGTTCTTATAATAAACGGAACACATTTATTTAACGTTCTCCTTAACACATTGCAGTCGACTACTCTCTACAGTGTCTTCAGCCCAACTCTCCAATACATCATTGAATTTTTACCGCCCTTCAATCTCGTAATCCAATCACTTCAATGCAAGAACGGAAACCCCATTGTCATTTGTTCATTTAAATAACTCAAACCCTGCATACAAATCCCATTGGCTATTTGCAACCATTTTAAATACACCACAGTCTCATCTAATCTCAGCAATCTACACACAATACCCCATAATGACAAAGCAAAAAATATTAACTATTCAGATCCTTTGCTATGAGACTCGAAATTGAGCTCAGGTGCATCCTGTTTCCATTGATCGTCCTTGAGATGTTTCTATAACTTATTGTGTCTAGACACAGATCTGGGGAAGGGTACCATACAAATTCTGCAGCATTGAAGGTCCCCAAGAACACAGCGGCCTCCATCATTCTTAAATGGAAGAAGTCTGGAACCACAAAGACTCTTGCTAGAGCTGGCTGCCTGGCCAAATTGAGCAATCAGGCCTTTATGGTAGAGGGCCATATGGAAGCCACTCCTCAGTAAAATGCACATCACAGCCTGCTTGGTTTGCCAAAAGGCACCCTCAAACCCTGAGAAACATAATTATCTGGACCGATGAAACCAAGATTGAACTCTTTGGCCTGAATGCCAAGCGTCATGTCTGGAGGAAACCAGGCACCATCCCTATGGTGAGGCATGGTGATGGCAGCATCATGCTGTGGGGATGTTTTGGGAGGCTAGTCAGAATAGAGGGAAAGATGAACAGAGCAAAGTACACAGAGCTCCTTAATGAAAACCTGCCCCAGAGAGCTCAGGACCTCAGACTGGGGAGAAGATTCACCTTCAAACAGGACCATGACCCTAAGCACACAGCCAAGACAACACAGGAGTGGCATTGGGACAAGTCTCTAAATGTCCTTGAGTGGCCCAGCCAGAGCCCGGATTTGAACCCGATCAAACATCTCTGGAGAGACCTGAAAATAGCTATGCAGCAACGCATCCCATTCAACCGGACAGAGCTTGACAGGATCTGCAGGGAAGAATGGGAGAAACTTGACTTGAGGCTGTAATCGCTGCCAAAGGTGCTTCAACAAAGTACTGAGTAAAGGGTCTGAAGACTTATGTAAATGTGATATCTGTTTTTTATTTGTAATAAATTTGAAAACATTTCCAAAAAAATGTTTTTGCTTTGTCATTATAGGGTATTGTATTTAGATTGGTGAGGGATAAAAAGGCTAACGTAACAACATATGGAAAAAGTCAAGGGGTCTGAATACTTTCTGAATGCACTGTATATTTTATACATAATTCTTATGGTATAGGGGACACTTGCGTCCCACTTGGGGGAAAAAACAGGGGAAATGCAGCGCGGCAAATTCAAATCATGATATAAAATCAATCATTCATTAAATCACACATGTAAGATACTCAATTAAAGCTACACTCGTTGTGAATCCAGCAAATATGTCAGATTTAAAAAAGCTTTTCGGCGAAAGCATAAGAAGCTATTATCTGATGATAGCACAATGTCAACAAAGAGGGTAGCATATTTCAACCCTGCAGGCACTACACAAAACGCTGAAATAAAATATAAAACATGCATTACCTTTGACGAGCTTCTTTTGTTGGCACTCCAATATGTCCCATAAACATCACAATTGGTCCTTTTGTTCGATTAATTCCGTCCATATATATCCAACTGTCCATTTATTTGACTTGTTTGATCCAGAAAAAAACAGCTGCCAAAAATGCAACGTCACTACAAAACATTTCAAAAGTTGCCTATACACTTTGCCAAAATATTTCAAACTACATTTGTAATACAACTTTAGGTATTTTTAAACATTAATAATCAATCAAATTGTAGATGGTGCTATCTGTGTCAGCAAGTAAACAAACCATGCTCCTTTATATTGTTCCAGGATGTGCTTCTTCTTCGTTGCACAAATTAAAAAACCTCAACCAAAATCCAAAGACTGGTGACATCCAGTGGAAGTGGTAGGAACTGAAAACAGGTTCCTATGAAATATCCCTTGGCAAATACAAGTCAGGGAACAGTCAGAGGCAAAAAAAACAAAAATACATTCTGAACGGTTAGTCCTCTGGGTTTTGCCTGCTACATAGGTTCTGTTATACTCACAGACATGATTCAAACAGTTTTAGAAATGTCAGAGTGTTTTCTATCCACATCTACTAATAATATTCATATCTTATATTCCTGGCATGAGTAGCAGGAAGTTTAAATTGGGCACGCTATTTATCCAAAAGTTAAAATGCTGCCCCCTATACCGTAAGAGGTTTTTTAAGCAACGAGGGTGTGTGGTATATGACCAATATACCATGGCTAAGGGATGTGTCCAGGCACTCCGCGTTGTGTTGTGCATAAGAACAGCCCTTAGCCGTGGTATATTGGCCATATACCACATCCCCTCATGCCTTATTGCTATTATAAACTGGTTACCAACGTAATTAGAGCAGTAAAAATACATGTTTTTTGTCATACCCATGGTATACAGTCTGATATCCCATGGCTGTCACCCAATCAGCATTCAGGGCTCGAACCACCCAGTTTAAATGTGGTTAGCATGTTCAATTAATAAATAATGTAATGGATTTTTCTCTGTTTTAATTAAGATGCAAAAAGTGTTTTTCTTAATAATTTAAAATGTTGTAATAAACTGTCTGTATCTGTCTCAGAAATACACCAATTACTTTAAAAACACTGCAAATGACCTAGACCAATATTGGCATATCAAAACATTTTATTTTAAGTATTTCATTTTGGGATTATTCAAATTCAGTTTGGGACAGTTGAAATTGTACTTCGGGACAGTCAGGGAAAAAGTTGGTCGCAAGCCCTGATTTTAACCAATTATGAGCAGGCAATTAGTAAGCCATGCCTACTCATAATTGGTTAAAATCGGTGCTTCACCAACGTACCGTGCAAAAATAATTATCTAAAATAAATCATTTATCAGATACAGGATAGAAAATACTTGGTTGATGATGTCACTTATCTTTTTTAGTACAAAACAGAAATGTGCCATTTTCACATAATGTTCATGTTGGGGCGGTGCTGGAGGTGATGAATATGAAGTTGAACATTTTTGTAATGAGATAAGTAGAGGATGCAAGAAAGACAAAAATCTATGTATGCATAATCATTGTCATGGATGATCAGGGCAGAGTGGTCTGTCCTCTGTTGGGTTTGCCCCCTGTTAACCCCACCATTATGAGTTAGCATCTCATCAGTGTCTACACAGCCTGGGGCTAACCATGTTGCCTGAGGGCTTTGCCAAGAAGCAAACTTCAATGCTGTTACAGAGGCTGCTTTACAGTCATATGATTGGTTGAGCGTTTCCTTAAGACACAGAGTCATATTCTGAATGAATAAGCATTATACTTGTTTCTTAATGGGATAATCATAAAGGGATTTAGAAGGATTTGTTGGAGTAAGGGTACATAGGCCTATCATTGGTAGATTGGTAGAGTACAAATCCTTATCAGTCTGAAAGCAAGAGCTCCTGCAGGAGCTTAGAGCACCACCCTACAGATTATAACACAGGGTTTCCCAAACCCAGTCCTCAGGACCGCAAGTGGTGCACGTTTAGTTTTTTTCCTCTACACCACTCATTCAAATAATTAACTAATCATCAAGCTTTGATCATTTGAGTCTGATGTGGAGTGTTACAGTTTTATTCCAACTGCTTACACACGTTTTCAAAACTCTACACACAATTCCCAAAACTGAACACAAAATGCAATATACCTCACATCTCCTTCAAAATGTAACACTGCATTCAAAATGCCATAAACACATGTCAGAATGAAGCATTTGCATCAAATGGCAAACACTGCTTTCATAATAGTACATTTTTGGATATACCGTGTAAACACTGTTGTTCTAAATCTAAAGTTCTTTGGTCTTTCATTGGCTTATATCTACATTTCAATACAATGTTCCACAGTGAAAGTCATCTGCTGAGAGGGGTAACAAGTACACTGTAAACACCAATGCAATGTAGAAACAGAAAATATTTATTAGGCCAAACATTACTGTTGTATATAGTAGCATACAACAAAACCATAAACATATGTAAACCAAAAGTATATTCTTTAGAATAAAGTAAAGAACACAATTGTGTGTGTGGGGTCCCGAGGGGGCAGTCCGGGAATCTCTTCTCCGGCCTGGGTCTGGCCACAATACTACGTCCACATCACAAGATATGTTTTCGCTTGCCAAACATCAAGGAAAGTATCTCCTAGCATGGCGTATCCAACCTTGGACAGAGGCAACCTCTATGTCCCCACATGCGTCCTCCATTGTCTGGAGAAGCAGCATGTGGGCATAGGGTTGGCGATCATACACTTTCCAGCGCCAGGCTGAGAAGAATTCCTCTATGGGATTTAGAAAAGGTGAATATGGGGGTAGGTACAAAACTACAAATTTTGGATGGGTGGCAAACCAGTTTTGGACCAGAACAGCCCGGTGAAAACTAACATTGTCCCATAAAACCACAAATCTAGCAGGCTCCTGATCTGGATCAGGGACAAGCATTGTGTAAATTGTATCCAGAGATGGAGGACCCCGTTTTGAGTGATGGCAGCACACATAGTTATATTACCCCCACGCTGTCCAGGGACATTGGTAATTGCCCTCTGTCCTATTACATTTCTTCCGAGGCGCCTGGTTTTGGTGAGGTTAAAGCCAACCTCATCCACATAAATAAATTAATGACGAATTACATGGGCATCCAGCTCCAATACTCTCTGTAACAGACAAAAGGATAAACAGATGAGTAAATATGGTATGTCTGAAGTACTGGAAGTAGTGTTGCATACATACCTCTACAAAGTCATGTCGCATATTCTTGACTCTGTCAGAGTTTCTCTCAAATGGCACCTTGTAAAGTTGTTTCATCGTCACTCGGTGCCGTTGGGGGACGCGTTGTATGGTCGACAGACTTACAGCATTGATGTTGTTAAATATGGTGTCATTATTCAAGATATGCTCTTTTATCTCCCGAATCCTAATTGCATTGTTGGCCAAAACCATATTTATAATTACAGTTTCTTGTACATACATAAACAAGCGTTCTCCAATATGTCTTTGCCTTTCCACTCTGTACAGAATTCAAACACAGTATGTGTTCAGCATAGGAACTGTAAACAATGTACAAAAAAATGTAGTACAGCATGATAACCAACCTCATTCATTCATTGCAGTACAGTAAATGGATGGATATAGTTGCATACCTGTTCTCATTTCTGAAGATTCTAATTATGGACGCCACTGTAAATCGACTAAAGTTGGGCTGGACTCTCAGTCCAGCCTATCTCATGGTCAAACCGTGGTTGATCACATGATCAACAAGTGTTGCCCTAATCTCATCAGAGATGGCTCTCCTTCCTTCTCTTCTTTTCCCCCGTCCTCCTCTTCCTCTTCCTCTCCCTCCTACTCCTCTTGCTCTCTGTCCATTGTTGGCATCCATTGTTCAAAACAGGTAATCTGACCCTTGACCTATTTATAGGCCTATACTACAGTAAAGCAGTGATTGGTAAGTGATCAGTTAAGCTATTAGTGTTTGCACATGTGAGGAGTTTGTGTGTGACCTGGTGAATAATTGTAGCATTTTGATTGGTTGTGTTTGGAAAAGGAAAGCAAGTCACTTCCTGTTAGATTTTTGTGTTTTTGGTGGAGAATTGTGTGTAGTGTTTTGAAAAAAGTGTTTTATGCAATTGATAACAGAGTCAAAGGCTGAGAAATAGCTTATGGTTTTGGATACTTGGTGTGTAGTTTTGCACTTTGAGTGAGAGGTTTCAAAAATTGTGTGACATGAAAAGATTTTCTGTGTAAGCAGTTGGGTCACAGGATTTTGGGAAACCCTGTGTTACAGTATGCTGAAGGGTGTTGCTCTAACCTCCTGGAGGAGCTCTTGCATATGATTTTAAAGCAGCCTCTGTAACATAATTGAAGTTTGCTGTAACATTACGTTTACATTGCAAATCCAACATCAGGTACTTCAGCTCAGAGGAAATACTCCTCTTGCCCTTGAAGAACAGGGGAGCAAATCATTTGGGTATGGTCTGTGGTGTTCTATTGGTTCAAGTTGAACTTGAACAAACTAAATTGAACTTGTGTTAATCCTCTCAAGGCGCTTTCAGTACTGCCTCGGGACTATTGACCTCTGGGGCGGGGCGACAGGTAGCCTAGTGGTTAGAGCGTTGGGCCAATAACCGAAAGGTTGTTGAATCGAATCCCTGAGCTGACAAGTTACACATCTGTTATTCTGCCCCTGAACAAGGCAGTTAACCCACTGTTCCCTGGTAGGTAATCATTCAAAAATCAGAATTTGTTCCTAACTGGCTTGCCTAGTTAAATAAAGGTTAAATAAAAAATATAAAAAATGGCAATGCCTGTGGGTTTTGCAGGCACAGATCTGACACCCTTAGTATCTAAAATCTTGTTCCAAAACTTAGGCTATCCTTTGAACATCTCAGCATGCCAGTGTGTGTGTGTGTGTGTGTGTGTGTGTGTGTGTGTGTGTGTGTGTGTGTGTGTGTGTGTGTGTGTGTGTGTGTGTGTGTGTGTGTGTGTGTGTGTGTGTGTGTGTGTGTGTGTGTGTGTGTAAATTTACTCATTACCATCCCGGCGAAGAGGTACAGTACATGGCCAAAAGGAGCCTGCTTGTCGAACATCTCATTCCAAAATCATGGGCATTCATATGGAGATGGTCCCCCCTTTGCTGCTTTAACAGCCTCCACTCTTCTAGGAAGGCTTTCCACTAGATGTTGGAACATTGACTTGCTTTCATTCAGCCACGAGCATAAGTCAGATCCTCCACCAAACTTTACAGTTGGCATTATGTATTCAGTATAGCGTTCTCCTGGCATCCGCCAAACCCAGATTTGTCCGTCAGACTGCCAGTTGCAAGCTTCACACCACTCCAGCCGACGCTTGGCATTGTACACGGTGAATCTTAGGCTTGTGTGCAGCTGCTCGGCCATGGAAACCCATTTCATGAAGCTCCCAACGAACAGTTATTGTGCTGCCTCTTGTGCAGAAGCAGTTTGGAACTCGGTAGTAAGTATTGCAACCGAGGACAGATGATTTTTACGCACTACGTTTATTTTTTATATTTTTTATTTCACCTTTGTTTAACCAGGTAAGCTAGTTGAGAACAAGTTCTCATTTACAACTGCGAACTGGCCAAGATAAAGCAAAGCAGTGCGACAGAAACAACAACACAGAGTTACATGGAATAAACAAGCATACAGTCAACACAATGGAAAAAAAGTCTATATACAGTGTGTGCAAATGGCATGAGGAGGTATGGCAATAAATAGGCCATAGTAGCAAAGTAATTACAATTTAGCAGATGGAGTGATAGATGGGCAGATGATGATCAGATGATGGTGTGTAAGTAGTGATACTGGTGTGCAAAAGAGCAGCAAAGTAAATAAAAACAATATGGGGATGAGGTTGTTAGATTGGGTGGGCTATTTACAGATGGACTATGTACAGCTGCAGCGATCGGTTAGCTGCTCAGATAGCTGATGTTTAAAGTTAGTGAGGGAAATGTAAGTCTCCAGCTTCAGCGATTTTTGCAATTCGTTTCAGTCACTGGCAGCAGAGAACTGGAAGGAAAGGTGGCCAAATTAGGTGTTGGCTTTGGGGATGACCAGTGAGATATACCTGCTAGAGAGAGTGCTACGGGTGGGTGTTGTTATCGTGACCAGTGAGCTGAGATAAGGCGGAGCTTTACCTAGCATAGACTTGTAGATGACCTGGAGCCAGTGGGTCTGGTGACGAATATGTAGCGAGGGCCAGCCGACTAGAGCAGAAGAGCATCGCCCTTCTGTAGCTCAGTTGGTAGAGCATGGCGCTTGTAACGCCAGGGTAGTGGGTTCGATCCCCGGGACCACCCATACGTAGAATGTATGCACACATGACTGTAAGTTGCTTTGGATAAAAGCGTCTGCTAAATGGCATATATTATTATTATTATATTATTATTATTATATATTAGCATACAGATCGCAATGGTGGGTGGTATAAGGCGCTTTGGTAACAAAACGGATGGCACCGTGATAGACTGCATCCAATTTGAGTAGAGTATTGGAAGCTATTTTGTAGATGACCTCGCCGAAGTCGAGTATCTGTAGGATAGTCAGTTTTACTAGGGTAAGTTTGGTGGCGTGAGTGAAGGAGTCTTAGTTGCGAAATTGGAAGCCGATTCTAGATTGAATTTGGGGTTGGAGATGTTTGAAATGAGTCTGGAAGGTTTCAGCACTCTGTGGTCTATTCTGTGAGCTTGTGTGGCCTACCACTTCACGGCTGAGCCATTGTTGCTATACGTTTCCACTTCATAATAACATCCCTTACAGTTGACCGGGGCAGGGCAAAAATTTGATGAGCTGACTTGTTGGAAAGGTGTCATCCTATGACTGTGCCACGTTGAAAGTCACTGAGCTCTTCAGTAAGGCCATACTACTGACAACGTTTGTCTATGGAGATTGCATGGCGGTGTGATTAATTTTATTCGCCAGTCAGCAACAGGTCCACTCATTTGAAGGGGTGTCATATAGTGTATTTCTGAAGGCCTCATATTATTATTTTTTCAGTATGATTTTTATAAAATGACTATACTTCAAGAGGAAACACAATGCTCATATTCACCCAAACGATTTCAGTCAGACATCCTACCACCTCTGTACAAAAATAAATGTAAACTTTCTCTAGTAGTGCTGTTAGCTTCTCTCTCACTACCCTGTTATAATGGACCCACTGACTTTCTGAAGACTTACTCCCCTCTGCATTTTTAGCACGGTCGTCGCTAGTTACCACAGCCACAAAGTCCTAAATCCCCACATTTCTGCAATTTATCTTCTTAAAATGTGATTTTAAACCTTAACCCTAACCTTAACCACACTGCTAACCTTATGCATAACCCTAATCTTAAACTAAGACCAAAAAGCATCAACAACACATTTTTACAATATAGACAATTTTTGCGATATAGACAATTCTGACTTTGTGGCTTTGCTATCTAGTGGAAATCGCTTAACACTGAGAAGATCACCCCGGCTGTAGAGGCAATGGTATATATAGTTTGTGTTATATACTGTAATAGTGAATAGGGGCAAAGCTACAATAAGTGATTCATGATTGCATACTGTTTCTAATCAAATGCAGATGGCAAAATGAAACTCTTGTTATCTTCCCATTCAGCCCTGTCACTCTACTGTTTCATCATGTGTTTTCACAGTATGTCACAGTAACGGCTGGCATTAGAGTATTTAATGGGTTTGAGGGGTATGAGTGTCATTGTCCACACCTGATGACACATCGCACATCACACATCAACGAGCTGCTATATTTCTCACAGCAGAAACACCATGGAGAGAAACCAGATGTCCCCTGGCTGTCTGTGCTCTACCTCTCCCTTCACCTGGGTTGATGAAATGCTTCAGATCAGATATATAGTGTGTCAACGCAGCAATGCTGCAGTTTATATTGTGCATGACCTCAAGACAGTTTATCATTAGAAATTAACACTATGGACAGGAGAAACGAAGGCCATTTGTCCAGCACTGTCAGCAAGATATGGTTCATCCTAAGTACATCTATATATTACAGAGGGAAATACCACTGCAACTGGACAGACAGATAATGACTGTGTTTAAGAGATGCCACTGCAACTGGACAGACAGATAATGACTGTGTTTAAGAGATGCCACTGCAACTGGACAGACAGATAATGACTGTGTTTAAGAGATGCCACTGCAACTGGACAGACAGATAATGACTGTGTTTAAGAGATGCTACTGCAACTGATTTGACATAGCCTATAGTATGGTTACTTAGTATAGTTTTGACCACATTTGACATATACATTTAAAGTATTTAAGCACATGTTTCAGTCTAGGTATTAAAACTGCTTCATGATGATTGACAATGGTAACTGAGTGTAAACTATTCCAGCATCCTTAATCTGTCTCCAGGCCCTGCTGTTATTGATCGAAGCATCCAGACAGGCACCCTCCTGGGCTTCTTCAAAACCACCTCTCCTCAACAACAACTTAGCTTCAAAATACAACGTAAAATATATGGTATTGTGGCGGCTCAATTTGGCATTTTGATTTTATTTGGATAATTGTATTTATTCTGTCGGAAGAAAGGATGAGGATTAGAGGAAACATGGAATGCGTTTCATGATGTGGAGGATGACATATTCTGTTTGATAACGCACTGAAGGCGCTGTAGGTATGTCAGAGGTGCTAAAGCCTGGCCTGAATCAACGAACCAGACCACAACCATTTCATTAGAAATCACTCTAATTTCTTTACCTTTTGAAGTTCTTCAGCACAAGAACACCTCACTCTGAGGACCCAAGTTCTCTCATCTTAATCCAGAAACATGTAGGCAAGCCACCTGTGCAGCAAAATTCTGTCCTAAAAATGTTAGGAGAAATGTTCTGTACTACAGACACCGTGTTCTGCACAGGACAGTATTTGCAAGGCCCACCCGTAGGTCCATTAGCGAGTTAGTACTGCTACTTAAAGGGAAATTTCACCGCAGCTCTTTCACTGTATATGTCCACTAATATGTTATTAACATATAATATGTGTCATAATAATCAAGAATTTCCCCGATTTCGCAAATAGGAGCATTTCTGCATCTCACTGGTAGAAATGGGACATCTACATTTTGTTGGCGTAAGCAAACCACAATTTCCACAATTCATAGCGAATTCAGGGCTTGGTACCACCCTTGTCGAAGTCAATCCGTTTGAGAATGGGTGTCAACAGGTAGCTAATGTTACTCACTGGACCATCCAGTCGTTTATAGAACATCATCTTGCGAATAACTATTTATTTTTTATTTTTTGCGTGGACAACTCAGTACCTGGATGTGCAAACTACAAGCAAGCACAGGCTGCTGTTGTAACTTTTCATCAGTTACCTTACTAAGAAGGTGGGCAGATGTAATGTAACTTACTTAGCTAGCTAGCTAACTAGCTAGAAAACTACATTTGTTTATCTAAACCAAAATCTAGCTCGTTAACTTTTATAATACACTGGCTAGATATTCAAAAGGAAATCAATGTAATTAGCCAGCTTCTATCTGGTGATTTGATTTGTAACTTTACAAGCTAACTTTAGCTACCTTGGGTTACGTTAGCTACAGCCTACCTGACCATATCAAACTGTTAGCTAGCTACATTAACTAACTACCGCAGAGGCTAACATGACTGGCCTACACCAAACTCAGCACCAGGAACTAGTATCAGTCACATTTGCTAAATCGTTCAATGAATCCATGATGAGAAAAAATACATATGCTGGAGCTAGGTATAAACATGATCCGTGTTTTGTTGCCTTATCTTACCTCATTTGCACTCACTGTATATAGACTTTCTACTGTATTATTGATTATATGTTTGTTTATTCCATGTGTAACTCTGTGTTGTTTTATGTGTCGAACTGCTTTGCTTTATCTTGGTCAGGTCGCAGTTGCAAATGAGAACGTGTTCTCAACTAGCCTACCTGGTTAAATAAAGGAGAAAAAAAATGTTGGTGTGTTTATAAGTAGGCTTCAACTTCTACTGTACTTCTCTGAATTATGGAGGCTTAGTTGATTGTTTATGCAAAGCTTGAAGTCTAAATTGGATAAAAGCAGAGTTCTTAGTAATGAGGGGATAGTGTGGATGACTGACTGGTGTCTGTTGGGGGTGGGTATTGTGTGTGTGAAGGTTAGTCAACATGGTCTATTGACACAATCGATACACACTCAAACAAGTTGTAAAGTACCTTGTTTGAGTGTGTATCGATGGGGACAAAGTAGTAAAATGTTGGCTAATCACTGACACCTGTGTGTCCTACAGACTACTCCTGCTGCTGACCTTGACACTAGCTTTAGTAGTGCAGATCCTGTAGACCCATTGGAAGAAAGCTTTCAGCCGGGAACTAGCTCAAGCTCAACATCATCTGACTGGGAAGAGGAAAAGACTTCACTGAGCTGCTGTCATGGAGCTTATGAAGTTCTGCCAGACCAGCTGCCATTGCCTAAGCTCTTCTTGGAAAGAGGAATCATCAGAAGCAGCCATTGTAATTATTTCTCTAGCCATCTCAGACAGACAGTGCAGGGTAATATAGCTCCCTGTGAACCTGTCGAAACTAGTACCCCGTTTTGAAAAGCCTGCGTTCAAGTGTCGGAACAAGGAAGTAGGGCTCCCGTCAGGCTGTACAAAGCCAGGGAAAATTAGTAAACCTAGATATCTTGCAATGCCGTGGCAGACAGGAACATCGTTGAGACAAGTCCAATGGTTATATTGAACAAGGACAACCATATCTACTTGCTGCTAGTGTGATCGTGCAATCGGCGAAACACAAATGCTGCAATAATTGCTGCAAAACATGACTCAATTCATTTTTAGATCAGACAGCAGGCTCAATCAACCAATGACACTGGTTGACACCAATGACACTGGTTGACACCAATGACACTCTCCCGGCTTGAAAATACAAAAAATAGTGCTATGGTGCACCTCTCATCACTCATCACTCATAATTATGTAGGGAGACTGGAAGAACAACCCAAATAGTGTCTAGCGCTGAAGTTTTTTTAAGAATGAGTAATTCCCACACACTGTTTCCCATTCTGCCTAAAATACTTCATTGCATGTACTTGAATACAGAGTGCTGGGCCGGAGAGGACTGTATTCCATAGAGGGGAATACATTTCAACAAACCCAATGCAAATCATCTGACATTTTATACACATCTTTACAAGTCTTGTCTTTATCAATGGGTTAAATGCAAAAAATCACTTCAGCATAAATGAATACGGACGTACTAATTACACCAATAGAAAATATGACATGCTAATCAAATTAATTGAATTGAGCATACAATGTCATTCCTAATGACACAACAGGGATTGATGTGTCCATGCACAGTATTGCCTGTGGGTCTGAATACTTGTGTAATAGGCTGTAACTTAGACTTAACAGCTGACCTTATGATGGGATATTTTACTGACTCAACATCAAAAGGTCATACTAGGTCAGAGTCTCTGGAATTAGATTGATTAAAGAAGTTAGGCATACTCCCGAGAATGTTCAGTGCATGAGTACAAGGAGTCTCTCCTTCAAGTTCTTGACGGATGTAAGTAATTTTCCCCAAACAAAACACTGAATTGTATGTGTGTGAATGTGTTCTTCAGCGTGGTTTCTAGTTAACATGGTGGGCGGAGGTGGTTGCACGCTGTCTTTCACAGTCATGCTGACAGATGTGAGTACAGTCTTATGTGACCCAGATCAGCTCAACACTGTCTGTCTGCAGGATGGGAGCACTGGTCTATGTCCCTGTCAATATTGCTACTCAGTCAGAGACACACACAGGCCAGCCTGAATACATACACTGGGAGATGGTCGGTCCTCATAATGATTACACTGCTGCAGTATGTGAAGTGAGTGACTGAGCCACAGCTATCATAGCAGATATTAGAGCAATATGCTAGAATTGAAGTGTGTCAGTATTCTAATGGATATGGAAATTGGGTGATTTGATGGATAGATGTATTAATTAGCACAATTATAGTGTAAACAGCTAGCTAGGGTTGAGTCATAAAGAGTGGCAATGTAGAAAATGTGAAAATGAAGGGGAAAATCACAACACTGTGTCTAATCTCACTCCACTTCAGCTTTCCATTATCAATGCCAAAGATAGCTAAATTGAGAATAATAATAAAAAATGTGGCAAGTTTTATTTCTCTGAACAGAGGTGCCAAAAAACATCTAAAATGATCTTCAATAAAGTGAATTATCAAAATATCAGCACAGTGTCAAGAGTTGCAAACCGTTGACGCCTCATTTCTGGGAAGAAACTGAATGGGATGAGTCAAAATAAATGTGTCCTCTGTCAATTTATTCAATTTCATTATATACTGGTGGGGAAAGGCAGGGTTATATGGGAATATGGATGATAACCCCTTTACTCTGAAAATAAGAAAAAATAGAATAGAATAAGAGTTAAAATTCCCTCTTTGGTACAGATTCTATCGATCCTAGTTTAGTTTAGAGTTTATTAGTGCACAGGGTCACATATGTAATTGCAGGGTACAGTGCAGTACTTAAGCTCCAACAGTGCAGGTCAAGAAAAGTGTATGGGACGCATCTCAGTGATGGAAGTGTGGCTTGGGTGGCTGAGATCCCTGATCACCTGGTGTTGTAGGTGTCTGTAACGTTCGTCGTCTTCCTCTGATGAGGAGTAAGAGAGATCAGACCAATTTGCAGCGTGTTAAGTGTCCATTTTAGTATAACAAACTGAACACGACAAAAATACAAAATAACAAAGTGAAACAAACGAAACGGTCCCTACCCCCCCCCCCCTCCCCAAAGGTGCGGACTCCGGCCACAAAACCTAAACCTATAGGGGAAGGTCTGGGTGGGTGTCTGTCCGCGGTGGCGGCTCTGGCGCGGGACGTGGACCCCACTCCACCATAGTCCTTCTCCACCTATTTTACCCGCCTCTGTGGCCTCTATAACGCGGCGAGTGTCGCCACAACCTCGGACTGGGGACCCAGGCCACGGGTCCCGAATGGACGGGAGATTCCGACAGCACCGGACAGGCGAGGGATTCCGGCAGCACCGGACAGGCGGGAGACTCCGGCAGCTCCGGAGTGAAGGGCGAATCTGGCAGCGTCGGCGTGACAGGCGATTCTGGCAGCTCCTGGCTGACGGACGGCTCTGGCAGCTCCTGGCTGACTGGCGACTCTGGCAGCTCCTGGCTGACAGAAGGCTCTGGCAGCTCCTGACTGATGGGCGGGAGGCTCTGGCAGCTCCTGACTGGCGGGCGGCTCTGGCAGCTCCCGACTGGCGGGAGGCTCTGGCAGATCTGGACAGACTGGAGTCTCTGGCAGCTCAGGACAGACGGTATACTCTGACAGCGCTGGGCAGGAGGAAGACTCTGGTAGCACTGGACAGGCAGGAGCACCTGTAGGAAGGAGACGGAGAGACAGCCTGGTGCGAGGGGCTGCCACCGGAGGGCTAGTGCGTGGAAGTGGCACCGGAAAGACCTGACCGTGAAGGCGCACTGGAGGTCTCGAGCACCGAGCCTGCCCAACCTTACCTGGTTGAATGCTCCCCGTAGCCAGGCCAGTGCGGCGAGGTGGAATAGCCCGCATTGGGCTGTGCTGGCGAACCGGGGACACCATACGTAAGGCTGGTGTCATGTACCCCGGCCCGAGGAGACGCACTGGAGACCAGATTCTCTGAGCCGGCTTCATGGCACCTGGCTCGATGCCCACTCTCGCTGCCTCCAGTTCAGCCTTGGGGCTGCGATATTCTCCAGCCTGTGCCCAGGGTCCTTTGCCATCCAGGATCTCCTCCCATGTCCAGGAGTCCTGAGATCTCTGCTGCTGCTGCTGCCCATTACCACGCTGCTTGGTCCTTTGGTGGTGGGTGATTCTGTAACATTCGTCGTCTTCCTATGATGAGGAGTAAGAGAGATTGGCCCAATTTGCAGTGTGGTAAGTGTCCATTTTAATATGACAAACTGAACACTACAAAAATACAAAATAACAAAGTGAAACAAACAAAACGGTCCTGTGTGGTAACAAACACTAACACTGAAAATAATCACCCACAACTCAAAAGTGAAACCAGGCTACCTAAATATGGTTCTCAATCAGGGACAACGATAAACAGCTGCCTCTGATTGAGAACCATACCAGGCTAAACACAGAAATCCCAAAACATAGAAAAAGGAACATAGACAACCCACCCAACTCACGCCCTTGACCATATTAAAACAAAGACATAATAAAAGAACTAAGGTCAGAACGTGACAGTGTCAAAGCTGTCTTGTCTTATTTGTCATGTTGTTAGCCTACATCCCATTTATACACATTACACCCTTACAGTACTACAGTATACCCTCTGTGTGTTAACATAAAGGCACAAGACAAGACAGTGCCAGAGAGGCTTGGAGGAATCTACCAAGTGCAGGTGATAATGTTGTAAGGAGGACACTGAGCCTGTGTCCCAAATGGCACCCTATTCTCTATAGTGCAGTCCACTACTTTTTCACAAAAAGGGAATAGGGTGCCATTTGGGACTCAACCTGAGATTGGCTGTGTCTCTTACTGCAGCACAATCGGATCAGCTCTCCAAGCATAAATAACTACACCAGTGACTGCTATGATCATGGGGGAGAGGGATGGGACTGCTGCTGGTCTCCATGATCCATCTCTAGCACTTTTAAGCTGTCGAGGAGAGTAATCGCTGCTCCACTGGGTTCTGAAAAGAAGGCTAATATAGCACAGGAGGTTGGTGGCACCTTAATGGGGAGGACGGGCATGTGGAAATGGCTGGAACGGAATAAGTGGAATGGTATTAAATATATCAAACACATGGTTTCAATGTGTTTGATGCTATTCCATTTGCTCCGTTCTAGACATTATTATGAGCTGTCCTCCCCTCAGCAGCCTCCTGTGTACTATAGGGGTAACCCTAACCCCTACACACTAACCCCAAAACTGGCCTACATATGTAGGATCTTAATTTGAGTGAGTTTGTTACAGACAGAAAATAATTGCACAGCAAGAGGAAATGTGTATTGCTACTGTATGTGGATTATAAATAATGGACATTTTTGTAAGGGTTGATGCATTTTTTGTTAGGGCAAATCAAGTTATAATTTTCAAAGTGGAAATGACAAACTTTAGAAGCCTTTTAAAAGCTGCAATATGTAAAAATTCTCATTGAAAGCAAGTCTAAGAAGCTGTAGATCTGTTCTATGTGCACTATTTCTATGCTTCCTGTTCTTAAGTTTTGTTTTTGCGCCTTTTACTTTCGGGTTTGGAAAACTGGCTTCAAACAGTTGAAAATACAATATTTTTGGTTATTGAAAATATATTTCATAGCGGTTTAGCTGGTACAATGATTCTCTAAACTGCTTGTTTTGTCACATCATCTGAAATTAGGCTAGCAATTTGAATTTTAGCAACCAGGAAATTGTGGAGGAATTTCAGCATATTGCACCTTGAAGATTCAAATACACTACAAGTTTGTATTTCCTGCTGTGCGAGAAAATTTGTAGCAACAAAAGAGTGATCAAATTAAGATCCCTCATCTGTACTTTATTCTGGTCTTTGCCCAAGCACCTGCATTTTTGTCCACTCTTTAGTGAGTTCAAACTATTCCTAAAGTACTATGAAAGTCCTGTGGCAATCATGATCAAATGGTTTTACATGCGGTAGTTGTGCCTTCGCCTCTGTCTGTGCACAGCATAAACACAACATATTTCACTGTAATAAATGATTTGGTTATTAAATGGAGTGCAGAAGTCAACAGTGCAGATTCTTCAGATTGTTGTCAGTGGTAGACATTTGAATAAATTCCATTATGCGATAAGTCATAAAGCTTTGTAGTGTCCTTGGTAACTGGACGGCCGCCAATTCTGGAAGCTCTCTGGATTTGGAGTGAGGTGAGATCAAAGCTTTGTTTTCTTTCTTTTCTTTTCCCCCGCCAGAAAATAAATCCTAATGTATTCTGCATGGCATTTAGTATCTGTATTGTTTGTATCTTCTGTGACCTATAATACTCAATGCGGCCCAAACCCCTTCATCCAAAACTCTCAACTTTTAAAGTGAGACAGTGCTTGAAACTTTGTTTGGCAACTATAGAGAGGAGACGGTGTAGCAGCCTCTCTAGTAGGGATGCAATAAAATAGTACAGTGAGCTGATGTTTTAAATTATGACAGGGAAAAGAGAGGATACACTTCATATTGTGGCAGGTAGCCTGACAGTTAAAAGCGTTGAACCAGCAACTGAAAGTTTACTGGTTTGAATTCCCGAGCCACCTACTGATGAAAAATCTGCCAATGTACCCTTGAGCAAGGCACTTAATCCTAATTACTCCTGTAAATTGCTCTGGATAAGAGTGTCTGCTAGATGACTAAAATGTAAATCAATGGGATCATTTAGGCCTTTCACATCACCTGAAAAATTGCTGGCCCACAACTAGCCTATTGCACAACTTTAAAAAGTGTTAGAGGACAAACTAACCATACAGAACGATCTCAAAGGCCAGACTACTACTTGGCTGTTCAGGACATGTCTGCAGATCAAGGGCTGCAGTCAACCGTTCCAGTCTTTTCAACACACCAATCGCAAAGTAGTAGGCTATAAACAAAACACTTTAAGCCCCCACCACTATGTTTCTCTTGCAAATTATTTTCACATACAATCAGCTGTGCGTTCTCCAACAAAATAGATTAACTCACATTTATTTTCAAAATCCCTCTCAGTATTTTCTGACCTCTTTGTTGAAGTCTCTGCCAGGTAAACTCTTTTTGTCCTTTCCAACTCATCACAACATTGGCCAAGGGTGTAGACAGTCATTCCAGCTCCAGACTGTCCAGACTGCCAATCATAAAACCACTGCATTGTACTAGTGGTGAGACTGTTTCAGTCTGACTGCTGAGGAGGGCACAGGCACCTCAAGTCCTCTTCCTAATTATCGGACTCTCTCCTTGTTTAGTTTTTTTAGTCCTGCCACAGCACCTTATTGATGGAAAAGGAGCATGTTGATAACCAAACAACCAACGCAACGCCTTTTTGTTTCCTGTTATTTTATCTTAGAATCTTCTGGAAAGCCAGAGGTTTTCCGTACCTAAAGCTAGTCATCCTGGGAAATCCGCTAGATGTTCATGCCATGAAGCAGTTACACAGGTCATTGTCATGCATAACCAGCACATTTCAGAGGTGAATGATGTAGAAAACTGCAGCTCAAACTTTAAAATTATGCTAAAAATCGCTGTAGGAACGTATTGTTTTTCAAACCAAATTATTTTCAAGCATTGCATTATTTCCATGTTTATAAAAGTGGCTGCATACACTTATTGACTTGGTTACTAGCCCATAAAACACATGTATAATCTAAGGTTAAAGGAGGTAAGGCAGAAGTATCACTGAACAAACATCACCCGTGGCAACAAAGCTGTTTTCAGTGAGCACCTGGCGTAGGCCTAAACAACAACATCAAGTCAGAAATAAGATAAAGAAATCAATCTGATGATCACATTGAGACATTTCAAGGATAATAATCTAATTTACCAAATGGGAGCTCTCAAAAATAAGCCATGATCAAAGTGGACTTTCGTATTCTTTGCGCCTCATCAAGTTTGACTTTCACTGTCAGTCAGAGATGCAAAAACTAATTTTGCAGTACTAATTGGTGTTTGGTATCCCTATTTCATCTATCTGTATGCCAAAGGAGAAGGACCGATCTGAAATATTGATACATTTATTTAATAATCTAAGATTTCACTAAGACCGCACTCAATGAGCTGTATATCACCATAAGCAAACAGGTAAACACACATCCAGAGGCGGAGCTCCTAGTGGCCGGGGACATTAATGCAGGGAAACTTAAATCAGTTTTACCTCATTTCTATCAGCATGTTAAATGTGCAACCAGAGGGATAAAAACTCCACACACAGAGACATGTACAAATCTCTCCCTCGCACTCCGTTTGGCAAATCTGACCCTAATTCTGTCCTCCTGATTCCTGCTTACAAGCAAAAATTTAAACAGGAAGCACCAGTGACACGGTCCATAAAAAAAGTGGTCAGATGAAGCAGATGCTAAACTACATAACTGTTTTGCTAGCACAGACTGGAATATGTTCTAGGATTCCTCCGATCGCATGTGGTGTGGGGGCTGTGTGGGGGCTGTGCTTTGGCAAAGTGGGTGGGGTTATATCCTTCCTGTTTGGCCCTGTCCGGGGGTGTCCTCGGATGGGACCACAGTGTCTCCTGTCCCCTCCTGTCTCAGCCTCCAGTATTTATGCTGCAGTAGTTTGTGTCGGGGGGCTGGGGTCAGTTTGTTATATCTGGAGCACTTCTCCTGTCCTATTCGGTGTCCTGTGTGAATCTAAGTGTGCATTCTCTAATTCTCTCCTTCTTTCTTTCTCTCTCTCGGAGGACCTGAGCCCTAGGACCATGCCCCAGGACTACCTGACATGATGACTCCTTGCTGTCCCCAGTCCACCTGGCCATGCTGCTGCTCCAGTTTCAACTGACCTGAGCCCTAGGACCATGCCCCAGGACTACCTGACATGATGACTCCTTGCTGTCCCCAGTCCACCTGGCCATGCTGCTGCTCCAGTTTCAACTGACCTGAGCCCTAGGACCATGCCCCAGGACTACCTGACATGATGACTCCTTGCTGTCCCCAGTCCACCTGGTCATGCTGCTACTCCAGTTTCAACTGTTCTGCCTTACTATTATTCGACCATGCTGGTCATTTATGAACATTTGAACATCTTGGCCATGTTTTGTTATAATCTCCACCCGGCACAGCCAGAAGAGGACGGGCCACCCCACATATGCTCTCTCTAATTCTCTCTTTCTTTCTCTCTCTCAGAGGACCTGAGCCCTAGGACCGTGCCCCAGGACTACCTGACATGATGACTCCTTGCTGTCCCCGGTCCACCTGACTGTGCTGCTGCTCCAGTTTCAACTGTTCTGCCTTGTTATTATTCGACCATGCTGGTCATTTATGAACATTTGAACATCTTGGCCATGTTTTGTTATAATCTCCACCCGGCACAGCCAGAAGAGGACTGGCCACCCCACATAGCCTGGTTCCTCTCTAGGTTTCTTCCTAGGTTTTGGCCTTTCTAGGGAGTTTTTCCTAGCCACCGGGCTTCTACACCTGCATTGCTTGCTGTTTGGAGTTTTAGGCTGGGTTCCTGTACAGCACTTTGAGATATCAGCTGATGTACGAAGGGCTATATAAATAAATTTGATTTGATTGATGAGTACATCACAGTCACTGGCTTCTTCAATATGTGCATCGATGACGACGTCCCCACAGTGACTGTAAGTACAAACACCAACCAGAAGCTATGGATTACAGGCAACATTCGCACTGAGCTAAAAGGTAGAGCTGCTGCTTTCAAGCAGTGGGACTCTAACCCGGAAGCTTATAAGAAATCCCGCTATTCCCTCCGACGAATAATCAAACAGCCAAACGTCAATACAGGACTAAGATCGAATCGTACTACACTGGCTCCGACGCTCGTCAGATGTGTCAGGGTTTGCAAACTATTACAGACTACAAAGGTGAAGCACAGCCGAGAGCTGCCCAGTGACACAAGCCTACCAGACGAGCTAAATAACATCTATGCTCGCTTTGAGTCAAGTAACACTGAAACATGCATGAGAGCATCAGCTGTTTTTCCGGACGACTGTTTGATCACGCTCTCTGCAGGTGATGTGAGTAAGACCTTTAAACAAGTCAACATTCACAAGGCTGCAGGGCCAGACGGATTACCAGGACATGTACTCCGAGCATGCGCTGACCAACTGGAAAGTGTCTTCACTGACATTTTCAACCTCTCCCTGTCTGAGTCTGTAATACCAACTTTTTTCAAGCTGACCACCATAGTCCTTGTGCCCAAGAACACTAAGGTAACCTGCCTAAATGACTACCGACCTGTAGCAAGCACGTGCTTTAAAAGGCTGGTCATGGCTCCAACAACATCATTAAGTTTGCCGATGACACAACAGTGGTAGGCCTGATCACTGACAATGACAAGACAGCCTATAGGGAAGAGGTCAGAGACCTGACCATGTGTTGCAAGGACAACAACCTCTCCCTCAACGTGTTCAAGACAAAGGATATGATTGTGGACTACAAGAAAAGGAGGACCGAGCACGCCCCCATTCTCATCGACGGGGCTGTAGTGGAGCAGGTTGAGTGCTTCAAGTTCCTTGGCGTCCACATCCCCAACAAACTAACATGGTCCAAGCACACCAAGACAGTCGTGAAGAGGGCACGACAAAACCTATTTCCCATCAGGAGACTGAAAAGATTTGACATGGGTCTTCAGATCCTCTAAAGGTTTTATAGCTGCTCCATCGAGATCATCCTGACGAGTTTCCTCACTGCCTGGTATAGCAACTGCTCGGCCTCCGACCGCAAGGCACTATAGAGGGTAGTGCGTACGGCCCAGTACATCACTGGGGCCAAGCTTCCTGCCATCCAGGACCTCTATACCAGGCGGTGTCAGAGGAAGGCCCGGAAAATTGTCAAAGACTCCAGCCACCCTAGTCATAGACTGTTCTCTTTGCTACCGCACGGCAAGCAGTACCAGAGAGCCAAGTCTAGTTCCAAGAGGCTTCTAAACAGTTTGTACCCCCAAGCCATAAGACTCCTGAACATCTAATCAAATGGCTACCCAGACTATTTGCATTGCCCCCCCCCTCCCTCTTCTGCGCTGCTGCTACTCTCTGTTGTTATCATCTATGCATAGTCACTATAATAACTCCATCTACATGTACATATTACCTCAACACCGGTGCCCCCTGTATATCGCCTTGTTATTGTTATTTTATTTGAATTATTTGATCCTTTTATCTCTCACTTTTTTAAGGTATTTTCTTAAAACTTTATTGTTGTTTAAGGGCTTATAAGTAAGCATTTCACGGTAAGGTCTACTACACCTGTTGTATTCGACACATGTGACAAATAAAATTGGATTTGATTTCACTATCATAATGAGCACTGATGAGATTGTACAGCTCAGACAAGGAGCATTTCATGGAGTTAACCTTTTACTGCAGTGGGCTAAATCAGGGTCACACAGAGTGTTTCTTGGTACTCTTAAACACATTTACTTTGAAACAAAAGTATACACTTGTACCATGTCAGATATAGAGTTGAAATGTATTCCATTTTGAGTTTGCATTCCAATATTACACTTTACATACATCACAGACTCAAATACAACAAAACCATTAGACATAGAAACACCAGATTTTCTGCAGATTATTTAAATAATGTTTAATAATTATGAAATTATGAAAAATATGAATAGCATTCCACCCATGAGGCCACTAGGTCATTTGACTGCAGGAAAGGGCTACATTCTCCCTCACCATTTGAAGACATACAGCATTTGGGGTTATGAATGATTCAGTTTCAGCTGAATGAAGCTAATATAATTAGCATTAAACAGAAACAAAATAACTTGAAGAGACATTTGGAGATTGGTGACCTTGTGAAAAAGCCAGAGGACATGCAGAATAATCAAGGTAGGAATTCATTGATGTCATGAGAGAGCATTGGTTAGTCTATTTGTTAGATCCAATCTATGGTCTTGTCTCATAACCCCAATGTATCAGTTTCAATCAAACACTTGCCTTTCACCTCCAATATGAGGAATTTGAATGCTATGATTTCAATATTTGGTATTCAAAAAGGATTTCACACTCATAAATCATATTTAGCAAAACACACAACTAAAGATGACATGGTGGGTTGCTTCTGTACTCGTATTACATTGAAAGACAGATTAGTTTATATAGCCATAGCTCAATGTCTTAATGTTGTAGATGTAGAACACTGATCAGAAAAAACGAAATATGTAGTCAGGCCCCTTCCCTTTGCAAATGTCAGTCAATCAATCAAATATATTTATAAAGCCCTTTTTACATCAGCAGATGTCACAAAGTGCTACACAGAGGCCCAGACTAAAACCCCAAACAGCAAGCAATGCAGATGTAGAAGCACGGTGGCTAGGAAAAACTCCCTAGAAAGGTAGGAACCTAGGAAGAAACCTAGAGAGGAACCAGGCTCTGAGGGGTGGCCAGTCCTCTTCTGGCTGTGCCGGGTGGAGATTATAAAGGTACATGGCCATTTGAGGCTAGATTGTACATCAAGATTTTAAAACGTTCATAGATGACCAGCAGGGTGAAATAATAATCAGTGGTTGTAGAGGGCATAACAGGTCAGTATCTCAGCAGTAAATGTCAGTTGGCTTTTTATATCCGAGCATTCAGAGGCCGAGACAGCAGATGCGAGAGAGTCGAAAACAGCAGGTCTGGGACAAGATAGTACGTGCGGTGAGCAGGTCAGGGTTCCCTAGCCGCAGGCAGAACAGCTGAAACTGGAGCAGCAGCACGACCAGGTGGACAGGGGACAGCCAGGAGTCATCAGGCCAGGTAGTCCTGAGGCATGATCCTAGGGCTCAGGTCCTCTGGGAGGGGAGGGAGAGCGGGAGAGAGAGGGAGAATTAGAGGGAGCATATAAATTCACACAGGACATCAGATAAAACAGGAGAATTACAACAGATATGAAAGACTGACCGTAGCCCCCCGGCACATAGACTATTGCAGCATAGAAACTGGAGACTGAGACAGGGTTGGCCCTGTCCGACGATACCCACAGACAGGGCCAACCAGGGCAGGATATAACCCTACCCCCAAAATAATTCCGACAATCATTTCTCAAAAATAATAAGAATTATTATGTCAATTCATATTACACACTGTAATAAGAGTGCTCTTAAATAAAAATAAATAGACACAAATCTGTCAATAGCAATGAAATATACATTTACATTTACATTTTATATTTAAGTCATTTAGCAGACGCTCTTATCCAGAGCGACTTACAAATTGGTGCATTCACCTTATGACATCCAGTGGAACAGTCACTTTACAATAGTGCATCTAAATCTTAAAGGGGGGAAGGGGGGTGAGAGGGAATACTTATCCTATCCTAGGTATTCCTTAAAGAGGTGGGGTTTCAGGTGTCTCCGGAAGATGGTGATTGACTCCGCTGTCCTGGCGTCGTGAGGGAGTTTGTTCCACCATTGGGGGGCCAGAGCAGCGAACAGTTTTGACTGGGCTGAGCGGGAGCTGTACTTCCTCAGTGGTAGGGAGGCGAGCAGGCCAGAGGTGGATGAACGCAGTGCCCTTGTTTGGATGTAGGGCCTGATCAGAGCCTGGAGGTACTGAGGTGCCGTTCCCCTCACAGCTCCGTAGGCAAGCACCAGGCAAGCACCATGGTCTTGTAGCGGATGCGAGCTTCAACTGGAAGCCAGTGGAGAGAACGGAGGAGCGGGGTGACATGAGAGAACTTGGGAAGGTTGAACACCAGACGGGCTGCGGCGTTCTGGATGAGTTGAAGGGGTTTAATGGCACAGGCAGGGAGCCCAGCCAACAGCGAGTTGCAGTAATCCAGACGGGAGATGACAAGTGCCTGGATTAGGACCTGCGCCGCTTCCTGTGTGAGGCAGGGTCGTACTCTGCGGATGTTGTAGAGCATGAACCTACAGGAACGGGCCACCGCCTTGATGTTGGTTGAGAACGACAGGGTGTTGTCCAGGATCACACCAAGGTTCTTAGCGCTCTGGGAGGAGGACACAATGGAGTTGTCAACCGTGATGGCGAGATCATGGAACGGGCAGTCCTTCCCCGGGAGGAAGAGCAGCTCCGTCTTGCCGAGGTTCAGCTTGAGGTGGTGATCCGTCATCCACACTGATATGTCTGCCAGACATGCAGAGATGCGATTCGCCACCTGGTCATCAGAAGGGGGAAAGGAGAAGATTAGTTGTGTGTCGTCTGCATAGCAATGATAGGAGAGACCATGTGAGGTTATGACAGAGCCAAGTGACTTGGTGTATAGCGAGAATAGGAGAGGGCCTAGAACAGAGCCCTGGGGGACACCAGTGGTGAGAGCGCGTGGTGAGGAGACAGATTCTCGCCACGCCACCTGGTAGGAGCGACCTGTCAGGTAGGATGCAATCCAAGCGTGGGCCGCGCCGGAGATGCCCAACTCGGAGAGGGTGGAGAGGAGGATCTGATGGTTCACAGTATCGAAGGCAGCCGATAGATCTAGAAGGATGAGAGCAGAGGAGAGAGAGTTAGCTTTAGCAGTGCGGAGCGCCTCCGTGATACAGAGGAGAGCAGTCTCAGTTGAATGACTAGTCTTGAAACCTGACTGATTTGGATCAAGAAGGTCATTCAGAGAGAGATAGCGGGAGAGCTGGCCAAGGACGGCACGTTCAAGAGTTTTGGAGAGAAAAGAAAGAAGGGATACTGGTCTGTAATTGTTGACATCGGAGGGATCGAGTGTAGGTTTTTTCAGAAGGGGTGCAACTCTCGCTCTCTTGAAGACGGAAGGGACGTAGCCAGCGGTCAGGGATGAGTTGATGAGCGAGGTGAGGTAAGGGAGAAGGTCTCCGGAAATGGTCTGGAGAAGAGGGGAGGGGATAGGGTCAAGCGGGCAGGTTGTTGGGCGGCCGGCCGTCACAAGACGCGAGATTTCATCTGGAGAGAGAGGGGAGAAAGAGGTCAGAGCACAGGGTAGGGCAGTGTGAGCAGAACCAGCGGTGTCGTTTGACTTAGCAAACGAGGAGACTGCTCCTGCTCTTTTGACCTTAACACAGTAACATCGAACCACTGTTCCACCTATGCGAATAAAGCTTCAGCTCTGTTTCACCCAAGGGCAAGGTCTAAGAGAGGGTTCAATGTTAAACATGTACAGGGCAGCAGAGTTTTTGATATTCTTGACATTAGTGTTTTTTCTTTAATATAATGATGATGAATAATGGAAACTGTAAAACATTTTTTTTTTGTAAATTAGCTCTTTAGACATTTGAAGGGATACTTCATCCAAATTACAAAATGAGGATACATATTGGTTTACTGTCCCCTGAAGATATTGTTTCAACTGTCCCCTGAACATAAGCCGTCCACAACTGTCCTGCAGTAATACATAGGCAACTGACAATGACAGAGCAAGTCAGCACAATAACAAACCAATTCCAGCCTGTGTCAGAGGCCTCAGTCGAACACAGCACACCATTAGCCAGTAGTTGAAGAGCTTTTATGTGGAGTTGTAGAGCATTTCATTGCTCATTAAAACACAGGCACAGGCTAAACAATGATACATGGCCTGGCTGCTCTATTCATCACAGTCTCCTCTAGACTGCAGTGGACAGTAGCCATAGCAGGATATCAGCTGAGACACTTGTGGAAGAAAGACCATGTCTGCATCCCAATTTGCACCCTATTCCCCATATAGTTCACTACTTTTGACCAGAGCTATATGGGCCCTGGTCAGAAGCAGTGCACTTGTAGCTCTTTGACACATTATATAATAATGTATGCTATTTAGAAGATGCTATTATCCAAAGCAACTTACAGTCATGTGTGCATACATTTTACATATGGGTGGCCGCCGGAATTAAGCCCATAACCCTGCTCCATCAACTGAGCCATATAGGACCACAAGCAGCAGAGGCTGATTAAAATGAGGCCAAGCCATTTTCACACAAAACCATGTCACATACATCACCCAGCAGGCCAGTGTGACTAGGGCAGACTGTACATGTACAGTACGTCATTGAGTCATGCTCAGGACGACCACACATACATAGACAGATAGGCTAACAGATTAATAGTAAATATTGATGACACAGAGAGATGAACAACATTATCATGTGGCTAAATGTATCAAACATGTAACTACAAGATTATAAAAACAAATAATGAGCCCTAGTATTTGAATGCTTGTGTGTATGTTTTCAGACAAATAATACATTTTTAACAAATATAGTGTAGCATTCACAACTGTAAATAGTTTACTTTGTGTACAAATAGTTTTGGAGTCTGTGAAAGCTTACATGGTATATCTACAGCCTAGTTTGAGATCAAGGAAAATATATATTTTTGTGACAATATATATATATATATATATATTTTTTTATTATTTTTTTTTTTTATAAAGAAAATAATTGCACTCACAACTCTAAATTATCTTCATCAGGCTTCCCTACAAATATAATATTGTGTAGAGATTGTTTTGGAGTCTGTTGGAGCTGGTATGCTATAGCCTATACATTGACAACTAAACTATAAAAGCAATAATATCCTTAGTTATTGGCTGTAGGCCAAAAAGACCATTTGAAAGAAACTATTAGAAAGCATAAATATCCATGAAGTCCCATAAAAACCTGAGTGCTCATTAAAGCGGCAATCGGCAGTTGAAACAATAACAAATCATCTCCCCACCCCGGTTTCTGTAAAAAGCTGAGGGATAGGGCTGAAGAAATGTAACCACTCTCAAATTCATAGAAAGAATAATGGAGGTAGGAATAGTTTGAACTATGTTTTGACGCTATATAGTGTTAGTTTACATTTACTTTGTTTACAAACGTTGAATTGAAACAAGCTTATATTTTGGGTTTGATTGGGGTACGACAGCTGAACTAAGCTCATAAGCTATATTCTTCATGAATCAATGGGTACATTTAAGTAATTAATAAGTCCAAATGGATGAAGCGACTGCAGATTTCCACTTCAAAGTTAGTATGTTAGAGGTAACTAATTCCTATGGCTGTTTCTGGCAGTAGGGTACTGCCCTGTCTTACATCCACCCAGCAAAATAGGGAATGTTTTTTCTTCAAATACCAGTCTCGATTCAAATGAATTAGCTATCTATTTACAGTGCCTTCAGAAAGTACAGTATTTTTACCCCTTGACTTATTCCACAATTTTCTGTGTTACAGCCTGAATTCAAATTGCATTGAATTAAATAAAAATCTCACCCATCTAGAAAAAATACCCCATAATGACAAAGTGAAAACATGTCATTTACATACAGTGGGGAGAACAAGTATTTGATACACTGCCGATTTTGCAGGTTTTCCCACTTACAAAGTATGTAGAGGTCTGTAATCTTTATCATAGGTACACTTCAACTGTGAGAGACGGAATCTAAAACAAAAATCCAGAAAATCACATTGTATGATTCTTAAGTAATTAATTTGCATTTTATTGCGTGACATAAGTATTTGATACATCAGAAAAGCAGAACCTAATATTTGGTACAGAAACCTTTGTTTGCAATTACAGAGATCATACATTTCCTGTAGTTCTTGACCAGGTTTGTACATTTTGTAAATGAAATCGCCAAAGTCAAGGATCGGTAGGTTAATCAGTTTTACAATGGTATGTTTGGCGGCATGAGTGAAGGATGGTTTGTTGCTAAATAGGAAGCCGATTCTAGATTAAATTTTGGATTGGAGATGCTTAATGTGAGTCTGGAAGGAGAGTTTACAGTCTAACCAGACATCTAGGTATTTGTAGTTGTCCACATATTCTAAGTTAGAACCATCCAGTGTAGTGATGCTAGACGGGCTGGCGGTTGCGGGCAGCAATCAGTTGAAGAGCATACATTTAGTTTTACTTGCAATTAAGAGCATTTGGAGGCGATAGAAAGAGTGTTGTATGGCATTGAAGCTCGTCTGAAGGTTTGTTAACACAGTGTCCAAAGAAGGGCCAGAAGTATACAGAATGGTGTCGTCTGCGTAGAGGTGGATCAGAGAATCACCAGCAGTCTTGGTAAGCAACTTGTGTTTTAGGTTATAGTGTCACGCCCTGACCGTAGAAAGCCTTCGGGGTTCTCAATGGTGTTTTAGGTCAGGGCGTGACTAGGGGCGTTTCTAGGTATTATATTTCTATGTTGGTGTGTGTGGTGTGTGTGTATGGTTCCCAATCGTTACCTCTAATTGGGGATCATACTTAGTGTGTCCTTTTTCCCACCTCCGATGTGGGATATTGTTTTGTGTGAGTGTCTATGTGTGCTACGTATTTCACGATTGTTATGTCGTTGTTGTTTTGGAAGTCTCACTATTATTAAAATGTGGAACTCTACTCACGCTGCGCCTTGGTCCAATTATTCATACGACGATTGTGACATATAGTCCTGCTGAAAGGTGCATTTGTCTCCCAGTATCTGTTGCAAAGCAAACTGAACCGGATTTTCCTCTAGGATTTTGCCAGTGCTTTTTATCCTTAGCAATCTTCCTGGTCTTTGCTGATGACAAACATACCCATGACATGATTCAGCCACAACCATGCTTGAAAATACGTAGAGTGGTACTCGGTGATGTATTGTGTTGGATTTGCTCGAAACATAACCTTTTGTATTCAGGACATAATGTTAATCTCTTTGCCACATTTTGTGCAGTTTTTAGTGCCTTGTTGTAAACAGGATGCATGTTTTAGAATGTTTTTATTCTGTACAGACTCCTTTTCACTCTGACATTTAGGTTAGTATTGTGGAGTAAACTACAATGTTGTTGATCCATCCTCAGTTTTCTCCTATGACAGTCATTGATCTTGGTAACTGTTTTTAAAGTCACCATTGGCCTCATGGTGAAATCATTGAGAGGTTTTCTTCCTATCCGGCAACTAAGTTAGGAAGGACGCCTGTATCTTTGTAGTGATTAAAGTGTAATTAATAACTTCGCCATGCTCAAATGGATATTCAATGTCTACTTTTTTTTAACCTACCATAGATGGCCTTCTTGGAATTGAAAAACCTCCCTGGTCTTTGTGGTTGAATCTGTCTTCAAAATTCACTGCTCGACTGAGGGACCTTACAGATAATTGTATGTTTTTTTAATTTTATTTTTTTTTAATTTCACCTTTATTTAACCAGGTAGGCTAGTTGAGAACAAGTTCTCATTTGCAACTGCGACCTGGCCAAGATAAAGCATAGCAGTGTGAACAGACAACACAGAGATGAGAAGTCATTCAAAAATCATGTTACACACTATTATTGCACACAGAGTGAGTCCATGCAACTTATTGTGACTTGTTAAGCAAATTTTTACTCCTGAACTTATTTAGACTTGCCATAACAAAAATGTTGAATAATTATATTGACTCAAGACAATTCAGCCTTTGTAAATGTTTTAAATATAAATCAAAAATCCACTTTTGACATTATGGGATATTTTGTAAACCAGTAACACAAAATCTCAATTTAATCAATTTTAAATTCAGACTGTAACACAACAAAATTTGTAAATAGTAAAGGGGTGTGAATACTTTCTGAAGGCACTGTATCATTTAAAAGTTGTTTAATCTTTCCACTTAGCCATCCGCAGAGAGAGTAATTAACATACGGGTTGTTTGTCATTAGGCAGTCGTGACTTGTGACTTCACGTTAATGGATCATTGATGCTTCTCCACATGAAAACACTTATAATTATGTCGTCAATTCACGAGTCCCCATAGCATAAACACATATTTCTGAGACGTGATGAGCCAACTGAATGTTTAATTATCCTTTTCTCCTATGCTGGTCTGATGGTCTCAAAAGGCTCATCAGACCATTTAGCCTACATTGTGAGAGCCAACGAGAGGCAATGTTTTTTTATTTATTCTTAAGAGCCTCCTTCATGAGTCAAAATGTGCCTTCTAGGCTATATCACAGAACACTATGCATTAATCTATAATAGGGGTGCTAAAACTAATTCATGTCAAACTGTGATCCGTCAAAGATAAGTAATTCATGTGGGGAGATACAGTGCTCATGTTAAACAACAGGTATAGATAGCGTTTTTAAATCATCTTACTTTTAATGCTTTCTCTTTTGCACAACAATTCTCTGTACGTGTACGATTGAGCAAGTTTTGGATAAAATACTGTCAGGTCCAAAATGATTGGTACCCTTGATAAAGATGAGCAATATGAAATAAAACAAATTTAATACTGAGCTATATTGTATGCACACAAAAAATGGTCTAATTATATAATTTTATAGTAAAACAATTGTTCTAAAGCCAGACCCCTACAGCAGGGCGAAACAACAGACTAGTGCAACCTGATTAGCTGAACGCCGTACACAACGCATTAGCCACCCTAGTATGGTGGTGGAAATGGTGTTCAATTAAGACAGTGCGCATATCTTTCCCCTCCAACATTCTGAGGCACGCCATTAAAGATAGTTAAGGAGGAAACCGATGTCTTTGCAGCCTGAATGGAGGATGTTATATGCTGGTCGCAGGGGGTTAAGAGTGTATTGATGACTACACTATTTGTGTTGGGATGCCAAAGACCAAACGACGTATACATTGCCAAACCTTGGGACTACAACTGCTCAGATAAATAAAAAGTCATACTTAAAAAAATTAACATTTAAGTGTCCAAATTATTGCCACCCCTAAATATTATTCTAAATAAAATCAAACAAAATAAAATCTGCATTGGGCCTCCCGAGTGGCGCACTGGTTCAAGTCCAGGCTCTGTCGCAGCCGTCTGGGGGCGGCGCACAATTGGCCCAGCATCGTCTGGGTTAGGGGAAGGTTTGGCCGACAGGGATGTTCTTGCACTCAAGCAACTCCTGTGGTGGGCTGGGCACACTGACACGGTGGCCAGGTGTACAGTCTTTCCTCTGAAACATTGGTATGGCTGGTTTCTGGGTAAAGTGGGCAGTGTGGCTTGGTTGGGTTGTGTTTCAGAGGGTGCATGGCTCTCAACCTTCACCTCTCTCGAGTCCGAACGGGAGTTGCAGCGATGAGACAAGACTCTAACTACCAATTGGATACCATGAAATTGGTGTAAAAGTTTTTACATTTTTTAAATAAAAATAAATAATAATTTCAAAAAATCTGCATCAACATTCTACTTTTTAAAATTAATCCCAGTTTAAGGAACGGGGGTATAAAAATGAAGTAACAGGCATGTAAAATCCCGTTGTCATCCTTCACCATGGGAAAAGGCAAAGAGCTCAAAAAGAAAAGAGACAAATGGTGGTTGACCTTCATAAATCAGACAATAGGAACCAAAAGAATTGCTTTAAAATGAATTATACCATTAACCACTATTAGGGCATCAATTAAGATGTTTATAACCAATGGAACAGTGGAAAACTTTCCTGGTATTGGATGCAAGTATATCTTGTCCCCACGCACAGTGAGGAAGATGGTTCAGGAGGAAAATCAAATTAAAGGGCCAAAGTTGGAGAATTACAGAACTTGGTCACATCCTCAGATCACCCCAGGACCAGTCTCAAAATCTAACCACTAGCGTAGCCTAGTGGTTAGAGCGTTGGACTAGTGACCGGAAGGTTGCGAGTTCAAACCCCTGAGCCGACAAGGTAAAAATCTGTCGTTCTGTCCCTGAACAGGCAGTTAACCCACTGTTCCCAGGCCGTCATTGAAAATAAGAATATGTTCTTAACTGACTTGCCTGCTTAAATAAAGGTAAAATAAAAAATTAAAAAAATAAATCTCCATGCCAATAGGCTCTTTGGAAGAGAGAAAACCAACAAATGCTAAACAGCATTGGCATTTCAATTGGAACCGGTGCTATGGTCCAATGAAATTAAAATAGAGCTCTTTGGCCATGTACACCAGTGGTGGGTTTGGTGTCAAAAGAAGGATGCATGTGCAAAAATGACTTCTTTGATGATGTTATGGGGCTGTTTTGCTTCCACTGGTCCTGGGGCCATTGTTAAGGTCAACGGCATCATGAACATTTTAGCCAAAGACCAAGTTGCCTCTGCCAGGAAGCTGAAACTTGGCCGCAAGTGGATCTTCTAGCAAGACAATAACCCCAAGCACATATCAAAATTCCCCCAAAATGTTAATTAACCACAAAATCAACATTTTACAATGGCCATCTCAGTCCCCGGACTTGAACCCCTTTGAAAGCCTGTGGTTTAAATTGAAGAGGGCAGTCTATAAGCACAGACCGAAGGATATCAAGGGTCTGTAAATATTCTGGATGGAGGAATGGTCTAAGATCCCTCCCAATGTGTTCTCCAGTGCCGTTCTCCTTGCAAAGGGAGTCTGCCAGAGTATTTAAACAGGGGTGCCAATAATTTTGACACCTATCTTTTTGAATTTGTTTGTTACTTTTTAAACAAAATCCCTTTCACGGAGCGATGGTATTTTGATAAAAGTATATAATGTCCCTATTTTTTGGAGCATACAATATAGGTCAGTATTTGTATTATTTATGTAATACAGTCTTTTTTGCACATCTTTATCAAGGGTGTCAATAATTTTGGACCTGACTGTATACTGTACAAATATGTCTGGGGAAAATCTGCTTCACCACATGGTCTCAACAAGATGCTGCCTGCTGTATCTTGACATTCATGTCCAGAATCTCTAGCACAGCACAATCAAAGCCAACAGTCCTCCTGAGTGAAGCAGTAGAATAGATAAGGAAGAAAGTAGCCAGAACACACTGGGTGCATCCCAAATGGCACCCTATTCCTAAATAGTGCACTTCAAAGGGAATACAGTGCCATTTAGGTCGATGGATCCAATCTTTATTCCAAGCCTACAGCTGTGAAATACTGGGCTGCTGCCACTCCGGAGCATTCATGAACCATCCATGAGACATTCATTTCTCAAAGTAAGAAAAGTATTACTGAATCTCCCTCCCTACATACACGCTTAGAAAAAAAGTGTTCCAATAGGGTTCATTGGCAGTCCTCATAGGAGAACCCTTTTTGGTTCCAGGTAGAACCCTCTGTGGAAAGGGTTATACATGTAACCCACAAGGGTTCTACCTGCAACCAAAAGGGTTCTACCTAGAACTAAAAATGGTCATTCAAAGTGTTCTCCTATAGATGCAGTTGGAAAACACTTTTAGGTTCTAGATAGCACCTTTTTTCTAGAAGTGTATAACAGCTTGGTGAGATGATTGGAAAGAACATTTCACAAATACTTTTAGCTCAAGGCAAGCGGTTAATCCCGTTCAAAGTCCCTATGTAGATGTGCAACTATGATCTTTAAAGTGGAAAGACTACAAAATGGAGAGACAATCATATAATGTGGATACAGAGATGTACTGTACATGAGAGAAATGGCCCATGTAGGAACATTCTTGAACTTTTTTGTATTCTCATATTATTTTCAGTCGTTGTCTGAGTAAATGTCAAGACTGAACAGTTGTCACAGTTATTGAAGCTCCATCAAATGTTGAGGTCAGAGAAGCACGTTTGAATTTCACCATGGGCAGCATAATAGCAAAGGCCAAATTCAGCTACTTTCCAGACAGAATGAGATGATATTTCAGATGGAGAAAGTGTCTGGTGATTCAAATGAGATAGTTTTGTAATATTAATCTTTGAGTGTGTACAGTACAGCCCTCTATGATACAATGTGACCTTGAGTCTTGCTCAGTACTGTATGGACACAGTTTCAGCAAACAGGTTGAAAGCAGTCATAATAAAACTAAACACTCTTTTGAAAAGTGTGAAGAGAATACATTAGATTAGACTTAATCACAACCTGTTAAAACTAACACATGATTTGGCAGGTAAAATTGTATTCCATGCCACTGCTCAATTCAATACAAGTATTACTTGTATTGTTTAGTAAGGTGGTGCCGACAGACATGGCAGCTCTGCTTCTAGCTCCTCAGCAACTTTGCGACAAGCATTTGGCTACACCCGCAATAACATCTGCTAAATATGTGTATGTGACCAATACAATTTGATTTGATTTGATTTCATGTTGTTATGAAACTTGTGTTTCAAAGTGTATTACCTCTCCATACTGTCAGCCTTTGATCTTCTTATGTAAAGGATAATCAATGAGGGGCTATGCATTCTCTGGAAAATAATGAACAACTTGGAAGGTGTGTTCCGCGACATGCAAGTGGAGTGGAACTGACCTTCCACAGAGTTGCATTATTTTCCGGAGAACGCATAGAGCCCCATGTTGATTGTCCCTTTTATACCATGGCTATAATATAGCACATTTACCCCTATAAATGTGTTCATTTGCAGGTAGAAATTTGTTTAACATCCAAACTACTAAAAACATTTAGTGGAGAGGAGTTGCCACATTTATCCAATAAAACCTTTTTTCATAACGTTATTGAGAAAATTGAGGAGGAATATCGACGTCATTTTTTATGACATGGTCTAAGAAACTAAATGTGTTTTTCCATCAAAATATTAATGATTTTAAGTTTAAGAATCTGTCACAAGAGAAAAGATAAATTGCCCTTATTAAACTCTCCAGATAATTTTCCATCAATGGATATTGTCTTATGGATCTCTACAGATCGGTGTCCCACCCTAAGGACGGTTGAGCTAATGTGCACTAATGTGATTATCATGACATTGTAAGTAACAAGAAGATTTACCAGGACGTAGACATATCTGATATGGGCAGAAAGCTTAAATTCTTGTTAATCTAACTGCACTGTCCAATTTACAGTAGCTATTACAGTGAAATAATACCATGTTATTGTTTGAGGAGAGTGCACAATTATGCACTTGAAAATGTATTAAGAAACCAATTAGGCACATTTGGGCAGTCTTAATACAACATTTTGAACAGATATGCAATGGTTCATTGTATCAGTCTAAAACTTTGCAGATACACTGCTGCCATCTAGCAGCCAACATTTAAATTGTGCCTAGAATCCTAAATCAGATAATGTCCTTTTTCTTGCATTTTAAAGATGATGGAACGAAAAAAGACCTACCTGTTTTTTTCTTTGTATTAGCTAATGCTCGATCTCATTTGTTATATTCTCCTACATGAATGTCACATTTCCACAAACTTCAAAGTGTTTCCTTTCAAATGGTATCAATAATATACATATCCTTGTTTCAGGTCCTGAGCTACAGGCAGTTAGATTTGGGTATGTCATTTTAGGCGAAAATTGAAAAAAAAGGATCCGATCCTTAAGTGGTTTTAACTTGTTTTGACTGCTATGATTAAGCAATAAGGCTTGAAGAGGTGTGTTATATGGCCAATATACCACGGCTAAGGGCTGTTCTTAGGACATAGCCCTTAGCCGTGGTATATTGATCATATACCACAAACTTCTGGGGTGCCTTATTGCTATTGTTTTTGTCATTCCTGTGGTACACGTCTGATATATCATGGATTTCAACCCATCAGCATTCAGGGCTCAACCACCCAGTATATAATTGTAAATAAATTCCCCTTGTGCATGTGCATAACTATAGATACATCTGCCAGGAGAGTTTGAGTGATGAAAGTTGGACAGAGGATCTCAAAATCTCTGTGCAAGAAACACTTCAAAGAATTCTGCCATTATTATGTGCCAGATCTTAAGACCACAAATCGTTATAAATTGCCTATTTGCAAGATTGACTTGTTATTTCAATAGGCATAGGCTACTGAATAAAATCTGGGTTTATAATTGCAATTCAACTTTGCCATGGTTTGCTGAGCTACAGTCGGAAGTTTACATACACTTAAGTTGGAGTCATTAAAACTCGTTTTTCAACCACTCCACAAATTTCTTGTTAACAAACTATAGTATTGGCAAGTCGGTTAGGACATCTACTTTGTGCATGACACAAGTCATTTTCCAACAATTCTTTAAAGACAGATTAGTTAACTTATAGTTCACTGTATCACAATTCCAGTGGTGAAAAAATAGAGTGGTAAAGTGGTGATCCTAACTGACCTAAAGCAGGGAATTTTTGCTCTGATTAAATGTCAGGAATTGTGAGAAACTTAGTTTAAATGTATTTGGCTATGGTGTATGTAAACTTCTGACTTCAACTGTATATACAGGTAGCCTATAGCCCCTTATCGGCAGTGGCGTAAAGAACTTATGTTGAAATATTTTAAAGTACTACTTAAGGCATTTTTGGGGTATCTGTACTTTTTATTCATATTTTTGAATGCTTTTACTTTTACTTCACTACATTCCTAACAAAAATAATGTACTTTTTACTCCCTACATTTTCCTTGACACCCAAAAGTACTCATTACGTTTTTTTTTTAATAATTAAATGTACCCCCTTTTTCTCCTCAATTTCGTGGTATCCAATTGTTGTAACTACTATCTTGTCTCATCGCTACAACTCCCGTACGGGCTCGGGAGAGACGAAGGTTGAAAGTCATGTGTCCTCCGATACACAACCCAACCAAGCCGCACTGCTTCTTAACACAGTGCGCATCCAACCCGGAAGCCAGCCGCACCAATGTGTCAGAGGAAACACCTTGCACCTGGCAACCTTGGTTAGCACGCACTGCGCCCGGCCCGCCACAGGAGTCGCTGGTGCGCGATGAGTCAAGGATATCCCTACCGGCCAACCGACGCTAGGCCAATTGTGCGTAGCCCCACGGACCTTCCGGTCGCGAGCCTGGGCGCGAACCCAGAGTCTCTGGTAGTACAGAGCCCATATCTACTGTGCCACCCGGGAGGCCCTCATTACATTTTCAATGCTTAGCAGGACAGGAAAATATTCAATTTCACACACTTATGAAGATAATCCATGGTCATCCCTACTGCCTCTGTTCTGGCAGACTCACTAAACACAATTCATTGATTGTGTTGGAGCATGCCCCTGGCTATCCATACATTTTTAAAACAAGAAAATGGTGCCGCCTGCTTTGATTAAGATAAGGAATTTGAAATGATTTATACTTACACTTTTACTTTTGATGTTTAAGTATATTTAGAACCAAACACTTTTAGACTTTTACTCAAGTAGTATTTTACTGGGTCACTTTCACTTTTACTTGAGTAACTTTCTATTAAAGGTATCTATACTTTTACTCAAGTATGACATTTGGGTACTTTTTCCACCACTGCTGATCGGCCAACAAGCCAACATTTATTTTCAGGGAATAGTCCACAATTAAACTGACGTTAAATGTGGCGAATGATACATTTACAATAGAGCCAGGCAACCTGTTTAGCTAAAAAAATATTTACAAAGATAAAAACAAATTATTTTTAGTTTTTTGTACCTGTTTGGCATGTTATGTTGGTATTAATACATGTCACATATCAGTTTGCGAACAATGTAAAAAAAAGTAAAAAAATTGGGTAATGAAGCCTCATACAAACATGGTCTATTTTTTGCTTATTGAGTAAGGTAGCTCCAAAATGTTGTTATGTTACAGCCATATTCTAAAATTGACTAAATTGTTTTTTCCCTCATCAATCTACATTCAATACCCCATAATGTCAAATCAGGTTATATCTACCGTAGCTTTGATTGGACTGATCATGTCAACATGATACTTTCAAAATCTTAGCTAGCAACCTAGACAAGAGAATCCTTTTCAATCCTTGTCATATGTGGGACAATTATAGATAAAACTTATCTGTGCTCATCGGCCAGTGGACGTAAACATTGCACAACAAGTTGGAAATCGCAAATTCAACAGTGAATGGTTTGGAAGGAATCATTGGCTAACTACAAGTGTTGCAAAGCATTCACTAGCCTGATATTCAGTGGAGTGGGTGTGTCATCCAAGTCTGGGTTTAAGGGTCTCTTTTCCAAGCTTAAAAGGATAAACATTCACATGCAACACCATGGGCCAGAAAAGTTTGAATACATTGGCCATGCTGTCAATCCAGCATTACCTCTGTTCAAAACAACTGAATGCATATTTTAATGAAATACACTGAACAAACTATACAAAATAATAAGACGAACGTGACCGCTATCAATACTCTGTGCAAACATGCAACATCACGTAGACAATAACCCACGAACCACAATACAAAACAGACTACCTAAATATGGTTCCCAATCAGAGACAACGACAAATACCTGCCACTGATTAGCAGGCCAAAACACATAGAAACAGACTAACTAGACATGCAACATAGAATGCCCACCCATATCACACCCTGAACAAACAAAACATAGAAACAAACAACTCAAAAATGATCAGAGTGTGAAAGTACCCCCCTAAGGTGCGGACTCCGGCTGCAAAACCTAAACCTATAGGGGAGGGTCTGGGTGGGCATCTGGCCGCGGTGGTGGCTCTGGCGCGGGACATGGACCCCACTCCACCATAGTCATTTCCTTCTTCAGGGGCCTCTTTAGAGTGGCAACCCTTGCCTCCGACCTTGGTTCTAAGACCCTAATTAAAGGCCCCACTGGACTGAGGAGCGCCTCTGGACTGAGGGGCAGCTCCGGACTGAGGGGCAGCTCCGGACTGGCTGACGGCTCCGGCAGCTCCTGGCTAGCTGACGGCCCGGCAGCTCCTGGCGGCTCTGGCGGCTAAGGACAGACTGGCGGCTCTGCGGCTCAGGACAGACTGGCGGCTCTGGCGGCTCTGGCGGCTCTGGCGGCTCAGGACAGACGGGTGGCTCTGGCGGCTCAGGACAGACGGGCGGCTCTGGCGGCTCAGGACAGACAGGCGGCTCTGGCGGCTCAGAACAGATGGGCGGCTCTGGCGGCTCAGGACAGACCGGCGGCTCTGGTGGCTCAGGACAGACGGGCGGCTCTGGCGGCTCAGGACAAACGGGCGGCTCTGGCGGCTCAGGACACACGGGCAGCTCTGGCGGCTCAGGACAGACGGGCGGCTCTGGCAGCTCAGGACAGATGGGCAGCTCTGGCGGCTCAGGACAGACTGGCGGCTCTGGCGGCTCAGGACAGACGGGCGGCTCTGGCGGCACAGGACAGACGGGCGGCTCTGGTGGCTCAAGACAGACGGGCGGCTCTAGCAGCGCTGGGCAGGAGGAAGACTCTGGCAGCGCTGGACAGGCGGGAGCACCTGTAGGGATGAGACGGAGAGATAGCCTGGTGCGGGGGACTGCCACCGGAAGGCTGGTGCGTGGAGGTGGCACTGGATAGAATGGACCGTGCAGGCGCACTGGAGCTCTTGAGCACCTAGCCTGCCCAACATTACCTGGTTGAATGCTCCCGGTAGCCAGGCCAGTGCGGCGAGGTGGAATAGCCCGCACTGGGCTGTGCTGGCGAACCAGGGACACCATGCGTAAGGATGGTGCCATGTACGCCGGCCCGAGGAGACGCACTGGAGACCAGATGCGTAAAGCCGGCTTCATTGCACCTGGCTTGATGCCCACTCTAGCCCGTCCTATACTAGAAGCTGGAATGTACTACACCGGGCTATGCACATGCACTGGGGAGACTGTGCGCTCCATCGCATAACATGGGGCCTGCCCGGTCACTCTCGCTCTCCGGTAAGCACGGGGAGTTGGCGCAGGTCTCCTACCTGACTTCGCCACACTCCCCGTGTAAAATGTTTGGGGCTGCCTCGCAGGCCTCCAGCCGCGCTGCCGTGCTGCCTCCTCATACCAGCGCCTCTCTGGCTTCGCTGCCTCCAGCTCTGCCTTGGGACGGCAATATTCCCCTGGTGCCCAGGGTCCTTTACCGTCCATAATCTCCTCCCAAGTCCAGGAGTCTTGTGTTCGCTGCTGCTGCTGCTGGCCATTACCACGCTGCTTGGTCCATGGTTGGTGGGTTATTCTGTCACGATCGTCATATGGAGTAGACCAAAGCGCAGCGTGGTGTGAATGCATATTTTAATGGATGACGAAAAACATGAAGTACACTGAACAAACTATACAAAATAATAAGACGACCGGGACCGCTATCAATACTCTGTGCAAACATGCTCACATAGACAATAACCCACGAACCACAATACAAAACAGGCTACCTAAATATGGTTCCCAATCAGAGACAACGACAAACACCTCCCACTGATTGAGAACCATATCAGGCCAAAACACATAGAAACAGACTAACTAGACATGCAACATATAATGCCCACTCATATCACACCCTGACCAAACAAAACATAGAAACAAACAGCTCAAACAATGGTCAAAGTGTGACACATATTTAGTTTTCAACAGCGGAGATTTGTATAAACCTTGCTGTCTGTCTTTCCGACATTTGCAACATTGTTTCAATACTCTAGCTGTCCCATAGTAATGAACTGTCAGGAGTCAAAATCATGAATCAGTTGGCATAATTGTTATGGATATATACAAAGAAATGTAAATTGAAAAAAGGTCAAACAAAACGAAGTGCAGCTAGGTAAAACTAAAAGACTTGCAGTAATATATATAATATATGCCATTTAGCAGACGCTTTTATCCAAAGCAACTTACAGTCATGTGTGCATACATTCTACGTATGGGTGGTCCCGGGGATCGAACCCACTACCCTGGCGTTACAAGTGCCATGCTCTACCAACTGAGCTACAGAAGGACCTTTCCAGCTTCAGTTTGAAGAGATTGTGTTAGCTGTGTTGTTGGCTTGCTCCTCTGAACAACAGTGTCCTGACGAGTGAGCACATTTTCTATACCAAGAGGCAAAATTGTACCACATTGTTATGGGTGTATCCAAGTAAATGACTGTAAATTAGCTGTAGTTGGCTAACTAGCAAGCAAGGGATAAGAACGTTTCCAGCTAGTATGGCAATGGAACATTTAGAACAAATTACTGGATCACGTCCATATACAGAACAAAAAGACTGAACAACTGGGTCGTGTCTCTAGCAACTGAACCAATAGAACGAACTACCAGCCGGCTTGAGTAGCAACCCCTAGATTTGTGTTGGGATTATATCTTGTGGAGGGATTTAATAGATTTAATAAATTCATCAAAATAACATTTTAAATGAAAATATGTCAATCATTATTTGAATATGTTGGTAACCCGTTGTATAAAAGTGATAATGCCCTCGAAGCCGGTGTTTGGAGGATATATTAGCACGGTTTGCCGGGCCTCAACTTAATCTCGAGCCTAACAACACCCGTGCCAATATATCCTCCAAACACCCGCTTAAATAATGCACGCTCTGGAAAGTCCTTCAAGCCATGCCATGGTATAAGTAATGCTAACTCTATCAATGTCACGCCCTGACCTTAGTATTCTTTGTTTTCTTTATTGTTTTAGTTAGGTCAGGGTGTGATATGGGTGATGTATGTGTTTTTTTGTACTGTCTAGGGGTTTTGTAGGTTTATGGGGTCGTTTACTATCTAGGTGTTTATGTATGTCTATGGTTGCCTAGATTGGTTCTCAATTAGATGCAGCTGTTTATCGTTGTCTCTAATTGGGAACCATATTTAGGCAGCCATCTTCTTTGGGTATTTCGGGGGTTATTGTCTATGTGCCTGCATTAGTATTATTTAGCGGCACGTTTTTTGTTTTTGTATAGTTTGTTAAGGGTTCTTCATCTTCATTAAAATGTATGTATTCACATCACGCTGCGCCTTGGTCTCCTTCGTACGACGACCGTGACAATCAATTTGGATACTGTTATGGGTTATGTTCTCTTGTGTGTGTTGTTGCATTGAGCAATATGAACATATAGCCAAATGGGTTTTAGTTTCCAGTTGAACCAAGGCCTAATGTACTCAGTAGAGATTGAGTTCCCTGTCATTGAGGCCTGTCACATTTAAGTCAGACTCAGGCTATGCACATAAGACTTAAATAGAGGTCATGAACTCTATGATCACCCAGGGGCAATGTCTGTGTCCCAAATGGCACTCTTTTCCCAATATAATATACTCCTTTTCACCAGGCCTATAGAGCCCTGACCAGGCCCCATAGGCCTTGGGTCCAAAGTACTGTATGGTATACAGAATAGGGTACTATTGGGATGCAACCCATGTCCCTATATCATGGTGCCATCTAGCCAGCTACTCTACACTACTGCCTGGCATATCTGGGATTAAGCATGAAATAATATGCTGCAGGATGTAAATAAACCATCACATTGGCCTTGCTTGTACACTTGGCCCGAACTTGCTTTTTTTCATTTTGTCAACTCTATAAAAGAACAGGCTCCATTAAGCCTTTTACATCTGGGGATTCATCCCTTTAATGGCATTACAGCACTCCCATCAGTACTTTTAAATAGTCCTCATAAATTGTGAGAAATTATGGGGGTTTTGGCCGGATGGGAATGTGGGGAGTTGGCAGCCACTTCTAGCTGATCCATGCATCAGAGAGGCAGTGTGGAACAGAGAGAGTCTGTGTTCCAAATGGAACCCTGATTTCTATTACAGTGCACTTCTTTTGACCAGGGTTTGGTCAAAAGAAGTACACTGTAATAAGGAATAGTGTGCAATTTAGGACACACACAGAATGCTGAGTGGTGGAGCCAGATATATAAGGGGCTTTGGGCTGTTTGCCAGATGGATCAACACGACGCTGCTGGCCAGGGTCTCAGTACAACCCGGGGGCCCTTCTAAGACAAACCAGGCGTTGGGATCTGAGGAGAGAAATCCACTCAGCATCCTGCCAGCCCAGCACACTCTCTCTACCTCATCCCCTCCTCGTCCACCTCCCTTCAGGCGCCCCCTCCCTGGCTTCATCAGAACACTATTGTTTGTGCTGTGGCAGAAAATAGCCCAGTCCACAATACAGCGCAGCAGTGTCAGAGAAACACTTGAGTGGTGAGAGGAGAGCTTCTGTGTGCTGTGAGCCAGCAGTGCACCTGTGTGGTGAGTCAGAGCCCAAGATGGAGCGGCAGAGTGGGCAGGTGTTGTTGCTCTGTCAGATGGTTATTTCCCTGGTTCTTATGGTTGTCTATGTAGAGCTGCAAATAAACTTGTGATGTGTTGGGGGGGGAAACGCTGCTGTATGGTAAACAAACATGTTGTGTAAATAAATAGACTGTTGAGGTGGTGTGTTGCTATGGATGTTGATATAGGCTAACCTACTATAGCAGAGTGGAGCTGATGATCTATGTTAGTGGTCACCAACCGGTCAATCGTGATCTACTGGTTGATCACCAAACATTTCTGTAAAAAACCCAAGTATGCTTAGCTGGCTGCCCATCTCAAAAAACCCAACAATAAAGCATTGCATTCCTATTATTTTAATTTGTTTTGAGCTGTTAGAGGTAGGTGCACTTGATTCAGCAGCCCTAGCGCTAGGAAGGCAAAGTGTTCCCATTTCTTTACCATTTCATGTTTCTGAAGGTGGAACTCCAACTACCCTGCAGGCCCAGAGAGCAAATCAAATGCACCTATAACTGCTAGCCAATAAAATATCTCATATGACCATGTCTGCACAGTTTCCTCAAGCCATAGACTGTAAAAAAGAGCCTCAAAAGCAAAGCAAAATACTGTGACATTTCTAAACTTTTAAAACCATGACTAGAGAGAGACTCAATGATGAGAGCAAAGAGCTGCTGTTTTTATGAGAAAGGTCATTTTTATTTATTTATTTTTATTTCACCTTTTTTAACCAGGTAGGCAAGTTGAGAACAAGTTCTCATTTACACTTGTGACCTGGCCAAGATAAAGCAAAGCAGTTCGACACATACAACAACACAGAGTTACACATGGAGTAAAACAAACATACAGTCAATAATACAGTATAAACAAGTCTATATACGATGTGAGCAAATGAGGTGAGATAAGGGAGGTAAAGGCAAAAAAGGCCATGGTGGCAAAGTAAATACAATATAGCAAGTAAAACACTGGTATGGTAGATTTGCAGTGGAAGAATGTGCAAAGTAGAAATAAAAATAATGGGTTGCAAAGGAGCAAAATAAATTAAATAAATACAGTAGGGAAAGAGGTAGTTGTTTGGGCTAAATTATAGGTGGGCTATGTACAGGTGCAGTAATCTGTGACCTGCTCTGACAGTTGGTGCTTAAAGCTAGTGAAGGAGATAAGTGTTTCCAGTTTCAGAGATTTTTGTAGTTCGTTCCAGTCATTGGCAGCAGAGAACTGGAAGGAGAGGCGGCCAAAGAAAGAATTGTTTTTGGGGGTGACCAGAGAGATATACCTGCTGGAGCGCGTGCTATAGGTAGGTGATGCTATGGTGACCAGCGAGCTGAGATAAGGGGGGACTTTACCTAGCAGGGTCTTGTAGATGACATGGAGCCATTGGGTTTGGCGAAGACTATGAAGCGAGGGCCAGCCAACGAGAGCGTACAGGTCGCAATGTTGGGTAGTATATGGGGCTTTGGTGACAAAACAGATTGCACTGTGATAGACTGCATCCAATTTGTTGAGTAGGGTATTGGAGGCTATTTTGTAAATGACATCGCCGAAGTCGAGGATTGGTAGGATGGTCAGTTTTACAAGGGTATGTTTGGCAGCATGAGTGAAGGATGCCTTTTTGCGAAATAGGAAGCCAATTCTAGATTTAACTTTGGATTGGAGATGTTTGATGTGGGTCTGGAAGGAGAGTTTACAGTCTAACCAGACACCTCGGTATTTGTAGTTGTCCACGTATTCTAAGTCAGAGCCGTCCAGAGTAGTGATGTTGGACAGGCGGGCAGGTGCAGGCAGCGATCGGTTGAAGAGCATGGATTTAGTTTTACTTGTATTTAAGAACAATTGGAGGCCACGGAAGGAGAGTTGTATGGCATTGAAGCTTGCCTGGAGGGTTGTTAACACAGTGTCCACAGTGTCATGTTTAGGCCTAAGTTGTTAGTCAGCACTGTCAACACTTTGTTCAACACATTTATAAGCCATAAAATGTGTGTTCTCCTTACTTCCATTCACACTACAACCAGCGCTGCAGCTGAAATGAATGACTATAGCAATGTGATCCGATAATCTTGCGTTGTTGTTATTAGCGGCTTGTCTTTTTTTTTTTTACTTTATAGATTTTCAGATATGAGAACAGAAAAACAGTACAACCCAAACCCCTATCCATCTACCCATCCCTCCCATCCCATCCCTCCCTCCCTGCCACCCACAAACCAAGGCATCATAGAAGGATATCAAAATAAAGTAAATTAAATAGGACAAAAACAAACAGTAATAGAAACAAAAACAATGGAAAAAGTTAAATTAAATAAAAGTCGGTATCATAATTATAGTTGAGTCTTATCAATATATGGCCACTAGAACAAACATGAATGCTTACCAAAATATACAAGTTACACTAAGTAAAAGACAGGCTCTCCACATATTGTATGAATGGGGACCAGGTTAAGTTGAACTTTTGTCGGGACCCATGCACAGGGTACCTAACCTTCTCCAGAAGCAGAGATGACATCACCTCCTTAACCCACTGCATAAAGGAATGAGGCATTGCAGACTTCCAGTGAAAGAGGACAAGGCGGTGAGCTAGCAGCGAGGTAAATGCTATCGCATTCGCCTGATGCATGGTAACTTTCTAATCTAGGGGAAGTACAACAAAAATGTTAGTGAACAGGTTGGGGTTAATAGTTGTATTAAACATATGAAAAGCCATTCATAGATTGGCATGACCAAAATGTGTGTCCCACAGTCGTTGGACTCTGGTGGCATCTCAAACACTTGGGGTCAACATTTGGATATATTTATGCCAATTTGTCTCCATTTGAGTAATGGAGACGGTGCAAAGCTTTGAACTGAATGAGCCAATGCCTTATGCAAAATGATGAGGTGTGTATACGAGCAATACTATGTTGCCATATGTCCTCGGGGAGCTGGCCACCCATGTCTTGCTTGCATGCAGATTTTGTATTTGCTAAGGAAGGCGGATTTATCATGACACTAGGTCAGACCCAAATGCAGACACAAGAGGCAGATGGTTGGAGTTTAAGATGTTTAATACATCCAAAAGGAATAGGCAAGAGCATGGACATGGACATGCAAAAGGTCATAACCATAATGTTAGAGTTCAGGAGGTACAGAGTGGCAGGCAGGCTCGAGGTCAGGGCAGGCAGAATGGTCAGGCAGGCGGATACAGAGTCCAGAACAGGCAAGGGTCAAAACCGGGAGAACTAGAAAAAGGAGAAAAGGCCAAGCAGGAAAACGGGAAAAAAACACAGGTAGGCTTGGACATACAAGACAAACTGGCACGGAGAGAAAGGAAACACAGGGATAAATATACTAGGGATAACAAGCGACACCTGGAGGGGGTGGAGACAATAACAAGGACAGGTGAAACAGATCAGGGTGTGACAGGATTAATATTCCGTATTATATTGTATAATCTGAAGATTGTGACAAGATAAAAAAATGTTTTTTACCTTTATGTAACTGGGCAAGTCAGTTAAGAACAAATTCTTATTTTCAATGACAGCCTAGGAACAGTGGGTTAACTGCCTTATTCAAGTGCAGAAGGACATATTTGTACCTTGTCAGCTAGGGGATTCAAACTTGCAACCTTTTGGTTACTAGTCCCACATTCTAACCACTAGGCTACGCTGCCCCCCCAAATTCTAATATTCTATGTTCTATATTATATTGTATAATCTGAAGATTGTGCGCTTCAGATGCGGGTTAAGATCTAAGAACCTCTCAACAGGGCTCGAGTGGATATTAAGGGAAATGTTTTTTAATAAAGCTGTGAGTTTGCAGTTTGCATGTCCTAAAGAAGTGGGTATTGGGAATATCATGGTGAACCCTCAGAGTATAGAATGAGACGAATGTGTTATCAACAAATTGGTCACAAAAAAACACCAGACCGTTCCTATGCCAGAACTGGAATGTTGTGTCAATCTGTGATGCTGGGTAGAGATGATTGGATGTTCATGGAGAGAAGCTGCTTGCTTGTTTAAGGCTAAAGTGATTTCAGAATTGGGACCAGATTTTAAGGGAGTTGTTGGGATTCAAAACACGGGTGCCAAGGTTCATGGGCAGTGGGGAGCACAGAAGTGAGACAGGAGAAGTAGGATGGCTTGACTGTAACTCCATGATGGCCCAGGCTGGACCATCCTTGTTTTCAAATGCAGAAACCCAATAAAGACATTTAGAAATATTTGTTGACCAGTAGTAGTGTAAAAAATGGGGAAGGCCCAGCCCGCCAGCGAGCTTAGATCTTTCTAGATAGACAGTACAAGTCAAAAGTTTGGACACACCTATTCATTCATGGGTTTTTCTTTATTTTGACTATTTTCTACATTGCAGAATAATAGTGAAGACATCAAAACTATGAAATAACACATATGGAATCATGTAGTAACCAAAAAAGTGTTAAACAAATCTAAATATATTTTATATTTAAGATTCTTCAAAGTAGCCATCCTTTGCCTTGATGACAGCTTTGCACACGCTTGGCATTCTCTCAATCAGCTTCACCTGGAATGCTTTTCTAAGCGTCTTGAAGGAGTTCCCACATATGCTGAGCACTTTTTGACTGCTTTTCCTTCACTCTGTGGTCCAACTCATCCCAAACCATGCCAATTGGGGTGAGGTCGGTTGATGTGCCTGGAGGTGTATTCGGTCATTGTCCTGTTGAAAAACAAATGATAGACCCACTAAGCGCAAACCAGATGGGATGGCGTATTGCTGCAGAATGCTGTGGTAGCCATGCTGTTTAAGTGTGCCTTGAATTCTAAATGAATCACTGATAGTGTCACCAGCAAAGCACCCCCACACCATCACACCTCCTCCATGCTTCACGGTGGGAACCACACATGCGGAGATTCTCCGTTCACCTACTCTGCAAAGACAAGGCGGTTATAACCAAAAATCTCAAATTTGGACTCATCGGACCAAAGGACAGATTTCCACCAGTCTAATGTCCATTGCTCATGTTTCTTGGCCCAAGCAAGTCTCTTCTTATTATTGGTGTGCTTTAGTAGTGGTTTCTTTGAAGCAATTTGACCACAAATGCCTGATTCATGTAGTCTCCTCTGAACGGTTGATGTTGAGATGTGTCTGTTACTTGAACTCTGTGAAGCATTTATTTGGGCTGCAATTTCTGAGTCTGGTAACTCTAATGACCTTATTCTCTGCAGCAGAGGTAACTCTGGGTCTTTCTTTCCTGTGGCGGTCTTCATGAGAGCCAGTTTCATCGTAGTGCTTGGTGGTTTTTGCGACTGCACTTGAAGAAATGTTCAAAGTTCTTGAAATGTTCCAGATTGACTGACCTTCATGTCTTAAAGTAATGATGTAATGTCATTTTTCTTTGCTTATTTGAGCTGTACTTGCTATAATATGGACTTGGTCTTTTACCAAATAGGCCTATATTTTGTATAACAGCCCTACCATGTCACAACACAACTGATTGGCTCAAACGCATTAAGAAGGAAAGAAATTCCACAAATTAACTTTTAACAAGGAACACCTTTTAATTGAAATGCAATCCAGGTGACTACTTCATGAAGCTGTTGAGAGAATGCAAGAGTGTGCAAAGTTGTGATCAAAGTCAAAGGCTAGCTACTTTGAAGAATCTCAAATATGAAATATATTTAGATTTGTTTAACTTCTTGATGCACCCATCCCATTAGCGGGATCATTTTCGTCAACATCCGCTAAATTGCAGAGCGCCAAATTCAAATTAATTTACAAAAAAATTTAATCACATGTGTAATATAGCAAACACAGCTTAGCTTGTTGTTAATCCACCTGGCGTGTCAAATTTAAAAAAGCTTTACAGCAAAAGCTAACCAAGCGTTTATGTTAGGACATCTCTCTCAGCAGACAAAACATTACAAACAGCTAGCAGCAAAGTAGATTGGTCACAAAAGTCAGAAAAGCAATAAAATGAATCGCTTACCTTTGATGATCTTTCGATGTTTGCACTCACGAGACTCCCAGTTACACAATAAATGTTCCTTTTGTTCAATAAAGATTATTTTTATATCCAAAAACCTCCATTTGGTTGGCGAATTTTGTTCAGAAATCCACAGGCTCGTGCAGGTCATGACGGGCAGACAAAAATTCCAAATAGTATCCGTAAAGTTCGTAGAAATATATCAAGCGTTTTTTATAATCAATCCTTATGTTGTTTTTATAATAAATAATCGATAATATTTAAAAAAAAATCAAAACTCTGCTGGCACCCAGCCATCCACTGACGCGCGATGTGATAGTTCTCGCTCATTTTACAGAATAAAAGCCTGAAACTATGTCTAAAGACTGTTCACACCATGTGGAAGCCATAGAGAAATGAATCTGGATAATATCCCTTTAAATGGAGGGAAGGCATGCAATGGAACAGAGAGGTTTCAGGACAGCACTTCCTGGTGGATTTTCCTCAGGTTTTCGCCTGCAATGTCAGTTTTGTTATACTCACAGACAATTTTTTGACAGTTTTGGAAACTTTAGAGTATTTTCTATCCTAATTTGACAATTATATGCATATTCTAGATTCTGGGCCTGAGAAATAGGACGTTTCATTTGGGTACTTTTTGATTACTACATGATTCCATATGTAGAAAATAGTACATTACATTTACATTACATTTAAGTCATTTAGCAGACGCTCTTATCCAGAGCGACTTACAAATTGGTGCATTCACCTTATGACATCCAGTGGAACAGTCACTTTACAATAGTGCATCTAAATCTTAAAGGCGGGGGGGGGTGAGAGGGATTACTTATCCTATCCTAGGTATTCCTTAAAGAGGTGGGGTTTCAGGTGTCTCCGGAAGGTGGTGATTGACTCCGCTGTCCTGGCGTCGTGAGGGAGTTTGTTCCACCATTGGGGGGCCAGAGCAGCGAACAGTTTTGACTGGGCTGAGCGGGAACTGTAAATTACCGCCCATTTGGAAAAGGAAAATGCAATAAATATTTACTCTGAGCTGCGCTTCGGTAGGTTGGTGGTAGATGAAAGGATGTGTCCTTTGAAGAATGTTGCTGCTGGTAAATTGGGTACGTTGTAGTAACGTCATTGTGTGGTAGACGGGATACTCTGTCTGTTCTTTCCTAGCCCACGTTTGCAGCTGCTGTTGCTATTTCAACAGCTAGGAAGTATCACTTCTGTAGTGAATAAGAGTTCAAAGTACATTCCATTTGCAACCAAAGCTCACGCTGAGGTTGGCTTTGTTCTGTAGTTGACATCTGAACCATTCTGATATTGGATCGTCATCCTAACATCCTCGGAACAGATAGTTATTTGCCCTTTTAACGCAAAGGCTGCAGACCTCACGTACTTGGAAAAGGAGGTTACATTTTCGTCAAGGCTTTATATAGTGGAGCGAGAAGGGTGTGTTTCAAAAGTTTTATAACCCATGTCTCTTCACAGGGGCGGGCCACTGATTGAGCAGAGTCCTAAACCTTATGAAAACCCACATCTCTCATTTGGAAGCTAAAATTAAATGTCATCTCTTTACCATTAATTTCATATTCAAACATTTAAATTGAACAATTCCATGTGAATCCGATAACTACAATGTGCAGACTTTCCACTGTAGAGTTTATGTCATCCTATCATTGATGAGAATGTCTCAAATGACAAACGAACTGACATCGTATTCATCAAGTACCACCGCACATGTTCAATTGGTCGGATTACCAGAATATAGTTAATTTCCCCCCACCTTCTGATGTTCCCAGAATCTCTATGTCAACCAATGAGTTTTCAAATGTTACATCAGTAGGGTAGAGAGGAAAAAGGGGTGAAGAGGTATTTATGACTGTCATAAATCTAACCCAGGCCAACATCATGACACAGCTGTTTGCCGAAGCTGATGATATAACAACTTGCCAGCTTTCTCTCTGTGTTCATAAAATATCTGCCTTGACTTAAACAGAAGCTGCTCCGTTTGTTTAGTAGATAGCTTGTCAAATTCCAATTGGTGTAGCGTTCTGTCTTTGTAGGGTTCAGGAGTTGGAGAAGAGGCATATCTGTTGTCCACATCTAGAATGAGTTGAGATAGCTCCAATAAGCGTTCAGTTCACTGTTGTTTGTTGTCATGCGCTGTGTATGAAATATTTTGGCCCCTTAGATATGCTTTTAGCGACTCGCACACAGTAGAGTGAGACACATCAGGGGTGCAGTTGATCTGTAAAAAGACATCAATGAGAGATGATATGTATTTTTTAAAGGCACTACAGGATAATAGTAGTGTGTCAAGTCGCCACATGCGTTGTGACACAGTACTGTCCGGACAGAAGATATCTAGCTGGACAGGGCTGTAGTCTGAGATAATGATGCTGTGATATTGGCTATAAGTGAAAAAAAGGAAGAATTATATTGTCCAGCATGAACAAGTAAATCCTAGAGTATGAGCGGTGGACTGGATTTTTAAAAAGGAGTACTGTTTAGCAGTGGGATTCCTCCTCCTCCATGGATCAAACAAATTATATGATTCTAGAAATTAGTTGATTACTGCACCTGACTTTGAAATTACATTGTTGGGCTTTGGTCTGGATCTGACTAGACTTGGAAGTAATACACGATTGAAATCTCTGCCCAATATTAAATGATGAGAGTTGAGGTCAAGAAGTGTTGCATTGAGGTCAGAGAAAACATTTGCGTCATCCCAATTAGAACCATAGAGGTTAGCCAGAACAACCTGTGTCCGAAACAATTTCCCCATCAGTATAACATATCTGCCATTAGTATCTGAAATTACTTTGGAGGAGACAAATGGTGCATTTTCTGATAATGATGGCTGCCCCTCTGGCCTTATTAACAAAGTTGGAGTAAAATATTTGGTTGACCCATCCTCTCTTTAGTTTATCATGGTCGCTGGACAGGAGATGGGTCTTTTGGAGAAAAACAATGTCCAGACTTAAAGACTTAAGATGAGCATACAGTCGTCTACACTTAACCACATGGTTAATTCCTTTAAAATACTTCTTAGGGTTAGGCTCCTTTTTTCTCCACTTCCTGTCTGAATTATGTGCCCAAAGTAAACTGCCTGTAGCTCAGGCCCTGAAGCCAGGATATGCATATACAGTGGGTCAAGAAAGTATTTAGCCAGCCACCAATTGTGCAAGTTCTCCCACTTAAAAAGATGAGATAGGCCTGTAATTTCCATCATAGGTACACTTCAACTATGACATACAAAATGAGAAGAAAAAAATCCAGAAAATCACATTGTAGGATTTTTTATGAATTTATTTTCAAATTATGGTGGAAAATAAGTATTTGGTCACCTACAAACAAGCAAGACTTCTGGCTCTCACAGACCTGTAACTTCTTCTTTAAGAGGCTCCTCTGTCCTCCACTCGTTACCTGTATTAATGGCACCTGTTTGAACTTGTTAACAGTATAAAAGACACCTGTCCACAACCTCAAACAGTCACACTCCAAACTCCACTATGGCCAAGACCAAAGAGCTGTCAAAGGACACCAGAAACGAAATTGTAGACCTGCACCAGGCTGGGAAGACTGAATCTGCAATAGGTAAGCAGCTTGGTTTGAAGAAATCAACTGTGGGAGCAATTATTAGGAAATGGAAGACATACAAGACCACTGATAATCTCCCTCGTTCTGGGGCTCCACGCAAGATCTCATCCCGTGGGGTCAAAATGATCACAAAAACGGTGAGCAAAAATCCCAGAACCACACGGGGGGGGACCAACTGAATGACCTGCAGAGAGCTGGGACCAAAGTAACAAAGCCTACCATCAGTAACACACTCAAATCCTGCAGTGCCTGAAGTTTGCTAGAGAGCATTTGGATGATCCAGAAGAAGATTGGGAGAATGCCATATGGTCAGATGAAAACAAAATATTACTTTTTGGTAAAAACTCAACCCGTCGTGTTTGGAGGACAAAGAATGCTGAGTTGCATCCTAAGAACGCCATACCTACTGTGAAGCATGGGGGTGGAAACATCATGCTTTGGGGCTGTTTTTCTACAAAGGGACCAGGACGACTGATCCGTGCAAAAAAAGAATGAATGGGGCCATGTATCGTGAGATTTTGAGTGAAAACCTCCTTCCATCAACAAGGGCATTGAAGATGAAACGTGGCTGGGTCTTTCAGCATGACAATGATCCCAAACACACCGCCCGGGCAATGAAGGAGTGGCTTCGTAAGAAGCATTTCAAGGTCGTGGATTGGCCTAGCCAGTCTCCAGATCTCAACCCCATAGAAAATCTTTGGAAGGAGTTGAAAGTCTGTGTTGCCTAGCAACAGCCCCAAAACATCACTGGTCTAGAGGAGATCTGCATGAAGGAATGAGCCAAAATACCAGCAACAGTGTGTGAAAACCTTGTGAAGACTTACAGAAAACATTTGACCTCTGTCATTGCCAACAAAGGGTGTATAACAAAGTATTGAGATAAACTTTTGTTATTGACCAAATACTTATTTTCCACCATAATTTGCAAATAAATTCATAAAAAATCCTACAATGTGATTTTCTGTTTTTTTCTCTCATTTTGTCTGTCATAGTTGAAGTGTACCTATGATGAAAATTATAGGCCTCTCTCATCTTTTTAAGTGGGAGAACTTGCACAATTGGTGGCTGACTAAATACTTTTTTGCCCCACTGTAATTGGTACCATTGGAAAGAAAAAACTTTGAAGTTTGTAGAAATGTTAAAATAATGTAGGAGAATATAGGAGAAAATCCAAAGAAAAACCAAACAGATTTTTTTTAGGAGAGAGACAAACCATCCTCTTAGAAATGCAAGAGAAATGTAAGATTGAAAATTAGCTCCCTGGAAACAATTGCTATGGTTTCCACAGGGTGTCAGCAGTCTATGTTCAAGGTTTCAGGATTGTAACTTCAAAAACAAATAAGAAATATCAGTTTTAGTAGAAGGACACAGTCTTGGAAATTTGTGTTTGCGCGCGTCATGAAGACATTACGCACCTGCTAAAATCGGTTTCCTATTGAACATACATCTTTCCAATATAAATATTATAGTTTGATTACATTTTAGGGTAACTGAGGAGTAAATAGAAACGTATTTTGACTTGTTGAAAGTTTAAGGGTAGATTTTCAGATTCCTTTCTCTGCAAGTTGAACGAGTGGATTACTCAAATCGATGGCCCCAACTAAACAGACTTTTTTGGGATATAAAGAAGGATTTTATCTAACAAAATGACACTACATGTTATAGCTGGGACCCTTTGGATGACAAATCAGAGGAAGATTTTCAAAGAGTAAATGAATATTTCATTATTATATGTGAATGTATGAAACCTGTGCCGGTGGAAAACAATTTTGATGTGGGGCGCCGTCCTCAAACAATTGCATGGCATGTTTTCACTGTAATAGCCACTGTAAATCGGACAGTGAAGTTAGATTAACAAGAATTTAAGCTTTCAGCCGATATAATACACTTATGTACATAAATGTTTAAAATCCATCATATTTATGATTATTTATTTGAATTGCGCGCCATCCAGTTTCACCGGAAGTTGTCCCGCTAGCTGTAAATTAGGCATAGTCATAGTAATTAGAAATGAATGTTAGTACAATCACATGGTGTGCTGAAAGGTCAGAATAATAAAATAATAGGAAAACAAAAAAACAAAACAAAAAAAACAGCTAAAAAAAATGAAATACCCAGAAAACCTTGGACCCCTATGCTGGCCTTCCCCCTTTTGGAATGTTGCATCTACCTCTCCTAGACCCGAGCAAGATACTACCATGTTAAACTGAACCTCAGTAGAGCCCTATCCAGGGTGAACATGATCAAATTTACAGCTAGGGAAGGGATTCTGGAGGGAACCACCTCAGTTCTCCAATGTATCTTATGCAATATGCATATTTGAAGGATAATAAAACATATATATATATATATATATATATATATATATATATATATATATATATATATATATATATATATATATATATATATATATATAATATATATAAAGGAGGTGTATGTTCCGCTCCTATACATACCATCATTGTTCATAACGTTAAGTTGCTTGAACAATAATTGTCCTTTTTGTCAGCAGAGTGTAGGCACGTTTCTAATCAAGAGAGGGGTTCACTAGTTGGTCCTTAGTCGCGGTAGCATGGCTAGTGTAGGGTCAGGGGCAGTGTACAGGCCTACAATGGCTAGTTAGTCGTATACCGCCTGTCCTCCTGTGGATGTACTGTAAGTGCGCGACCACTTATTATTTGACCCTGGTTGGGTCCACAAATGTCTTGGTGTCTTGGCAGCGATGTAGGAGCCCCCTCACCTCGTTGAAGGTTGACATCTTCTTCATGACTCCCGCCATGTAGCCCATGTAAATGTGACTCTTCTGGCCATCGTGGGTGATGGGAGCTTCTCGTGATACCTTACGGAAGACATTATCTTTCTCCTGAAGGTAGTGGAATTTGACTACAATGGGTCTGGACTGCCCCCCATTCAAGGGTAGGGGCGTAATCGGGGCCTAGGATTTTCTGTAGCAGTTTAGCTATGAACAGGGTAGGCCGAAATCTATGGTCTCGAGTCCCTCCCTCATGCCAAAAATGCGACCGTTCCCCCGGCGCTGCCTGTTCTTAAGGTCCTCGACCTTACTAATAAGTTTGACGACATCTGATGATAGCCGGGTGACTTGCTATTCCAGTGACAGCACTTTGTCGGAATAAGTATTTGTGGCTCCCTCCAGACTATTCAGACGGGTTTCCTGTTTCGCTAGGTCTTCTATAACGCAGTCTTTGTGTTGACCTCGGTGGCAAGAGTGGCTATTTGTGCAGATAGGTCAATGGATAGTGACTCCACCTTAGCTGGCACGGTCTGTTCAGACTTAGTGATAGCCACCATTTCCTTGGCTAGGTCGGGGGGCTCAGAGTCCGTGTCAGTATCCGGTGAGCCTAAGGCTTTAGTAAAGGCCTGCTCTTTTGTGACCGTTGTTGTTTCGACATTTTACGATGAAAATAACAAACATGTCAGGAGAAAATTGCCAGATTTGTGAATTGTATTTGATTTCTAATATAACTTTACAAAATGAACATGGTAGGGGAGGTGTTGTGAAATATTAATAATCAATTGTTCGCCCTGGAGAGGAGCACAAAAAAAACGCGTCTTCACATGTTGCTGCTCACCAGCGCCCCCTGTGTCTTTTTTAATATCGAGGAATATTTCACTTTCTCTGGTCCTAGGAGTAACAACATGAATTGGTGCATGAGTCAGAAATAATGCAGGGCGACTTGAGTTTCTCCCTTAGCTGGAAGTCTGTGTCCCCTTTTCTCAGTGGAGGGAGGTAGAGCTAATGGACGTGAGTCCGGTTGAGAGGCAACCTCACAGCTGCTCCCTCCCCTCAGACTGACCATCAGATGCAGGCCATCAGTCCAGTAAAAAAAGCTTATGATTATGCTCACTCAGCTGTGCCTCACAAGTAATAAATCAAATGATCTATTACCAGTGTGATTATATACAGTGCCTTCAGAACTTATTCATACCCCTTGACTTATTCCTTGTTTTGTTGTGTTACAGACTGAATTCAAAATGTATGCACAATACCCCATAATCACAAAGTCAAAACATGTTTTTAGAAATGTTTGCTAATTTATTGAAAATTACATTTACATAAGTATTCACACCCCTGAGTCAATACTTTGTAGAAGCACTTTTGGCAGTGATCACAGCTGTATTTCTGTATCTCCAAAGATTTCCACACTTGGATTGTGCAACATTTGACCATTATTCTTTTAAAAATTCTTCAAACTCTTTCAAATTGGTTGTTGATCATTGCTAGATTTTCAAGTCTTGCCATAGATTTTTCTGTAACCAGGCCAGGCCTGTCTTCTTGGTAAGCAACTCCAGTGTAGATTTGGCCTTGTGTTTTAAGTTATTGTCCTACTGAAAGGTGAATTCATCTCGCAGTATCTGGTAGAAAGCAGACTGAATCAGGTTTTCCAATAGGATTTTGCCTGTGCTTAGCTGCATTCCATTTATTTTTTATCCTTTAGAACTTAATGATGACAAACATACCCATAACATGATGTAGCCACCAATATGCTTGAAAATATTGAGAGTGGTACTCAGTAATGTGTTGAAATGGATATTACATTTACATTTAAGTCATTTAGCAGACGCTCTTATCCAGAGCGACTTACAAATCAAATCAAATCAAATTTATTTATATAGCCCTTCGTACATCAGCTGATATCTCAAAATGTTTTGCAGGTGTAAAAGCACGGTGGCTAGGAAAAACTCCCTAGAAAGGCCTAAGAAACCTGAAGGAACCGGTTATGTGGGGTGGCCAGTCCTCTTCTGGCTGTGCCGGGTAGAGATTATAACAGAACATGACCAAGATGTTCAAATGTTCATAAATGACCAGCATGGTCAAATAATAATAAGGCAGAACAGTTGAAACTGAGCAGCAGCACAGTCAGGTGGACTGGGGACAGCAAGGAGCCATCATGTCAGGTAGTCCTGGGGCCAGGTCAGATGAAACTGGAGCAGGAGCATGGCCAGATTGGTGCATTCACCTTATGACATCCAGTGGAACAGTCACTTTACAATAGTGCATCTAAATCTTAAAGGGGGGGAGGGATTCCTATCCTAGGTATTCCTTAAAGAGGTGGGGTTTTTCCGGAAGGTGGTGATTGACTCCGCTGTCCTGGCGTAGGGAGTTTGTTCCACCAATGATGACAAACTGGGCTACTCATAGTGGTAGGGAGGCGAGCAGGCCAGAGGTGGATGAACGCAGTGCCCTTGTTTGGGTGTAGGGCCTGATCAGAGCCTGGAGGTATGAGGTGCTTGCACCATGGTCTTGTAGCGGATGCGATAACTGGAAGCCAGTGGAGAGAACGGAGGAGCGGGGTGACGTGAGAGAACTTGGGAAGGTTGAACACCAGACGGGCTGTGGCGTTCTGGATGAGTTGAAGATATGCCCCAAACACTTTGTATTCAAGACAAAGTGTATTACAGAATTACTTTAGTACCTTTTTGCAAACGGGATGCATGGCACTGAACCTACTTTTTTTTTTAAATATGATTTAAAAACGTTCTGAGAATAACAACATTGGCAAGGCAGTTCAAGGATAGCCAATATGCAGTGATAATGAATTTGGCCTATAGCCTACTTCACATTGCTACAGCACTGTTTTTCAATGGTTAAAACTTCTCAGGGCTGCAATCCCGTTAACGGATTGATTGATATGACAACAGCCAGTGAAAGTACAGAGCGCCAAATTCAAACAACAGAAATCTCAAAATTAAAATTCCTCAAACATACATGTATCTTACAAAATTTTAAAGGTAATCTTGTTGTTAATCCCACCACAGTGTCTGATTTCAAATAGGCTTTACAGTGAAAGCACCACAAATTATTATGTTAGTCACCGCCAAGTCACAGAAAATTCAGCCATTTTTCCAGCCAAAGAGAGGAGTCACAAAAAGCACAAGTAGAGATTAAATGAATCACTAACCTTGATGATCTTAATCAGATGACACTCATAGGACTTCATTTTACACAAGACATGTATTTTTGTTCGATAAAGTGCATATTTATATTTAAAAAATCTCAGTATACATTGGCGAGTTATGTTCACTAGTTCCAAAAACATCCAGTGATATTGCAGAGAGCCACATCATTTTACAGAAATACTCATTATAAATGTCAATGAAAATACAATTGTTAGACATGGAAATATAGATACACTTCTCCTTAATGCAACCACTGTGTCAGATTTCAAAAAAGCTTTACGGAAAAAGCAAACCATGCAATAATCTGAGAACGGTGCTCAGAAAACAAATAGAGATATCCGCCATGTTGGAGTCAACAGAAATCAGAAATAACATTATAAATATTCACTTACCTTTGATGATCTTCATCAGAATGCACTCCCAGGAATCCCAGTTCCACATTAAATGTTTGATTTGTTCGGTAATGTCCATCATTTATGTCCAAAGAGCTACTTTTGTTAGCACGTTTGGTAAACAAATCCAAAGTCATGAGGCGCGTTCCCTAGTTGCAGACGAAATGTCAAAGAGTTCCGTTACTGTCCGTAGAAACATGTCAAACGATGTATGGAATCAATCTTTAGGATGTTTTAAACATAAACCTTCAATAATGTTCCAACCGGAGAATTCCTTTGTCTTCAGAAAAGCAAAGGAGCGAGAGCTTCCTCTCATTTGAAATGCGTGTGACCAGCACGTGACTGCTGGCAGACCTCTGACTCATTCCCCTCTCATTCAGCCCCCCTTCACAGTAGAATCCTCAAACCATTTCTAAAGATGGTTGACATCTAGTGGAAGCCTTAGGAAGTGCAACATAACCAATATTCCACTGTGTATTCAATAGGGGCTGGTTTGAAAATCGACCAACCTCAGATTTCCCACTTCCTGTTTGGATTTCTTCTCAGGTTTTTGCCTGCCATGTGAGTTCTGTTATACTCACAGATATAATTCAAATGGTTTTAGAAACTTCAGAGTGTTTTCTATCCAATACCAATAATAATATGCATATATTAGCAACTGGGATTGAGGAGCAGGCAGTTTACTCTGGGCACCTTTCATCCAAGCTACTCAATACTTCCCCTGCAGCCATAGCCATAGCTCAAGTGAGCATGGCGCTAATGTAGTGGGTTCAATGCTTATGATTTTTTTAAGTAATGTTTTTAAAAGATCTATTATAAGTGTTAATGTTGGTAGATTTTTGTAATTTTTTAAAAGATCATTTTGCTCAAAAAGTGATCTTGACTCAGTAAAGGTTGGTGACCACTAGTCTAAGTGGAGTTAGCATGACTCTGCTGAGTCGGGCATCCCAATGCCACTAGGCAGGAGGGGAAAGGATAAAGAAGATCTCCTACAGCCACTGAGTGCTGGATGACAGCGGAGCTGAGGAGACAGAGCTCATCACACATGATAGATGGGCTCTTGTGACTGGAGTCATTAACTTGGTTTGACGGCTAGCACGTAGCTGTCACTGCAGCAGAAGAGGCTCGGCATGTGGGCTAGATAAATCATAACACCACTGAGATTACTGGTCCATTTCTTACAAAATAATCTGCTGTGACAGATGAATGGAGGAGTTATGTAATTGTGGAGGATATTATGGAGTGGGACGTGTTAACACACATAAAGTAGCTACAGTACATCAAGCCATTTTCACATCTTAATCTACTGTGCTGTGGCATGCAAGTTTCATCAGTCACTTAGTCAGTGTGTCTGTTGCAGTGTATCTGTCATTTATTTGTTCTTGACAAACAGTGTAGAAATAGATCCTACTGTAGATGATCCTCAACATCAAAGTTACTTCAATCTGAAAAGTCTCACTGAAAGTTTGTGAGTTTTCTCAGTTGGACATGTTCTGTTTTTTGTCAGTGTCTCTATCTTGACAGTGACTAAAAGGTGATTTGAATCGGTGAGCTCTCCAAAATTATTTCGGCCTAGCTGGGTTGTTTGTTTGATGTGGAGGCAGTCTCCCTTCCATTCAATCAGCGAGCTACAGAGCTGGAAACCACACCCCTCAAGCAACCATTCACCCCTATTACTGCTCGCTGAACTGAGTCATTTGCAGGCAATGCAGGGTCAGTAGGCACTAAAGGCAGAGACTGATAGCTTCCTGGCAGGGTTCGAATCTGGAGCAGCAACTAATTTCACCCTCTTCATATCAACTTCAGATCAAATACAGTACGCAACCAGCAATTCGTCTCGATTCATCTCACCCTGTTGATATCAACTTTAGATCATATAAGAAAACTTCAATATCTCAATACATTTTCTCATTACACGCCACCATGGGAAACATTAAAATGTGTTGTTTTTTGCTTTGTAATTATCCTCAAAGGAGGAATAGGTTAGCTACTCTAAATTCACATGACAGAAGTAAAGACAAATACAAATGCTGAGCTTCCCTTTTCCCCTCTTGACTTATAAATTATATGAGATACAAGCTATGGGTCAGCAGGTAGCCTAGTGTTTAGAGAAGGGAGCCAGCAACTGGAGGGTTGCCGTTCGAATCCCAGATCTGAAGGGAAAAATCTGTCTGGAAATGCTCTGGCAACTGGAGGGTTGCTGGTATCAAATCCAGCTCAATGTAACATCGGTAGGTTTATGCTACTAAGTGATATTCAAATTTTCCCTGTACCCATCATGAGGTTGCTACAACCTAGCCTATGAATGAAAGTGTACAACGTAGGTGCACAGGCCAAGATAATTTTGAGTAATCTAGGTGACAGACTGCGACACATTCAATACTGCCTTGCACGCTGTTGCCTGCATCTAGCTGATCTAGGGTGTAATCATTAGTCCAACAGTTGAAAATGAGAGTTTCTATTGGACAAATTCAGGTATATTTATTCTCGTTTCGTTCTGTTTGCTTCCGTTTATGAAACGTTTTTTTCACAGCCTACATCGTTGTCATATCATAGACAACTAGAACTACTAGAACTAAAGCGTAATAGACCCGCTACAATCATGCAGACTGTGTACAGTCAGAAAGCAACTTAGCAGTTACACCGGCAGGCAATACATTTATAAATCCAAAAGCTTAACTTGACTTGGAAGAGTTCCATTGTTGGATAGTCATAGCCAGCTAGCTAACCCTCTCTGTTTGAGCCAGGTGTTTGAGTAAGCTAAACTAGCTAGTTGCATTTGTTAGCGAAGTGAACATTTTTAAATGTTTTAAATACAGCCAAATACAGCTAGCTCTCTCTCTCTCTCTCTCTCTCTCTCTCTCTCTCTCTCTCTCTCTCTCTCTCTCTTCTCCTTAATTTTGAACAAATGAATTTGTTCAAAACTTTTCAACTATTGTCTTTCCCTCTCTTTGAGTCAACTACTCACCAAATTGTATGCACTGCAGTCCTAGCTAGGTGTGGTTTATGCTTTCAGTACTAGATTAATTCTCTGGTCCTTTGATTGGGTGCACAACATGTCCATTCAGGAGCTCTGATAGGTTGTCCTGCAGAAGTTGCCATAATTACTGTGTAAGTCTATGGAAGGGGGTGAGAACCATGAGCCTCCTAGTTTTGGATTGAAGTCAATCTACCCAGAGGAGGACAGAAGCTAGAGGCTACTAAGACTACTGACCTTTATTGCAAAACAGTGTGTTTTCATCAATTATTTGGTCAAGTGAATATATTTAGTGTAGTTTTATCTAATTCACTGAGAAGGATGGTCCACCCCTTCCTCCCCTTCCTCCTCTGTGGAGCCTCCACTGTGTATGTATGTATGTAAATCTTTCGGGGGGGGGTTATAAAGTGATGTCTATAATTATGTCTCTATAACATACGCTCCCATGAGCATAGGATGAGGCCAAGTGGGATTTTGTAGATACTGTGCATGCACAATAACAGCTTATATACGGACCAACAGCTAAAATAGAAGCTTTGGACAACACATGCGGTATAGTATTCAGGTTAGATCACTGCCAGCACGTATCGCTTAGGAGAGAGCATAGAGCTCAGTACAAAGGCAGAAAATAGGATTCTAAGTGTGGGGACTGCAGGCGAAGGTGTCATGTAATACAGGAATGATTAAACGGCAGTCAGACAACCAGTCAGTCAGTCAGGCAATTAGTCAGTCAGTCAGCCAATTAGTCAGTCAGTCAAGGAGTCAATCAGTTAATTGTTCAGTCAGTCATCAGTCAGTCCATTCGTCAGTCATCAGTCAGTCAGTCAGATAGTAAATCACTCCGTCAGTTATTATGAGTCAGCCAGTCAGCCAGCCAGTCAATCAGTCAGTCAGTTAGTCCACTGGACTCTAGCCTTAGGGCTGGGAATCAGGCCTTGATTCATTAGGAGCCTGAAATTGATTATCTGCTTATTTTATAGATCTAAAAATGATGTCACAAGTCCATCCCTCCTTCATAATAATAATTAGGTCTGTGCTTACATTTGTCCTAGAAGTGTGTATTATATGCATGTGAATTGGAAATTTGTTTTTTGGATATCATATCTCACGGCCAAGGATCAGCCATTATTGACTGCAATACTGGAGCAATTAGGGTTAAGTGCCCTACTCATGGGATTCAGCTCTGGGATTCAAACCAACGACCTTTCAATTATTGGCCAACACTCTTAACCAGTAGGCTACCTGCCACCCATGCACATTTTTCATATGATAGCACAGTATCAGTCAACTGAATCTGAAGTACAAAAGACACCCTGCCTCTATAATCCCAGTGTGATTCTAAATGGGTACATTTAGAAGGTGCCCACAGCATCTGTTAATTCTTGCATACACAGTGGGCGTCTTCTGCCAAAACAATAAGCCACACCATCATCCACACATCCGGTCTCTGAATTTCACATGAAATAATAATAGCCTATACTAAGATTTGCAACACAGAAGTGCCTCGAAGGAATGAGAAATGGAAATACCTTAAAAGCACCACTGATAATGAAGCCTCATTACATTTCTCTTGCTATCGGAAGCATTTTCCACAGTTTCAAAGTCGTGTTCGATTATTAACTCAGTAGCATTCTGACAAAATGCCTGTTCAATGTTCACACCATAACACACTCTACTAGCCCGTCAAATGTCTTAGCGTTCAGAACATGGCTTTATCTCCTCTCCACAATGATGAGAAAATGATACAGCAAACAAATGTTTGAACTATTTCCACATCGTGATTTAACAATATCACACCTCTACAAGCTTTTGGCTGGAATATAGCAATTGACCCGAATCACAATGTGTAACACAGTCTGTTCTGAATTATAACCTTCTGTTGTCTAATAATGTTAGCTTTTTAATTGCACTTCCATCTGTTTGAAGTGTGAACTCATTATTACCCTTCAACCATCTTGTTTTCTCCAAGGAAAATGGCCGTACCCTTAGATTCCATTTATCTTTTTATTTATTGTATTTCACAACAGCAGCAGTGATTTGTATTCCACTGGGATAGACCTTTACCCACAGGATCAAGGCAAAAGCTGTGCATTCCTTATGAGCGGAGAAGTTTTACTGTACAGCAGTAGCTAATTTGGATGAAATATAATGAACAAAAATAAAAACGCAACATGTAAAGTGTTGGTCCCATGTTTCA